>NC_037676.1:16017950-16317950 GCF_003255815.1 Theropithecus gelada
TTTTTTTTGAGACGGAGTCTTGCTCTGTCGCCCAGGCTGGAGTGCAGTGGCGCGATCTCGGCTCACTGCAAGCTCCGCCTCCCGGGTTCACGCCATTCTCCTGCCTCAGCCTCCTGAGTAGCTGGGACTACAGGCGCCCGCCACCGCGCCCGGCTAATTTTTTGTATTTTTAGTAGATTTTAATGGGGTTTCACCATGGTCTCGATCTCCTGACCTTGTGATCCGCCCGCCTCGGCCTCCCAAAGTGCTGGGATTACAGGTGTGAGCCACCGCGCCTGGCAAATATGTGTTTTTTAATGTATCTCTCCTGAATAATGTAACTACATAATTTATTATCAAAAGGAAGAATCCGAAAATCAAGATTCGAAACAAGAAATATGTTTCCTTTTTCATTAAGACCCTTGTACTTTATTTATTATGGAAATGTACACACACACACACACACACAGATGTAGATTTAGAGATCAACGTAATGAATCCATGTACCCTTCGTCTAGGTTCAGAAATTATCAGCCTGTGGCCAGTTGTCATTCTTTTGTCCACCAAGTCTGACTCTGCCTTCCCAAAATGTAAGAGCAAATCCAAGACAGTATATCGAGTCATGTCTTGAGTCAAACATTAATTCATTTTCTCCCATACCCTGCTTTTGTCCTCCACCATGGCCTGTTCATAACATCACCATTGTCCCTGTTCTTCTTGTTTTTTCATTTAGTTCTGCTGCTCTGATGGGTTGAGTCTGCCAGAAGACAGACTGTGAAGGTCAGTGCTGCATACAAATGACTCAAAGAGAGGGAGACACCAACAGTGCCTCCTGCGCTGCTCTCCTGTGATCTCATCCTTATAGCTCCATCATGGTGGTTCCACAATGGCTGTAGGCCATCCCCTGGTGCAGGTGAGGACCACTCTCTTGCTTCTCTGGCTGGAAGTGTTTCTGTTCCTTTCTGGATGGCCCCAGATTGTGCCCTGTCAATACCACAGCCCCCCAGAAGTGGTGATAGCTGTCAGGGTAACTGGCATTGGTAGAAACATAAAGGCTCCGGGTTGGCTGTCATATAGCCTCTGCTTTGGAGAACAGAGACACATTGTCCACATGAAGGCCAAGAGCAATCTGGTATCCAGATACCTCTCTGTGTTCACCTACACTGATGAGGGTGCTCTCCTTGAGAACCAGCCTTTTGTCCAAAGTGATTGCTACTACCGTGGTTATATGGAAGGGGACCCAGAGTCCCTGGTTGCTCTTAGCACCTGTTTTGGGGGCTTTCAAGGAATAGCACGAGTAAATGATGTTGTTTATGAAATCAAGCCCAAAGGCTTTCTGCCACATTTGAACGTCTGGTATATAAGCTAGATAGCAAGGAGACGCAATTCCCACCCTTAAGATGTGGATTAACAGAAGAAGAAATAGCATGACAATTGAAGTTTCAAGAGAGTGATAATTCCACTCTGATGCAAAGCATCTATGAGGGCTAGTGGACCCACAGACGGCTTCTTGAACTGGCAGTGGTGGTAGACTACACACGATTCCTTTATCAGAAAAGGAATATTTCAAATGTGCAAAGGGATGTAAGCCTTATTATCAATGAAGTAGATGCCTTTTAATCTTCAGTAGAAGTTGATATGGTTTTACTTGGAATCAAGATTTGGATTGAAGGAAACCCCACAGCAATACATGACCTAGATGCAGTCCTGCCAGAATTTTGCAAGTGGAAGAAGGTCAGCTTAAATTCCCGCATAAAACATGATGCTGTGCGTCTTATTGTAAAGAAAGGATATGGTAGATTTGCTGGCTTATCCCATCCCGGAACAGGATGTACTCTTGCTGGTAATTGTTGAGTTGTTAGTTTCCTGGATGACCAAATGCTTAGATTTGCATTCATTACGGCACGTGAGTTTGGCCATACTTGGGGTATGCCACATGATAGAAGCCCATGTACATGTGGGGAGAAAATCTGCATAATGTCTCCAACAGTAAACATCACATATAGATTCAGCAACTGCTGTTATGAGATGTTGTTCACAACCACTGTGAAAGCGAACTATTTGCGTGGTTCGCCAAATCCAGAGAAGATCTTCACACACAAGTACGGCGGGAATGGTGTGGTTAAGGAAGGAGAGGAGTGTGACTGTGGATCCTTATCCTTGTGTACAAAAGATCTGTGTTGTTTGGCAGACTGTACTCTGAAACCTGCGGCTGCTTGCGCTTTTGGGCTTTGTTGCAGAGACTGCCAGTTCCTTCCATCAGGCCACTTGTGTAGAGGAAAGCACAATGAATGTGATCTTCCAGAATGGTACAAGGGAACTTCGCATAATTGTCCAGAAGATGTGTGTGTGCAGGATGGCCTCAACTGCATAGACAGTGGCTACTGCTATCAAAAGGGACGTAGGAACCGTGATGGACAGTGTAGACACATTTTTGGCAAGGTAGCCAAGAGTGCAAATCAGAGTTGCTACAGGGTGAACACCCACGGTGACCGTTTGGCCACTATGGTTTCGATAACACTAAATATGTAAGATGTCATATTTCAGATATCTTGTGTGGGAGAGTTCAGTGTGAGAATGTGACAGAGATTCCCATGTTGAGAGCTCATTCTACTATGCACTGGGCTCACTTCAATGGCATCAACTGCTGGAGTAGTGACTACCATTTTGAAATGACCATACCTGATATTGGTGAAGTGAAAGATGGCACAGACTGTGGTTCAAAACATGTGTGTACACGTAGGAAGTGTGTCCCTCTGCCATTTGAGGAAATTACTTGCTTGCCTAAGATCCGTAATATGAGAGGCATCTGCAACAATAAACATCAGTCTCATTGCAACTGTAAGTGGGCCCCACCCTACTGCCTGTTAAAAGGCACAGGAGGAAGTGTTGACAGTGCCATGCCATCCCCTAGGAAAAAGACAAAACTTATGGTTGCACAAGAAAATTTTGTTGATACTACTTTTATTAATTCCTGTGTGTGTTTACATTTGTTAATGTTGCTTAGTAGGAGGCAAAAACTGCATCAGAAAGGAGAGCAAAATGTTCACACTTCACCTGAGAAAGAAAAGCATTCAGACTCCATCTGAGACAGAGTAGGAAATTTTTACAATTTCAGAAAAGAAACTCAATCCCTAATGAAATATCCTGTGTATTAATTTTTAGTGTCCGGGCAGTAGAAATATTATTGCCCGTGCCAGAGGCCACCGACGGAAAAACCCAGAGATCTATTATGTTTCAGGATTAACAATCTCCATTAAAGAAAGGTAATTCCCAGTGTATTTCTAGTTTTCATCATTTTAAACAATTTTCTTGGAACTCGTCTCTTTGTTTTTTCTGAACAAAGACATGGCTTGTGGATGCGGAGGGTGTGTGTGTGTGTGTGTGTGTGTGTGTGTGTGTGTGAACTTGCCAGGTCTCAATTCTAAGCCCTCTTCCTGTCCCTACCATGCTTCGCCCCATGGAAAATGGGAACCCACTAATCGCAATTCTTTGCCAGTCCTCTTCGTATTCATTTCTGTCAACAGAGGAACGAGAGAGACTGGAAACCTAAGTGAACGGTTTGATTCCTGTTTATGTCAGTGTTGCCACAGTAACAGCTTTCACCTTGGCAGCAGCAGTAGCTTTCAGTCTGTGCATTATTTTTTGTATGTATTTAGGAACTCCCAGAACCAACAGTATTGCCAGCTCCAGAGATACCAGCACAGCTACAAACAATTTACACTCAGAGTTCTGAGTCCCAGGGCTTTGAGCCCTACACCAAATTTCAAAGGTTACAACCCCAAGTTGGCTGGATCCTGTCCTCCAAGGTTGGAGTCCTAGAACAAGGGGACCTTTTCCAAAGCTTTAGGTTCCAATAACTCCAATCTCTTCCATTTGATCTCCACTCTAGTCATGAGAGCTATAGCTTGTTAGTAATCCGTGGCTATCTCAGTGGTGTGGTTTCCCATTTTGTGCCTGAACTCTACGTGATACAGTACCTACCTTGGTACAACAGAGAACAGAGAAAGGAGTCAGATATCAGAAAGTTTGGAATTTTTCTCACCATCACCTTCTATTTCTTCAAAATCTGAAAAGAGCATATTAACACTTGGCACTCAAATCCTTTGCAACTTTGATTATAAAATAGGATAAAGAAGATGCTTACCATTCTATGTAGGATGTAATAAATTTTAGCAAATCCTGTTTCCTCTAGGGTAAAAAAAAAACTGGGAAATCCCAATTAAACTTTAAAAATCATATTTTAAAGCCATCAGAGAGCTGTAGCAACAAGGAGGACTAGATAAACTAAATTTCAGGCATGGAAAGCAATTGTGAAATGAGTTGAGTGTGCCAGCTGTTTCTTCCTCCGGTTTGCTTGCTGATGTTGGATGTGAAGTGAGGATTAGGCTTAGCTCAATCGGAGGACCTCTGCCGAGAAAAGAACCCAACAATCCTCTTAATTACTACACAGGATTAAATTCATACACTAGACATTTTGGAACCTTCAATTTGCAACCATTTCCCCCCAAGTCCCATTTGTTCAATTTGAGGATGTTGTGGGATGCAGGTGAGCTAGCTTACATTTTCTCAAAAAGAATAGTTCACTAAAATCATGTTGTATTTTGGACAAAAGGCGTAGGTTTGTCTCCAGCATATGTACTGTCTCTTTAAGATGCTTATCTGATTTTGAACTTTCATGTAGCAAAAGGCTGGACAGCTGGGGTGGAAACCTTTGAACGACAGTGATTCATCCCCATCATCTTTCAAAGCTGAGGAAATAGAGTCCGGTAGACTCCTAGATGAGGGTCTAGCAGACCCAGGCCTGAGCAGTATTAAAAAAAGAGAATTAGTCCAAGACTTAATAAAAAACTCATTTACTGGTGACCTAGTTCGGTCCATGACTAGTTTAGGTAATCATCTCTTCATGATATCTTTCTAACAGAAGAAAGACGAGAAAATCTCTAGTGAAGACACCTAGAGCTTCTACAGTTTTTTTCTACACAATTTCCTGCATACAATAAAACACTTATATTCATGTTAAGAGTAAAACAATTATTACTTGTAATTAGAGAAAAGGGAAAAAAAGGGAGAAATTTTTAATAGTGTCGAGAGAATCCAGACACATGAAAAAATGACTATGATAAATACATTTTAAAATAAGAGAAAAATGTACAAAATGTAAAAGAGAATGTAGAGTTTCCTCAGTGAATTGGAAATTATCAAATGGATATTTTGGAACTAGAAATCACAATTTATTATAAGAACTCAGTGGATGAACAGTAGATTGTACAGGTCAGATTATAGAAGTTAACTGGAAGACAGGCCAATGGAAAAATCCCCACCCCAAAGCACACAGAAAAAAAGCATAGAAATAAGAAAGCAAGAAGTGTATGGAATACATGAACAGTTCTAACAATCCTAATATTGGAGTTCCAGAGAAAGCAAAAACAGATAACTGAATAGAAATAATATTCAAACAGCTGTTTGTTGGCAATTTTTTCAAAAGGGAGAAAATATTGCCATTCACTGCTTGATAGTGGGCCACATATTTCTCAGAGGCACTTTGAATTTTTCTTTTTCTTTTCTTTCCCTTCTCCACGTTGTGTCCTTTCTAATAACTTGTCTTCAAGTTTGTTTATTCTTTCTTCTGTCTGTTCAAATATTCTATTCTCCTCTATGAAACTTTTTACTTTGGTTACTATACTTTTAATTTTAGGAATTTCCATTTAGTTCTTTGATACATACAATTTCTGTCTCTTCATTAATACTGAAGGTGGCTTTTTGTATAGCATGGATTTGATAAGAAGCTGTGTTTAAACTTCTTGAGTCAGTGAGGAATTTATTCATTAGTTCTAACCTGTGTGTATATGTGTATTTAATTTTTGAGTTTGGTAGATATATGATCATGTTATCTGCAAAGAGAGATTATTTTAATTCTTCCTTTACAATTCAGAAGGCTTTCATTTCTTTTTCTTGTCTAATTGCACTGGCAAGGACTTCCAGTACTATGTTGAATAGAAATGAATAGTGTGAACATCCTTTTCTTGTTTCTAATTTTAGAAAACAAGTTGCCACCTTTCATCATTAAGTGTAATGTGAGTTCCAGTTTTTTCTTATATGGCCTTTATTATGTTTAGGTAAATTCCTTCTATATATAATGTGTTGAGAGGTTTTATCATGAAAGCGTGTTGAATTTTGTCAAAAGCTTTTTCTGCATCTATCAAGATGATCATGTGATTTTTATCCTTCACTCTGTTAATGGGATATATCACATTGATTGATTTGCGTATGTTGAAGTATCCTTGCATCTTAGCAATGAATCACACTTGGTCAGAGTGTATGATTCTTTTAAAACGGTGATGAATTAGAATTGGCAGTATTTTATTGAGGATTTTTACATGTAAGTTCATTGGAGATACTAGCCTGTAGCATTCTTTTCTTGTGGTGGCTTTGTTTGTCTTTGGTATAAGGGTAATGCCAGTCTCATAAAATGAGTTTGGAAGTGATCCTTCTTTTTTCATGTTCTGGAAGAGTTTGAGAAGGATTGCTGTTAATATTTTAAATGTTTCATGGAATTTATCAGTGAAGCCACCTGGTCCTAGGCTTTTCTTTGTTATGAAAGCTTTTTGATTACTCATTCAAACTCCTTATTTGTTATTGGTATCTTCCAACTTTCCAATTCTTCTTGATTCAGTCTTGGTATGTTTCATATTTCTTGCAATTTATCCTTTTTTTTCTAGGTTGTCTAAATTGTTGATGTATAATTCATAATAGCTCCTTATGATCTTTTAAATGTCTGAGGTATCCATTGTAATGTCTTTTCTTTCATTTCTGATTTTTTTAAGTCTAGATAGATTATCCATTATTATAAGTGGAGTAGTCTCACATTATTGTTTTTCTGTCTATTACTCCCTTCAGATCTATCAATCTTTGCTTTACATTTTTAGGTGTTCTGATATTGGGTGTGTGTACATTATTATATCTTCCTGCTGATTTGACCCTTTTATCACCATATAATTTTTTTGTCTCTAGTAACAGTTTTTGAGGAAAAGTCTATTTCCTATGATACAAATATAGCCACTTCTGCTTTATTTTGGTTACCAATGGCATAGGATATCTTTTTCCATTTTTTCACTGTCAGCTTATGTGTGCCTACGCCTAAAGTGAGTCTCACAGAAAGTGTATCTCTTGATCTTGTATTTTATCCATTTAGAGACACTATGCTTTTTGATTGGGGAGTTTAATATATTTACATTTAAATTAATTATTAATATATAAAGACTTACTAGTGTCATTCAGTTGTTTTGCAGCGGTTAGGTTTCTTCTCTCATTGTCTTCCTTTCCTATTGGATGATATATGTAATGATTTTCCTTTTGTCTCGTTATCGTTTGTGTATATGTCACGGTTTTTTGTGGTTAGCATGAGGTTTGCATAAATATCTTGTAATTATGTTATAACCACCTATATAAATTTATAACAACATCAATCACGTTAAAAAACTCTACATTTCCACTTCAGCCACCCAGTCTGTGTTACTGCAGTTACAGTTCACTTCCTTTTATGTTGCATATCCATGAACAAATTTTATAGTTGATAGTTATTTGTAATACTTTTGTCTTTTAACTTTTATATTAGAGTTAACATTAGTTTATGCACCATTATTACAGTGTTATGTTACTATGTATTTACCTTTACCTGTGAGATGTATGCTTTCATATGCTTACATATATTTAGCATGTTTTTATTTCAATTTTAAGAACTCTCTTCAGCTTAGGTTGTAAGGAAGGTTTAGGGGTGATGAATTCCATCCGTTTTTGTTGTCTGGGAAAGATTTTCTCTCTCTTTAATTTTAAAAGGATAGCTTTTCCAGGTATAGTACTTTTGGATGGTAGTTTTTTTTTCATTCAGTACTTTGAATATATCATCCCATTCTCTCTTGAACTCTCTCCAACTTTCTCCGGAGAAATCCACTGATAATCTTATGGCGGTTCCTTTCTATATGCTTTTCTCTTGTTGCTTTCAAAATTCAAAAACCCTGTGTGGGGTCCTTTGGGCTTCTGAATCTGAATGTCTATTTCTTTCTCCAAATTTGAGAAGTTCTCAGTCATTCTTTCTCTTTTTTTTTTTTTTTTTTTGAGACAGAGGGAGAGTCTGTAGCCCAGACTGGAGTGCAGTGGCCGATCTCGGCTCACTGCAAGCTCCACCTCCCGGGTTCACGCCATTCTCCTGCCTCAGCCTCCCCAGTAGCTGGGACTACAGGCGCCCGCCACCTCGACCGGCTAGTTTTTTGTATTTTTTAGTAGAGACGGGGTTTCACTGTGTTAGCCAGGATGGTGTCGATCTCCTGACCTCGTGATCCGCCCATCTCGGCCTCCCGAAGTGCTGGGATTACAGGCGTGAGCCACCGCGCCCGGCCTCATTATTTCTTTCAATAAGCTTTCTGCTCCTTTCTCTCTCTTCTCCTTTGGGAACTCCATTATTCATATACTGGTTTTATTTATCATGTCACCTAACTCCCATAGGCTTTCTTCCTTCTTTTTTATTTTTTTTGTTTCTTCTCTGAATAATTTCAAATGACCTGCCTTTGAGTTTACTATTTCTTTCTTCTGCTTGATTGCTTTAGAAGCTCCATTGCATTTTTCATTTCAGTCATTGTATTTTTTAGTTCCAGAAATTCTGTTTGGGACTTTTTTATGACCTTTATCTCTTGTGGAAGTTGTCATTTTGTTCACATACTGTTTCCCTTAAATGGCTGATTTATCTATTTGTGTTCCCATTGCAGCTTGGTGAACTTTAAAACAATTATTTTGAATTATTTGTCAGGCAGGCAATTCATGTATCTCCATTTCTTTGAGGTTGGTTACTGAAAATGTATTATGTTCCTTCAGTGGTTTCATGTTTCCCTGATTTTTATTGTTACTTATAGCCTGTGTTGGTGTCTGCGCATTTGAAGAAGCAGCAAGCATTTCTTTCAGACTTTACAGATAGGTTCAGTAGAGAAAGACCTTAACCTGTGATGGACTTGAGGGCGCAGGTTATATAAGTTTTGTGGTGATGGCAGGTTCAGAGAGGCATGGCAATGCTAGTTCAGTGGGTGCACAAGGTCAGTAGTTCTGGGGTTGTTCAGTGGTGCCAGCTGTCAAAATTAGGGAGAGGTCAAGAGCTTCAGTGTCAGGGAAGTGCAGCAACATGGGTTTTGAGTGACTCCAGCAGCTAAGCTCACATCAGCAAAGACTGCACCCTCAGCAGTGAGGGCTGCAGGGATCTGGGACCATGGTGAGAGGTGAACCAGCTGGATTTCCTGGGTCCAGTGGGGGCTTGGAGAACTTTTCTGTCTAACAAGGGGATTGTAAAATGCACCAATCAGTGCTCTGTAGCTAGCAAGAGGTTTGTAAAATGCACCAATCAGTGCTCTGTAAAAACACACCAATCAGCACTCTGTGGCTAGCTAGAGGTTTGTAAAATGCGCCAGTCAGTGCTCTGTAAAAACGCACAAATCAGTGCTCTGTGGATAGCTAGAGGTTTGTAAAATAGACCAATCAGCACTCTGTAAAATGAGCCAATCAACTCTCTGTAAAATGGACCAATCAGCACTTTGTAAAATGGACCTATCAGCGGGACACAGATGGGGACAAATAAGGGAATAAAAGCTGGCCACCCAAGCCAGCAGCGGCAACCTGCTGGGGTCCCCTTTTGCGCTGTGGGAGCTATGTTCTTTTGCTCTTCACAACAAATCTTGCTGCTGCTCACTCCTTGGGTCCTTGCCACTTTTAAGAGCTGTAACACTCACCACCATGATCTGCGGTTTCATTCTTGAAGTCAACAAGACCATGAACCCACTGGAAGGAATCAGCTCTGGACACGGTGGCAACGGCTAAGCCAGATGAGGTCCTCAGTTATTTTCTTGCTCTGCTTTTCTCCCACTGGGGAACCTGCAGCCGGTGGGTTCCTCTCAGTGCCGAGCTTTGTTAGTCTGAAGAATGGAGTAATGCAAGTAAAATTAGACTGTTCTTTCTACCCCTTTCTCTGCAGTTATCCTCAATTCTTTCTGCTTCACTGGTTGCTGCAGCTTCTTTACTGGACTCCAGAGCTCTCACAGACTGATTGTCATCTGTGGATGGTTGTAAAGTTGTTTTTAGGTTGGGGGTTACAAGGGCTGGGACCTCCTAGTCTGCCGTCTTGCTTACATGCAGTACTTTGAATCCTCATATGAAATATTCTATTACAGCTAAACTGACAAATTTATTGGCATATGGTTGTTCATAATAGTCCCTTATCATTTTAACATTTTATAATTTGTAGGAATTGATCTCTTGTTCATTTCTAGTATTTGCAATTTGTGTATTCAGTTTCTGTCTTCCCATTGCTTTCCCTCTCCATCTTCTCTATTCTAATAATTGTAACTAATGATTTTTTTATGTTTTCAAAGAGCCAGTTTGGGTTTTATTTCTTATTTTTTGCTCTTTTCTAAATTTCATTTTATTGGTTTCTTCTATTATCTTTATTATTCTATTTTTTATTATTTGAATTTAATTTCTTCATTTTCTAGTTTATTGTAGTAAAGGCATAGAATTTTGGTATGAGATCTTTCTTCTTTTCTGATATAAGAATTTAATTCTATGAATTTATCTCTGAGCATTTTCTAAACTATGTCACATGATTTTAACAGGTATTTTCATTTTCATACAATTCAAAAATACTTTCTAATTTCCTGTGTGATATTTTTCTTCAACCTACAGTTACTTATGATTGTGCTCTTTAATTTTCACATTTGAAGATTTTCTAGATATTTTTATCTTTATTACTAATTTAATTATATTGCTAACAGAGAATGTAATGTGTATGGTTTCAATACGGCACATCATTGAAAATATCTGGGTACCTTGGAAAAGAATGTGTACTTTGCAATTTGTGGGTAGAGTATTCCATAAAAGTTGTTGAGGTCAGGTTATAGCTTTGTTCAAATTTTTTGTCTTTATTGATTTTGTTGTCTATTTGCTCTTTAAGATAATGAAGGCTGAAATATCCAGTTGTAACTATGGACTTACGTACTTTACTTTTCAGCTCCTTGGTTTTATGCTTTGTGTATTTTGACACTCTTTATTATGCTCATAGGAGTTTTATGCTCTCTTTGTAAACTGTCATCGTTTTCATTATGGAACGTGTCTTTTTATGGCTGCTAATTTTTTTGTTCTCTCTATCCTATCTGATATTACTATAGCCATTCTGGATATTTTGGTCATTTGTGTTTATGTACTGTATTATTTTTCATCTTTTTACTTTTAGCATATGTGAATTTTCACATTTAAAGTAGATTTTTTTTGTAGACGGCACATAGTTGGGACTTAATTTTAATCTAATTTATAATCTCTGCCTTTTATATGGATCATTTAAATAACTTTCTATCTTGTTTAATGTTTTTAATATTTTTCATCTGTTCTTTTTCTTGTTGTTTTTGTTTTTGAAGCAGAGTCTTGCTCTGTTGCCCAGGCTGTAATGCCACCAAGCCCGGCTAATTTTTGTATTTTTAGCAGAGACAGGGTTTTGCCATGTTGGCCAGGCTGGTCCTGAACTCCTGGCCTCAAGTGATCCACCCACCTCAGCCTCTCAAAGTGCTAGGAATACAGGAATGAGCCACGACGCCCAGCCTGATATTTTTTCTGTTATCTTTCCTGCTTTTTTAGATGCATTGAGTATGATTATCATCAGAATAGTATTACTAAGGAAAAATAAGCAGACACGCAAAAGTATCCCACTGTATTATGAAACAGAAACATAACACTCATTTTTAAATTGAAGTATATAATATGTGAGGTCTGGGTGCAGTGGCTCATGCCTGTAATCCCAGCACTTTGGGAGGCCAAGGCGAGTGGATCACTTGAGGTCAGGAGTTTAAGACCAGCTTGGCTAACCTGGTGAAACCCGGCTCTCTTAAAAATACAAAAATTAGCTGGGCATGGTGGCGCATGCCTGTAGTCTCAGCTACTCAGGAGGCTAAGGCACGAGAATTGCTTGACCCTGGGAGGTGGAGGTTGCAGTGAGCCAAGATTGCACCGTTGCACTCCAGCTCCAGTGACAGAGTGAGACTCTGTCTCAAAAAAAAAAAAAAAAAAAAAAAAAGAAAAGAAAAGAAAAGAAAAGAAAAGTAAATACACAATATGTGTTTAATTAGTTTTGTCATCTTTATTTGTCCTGCAAATACAGGAGAAGATGTAATTCAGTTTGTTAAAGACGATTTTATAAACAGGTATCAAAAGAAAAAACTGTACTGAGATTAGTATTGGTACCAGTGTAGAAAAAAGAAAGAAAGAAAGAAAGAAAGGACTTGCACCTGAATACTAACTCACCGATTTATTTACAGAGAACAGTTGGTGATTCAAAACTATGCCTCCTAATCTTGGTTCAGTGTTAAAGTGGTCACTCACTGTGTGACTTTTCCGTCTGTGTGAAGGAAAAGCAATCAAGGTAAAACTCTTTTCACTAGAGTACACTTCCTATAGTGGTGCTTTCTAAGTATTTCTAGTTCATCATTAGCTTCCCGTCTATAATGACAATAAACTCCTACAATTCCAAACATTTTTTCAAGCAGCTCTCTCAGTGACATTTTTGCTGCTTGAACAGACAGACTCTGTCACTCTCCCTCTGAACCTACTTTTAAAATGTGAGTTTGCTGCAACTGTCCCTGCTTTGGAGGGCTGTGGGAAGAACTGCAGTCATCCGGGTGGTGGTAGGATACATTTATATCCTAAGAGAAGGTGTTGGACTCTAAGTCTGCCAATCAGTTACAATAAATCAAAGCTAATACTCAACCCCACATCTGTGTCTATTTCTCAGTCGGCTCAGAATTCTGAGGGAAAAGAAATGAGATTAATTCTTAAGCCCAAGCACATGATGCTTTAGCCAGAAGACTTTAAAATGCACTAGTGGAACTCACACTTGGTAATCAAGATAGCATGTAAAGATAATGAAACTCCTGGGTTGGCAACAGCATTTGTTGATTGCAGGTGAGTGGCTACTTTTGTAACGGATACACTGTGAAGTCTCAACTCACTAGAGCACAAGGAATAATGATTGTTCTTACTGTGTTCCTTAGTTCACCACATTCCTGCCCAAAGGACTTTCCTAACTCTCTCTCAATTTAATCCCATAGCTTTTCAATAACTTTGCTTACTAGATCAGTTTTATTTCATTCCTTATAGCTTCAGTCTGGTTCATCGTATTGAGGTATTATTGGCATATGATGTACTGCATATGTTTAAAGTGTGTGGTTTCGTACACTTTGACACGTGCAAACATCCATGATATTCTGACCACATTGAAAAGAGTGGTGTTCATTATCTTCATTGTGGTGATAGTTTCATAGATTCATCACCCTCCAAAGTTTCTTCTTAGGTCGAGTGTGGTGGCTCATGCCTGTAATCCCAACAACTTTGGGAGGCCGAGGGGACAGGATTGCTTGAGCTCAGGAGTTCAAGACCAGAGTGGGCCACATAGTGTGATCTCATCTCCATAAAATAATTTTTTAAAAAATAATCCAGACATGGTGGCACATGCCTATAGTTTCAGCTACTGTGGAGGCTGAGGTGGGAGGATCACTTGAGCCCAGAAGGTTGAGGCTGCAGTGAGCATGATCACACCACTGCACTTCAGCCTGGACCACAGAGTGAAGCTCTGTCTCAAAAATTAAAGAAAAAAAATTTCCTCTCACCCCTTGTAGTTCCTTACTCCTACCCCTACCCACACCCTCCTTTCCATGTACAGCATGCAGGCATTTTTTTGATCTGGCTTTTTTCACAAAGCGTATTTCTGAGATTCATCCATGATGATGTGTGTATCAACACAGGCATATCTTGTATTGTTACACTGTGATTTATTGTGCTTCACAGGTACTACATTTTTACCAATTGAAGGGTTTTGGCAACTCTGCATTGAACAAGTCAATCAGTACCATTTTTCCAACATTTGCTCACTTTGTGTCTCTGTGTCACATTTTGGTAATTCTCTCAATAGTTCAAACTTTTTTATTGTAATATATCTGTTATGGTGGTCTCTAATCAGGGATCTTTGACGTCACTATTGTAGTTGTTTTGGGCAACCATGTAAAGCGGAGAGCTTAATCGATACATGTATGTACTCAATGCTCCACCAACCAGCCATTCCCCCATCTTTCTCCCTCTCCTTGGCCTCCCTATTCCCTGAGATACAACAATACTGGAATTAGGCCAATTAATAACCCTACCATGGCCTCTAAGCGTTCAGGTGAAAGGAAGAGTCACACATCTTCCATTTTAAATCAAAAGCTAGAAATGATTAAACTTGGTGAGGACAGCATGTCAAAAGGCAAGATAGGACGAAAGTAGGCCTCTTGTGTCAGCTAGCCAAATTTCGAATATAAAGAAAAAGTTCTCGAACGAAATTAAAAGTGCTACTCCTGTGAACATACAAAGGGTAAGAAAGCAAAACAACCTTATTGCTGAAATGGAGAAAGTTGTAGCAGTCTGGATAGATCAAACCAGCTACAGCATTCTCTTAAGCCACAGCCTAATCCACAGAAGCACCCTAACTCTCCTTAGTTGTATGAAGGTTGAGAGAGGTGAGGAAGCTACACGAGAAAAGTTGGAAGCTAGCAGAGGCTGGTTCGTGAGGTTTAAGGAAAGAAGTCATCGCCATAACATTAAAGTGCAAGGTGAAGAGCAAGTGCTGATATAGAAGCTACAGTAAGTTCTCCAGAAGATCTAGCTGTCACCACTGATGAAGGTGGCTACACTAAACAACAGATTTTCAAGGTAGATGAAACAGCCTTCTATTGGAAAACTATGCCATCCAGAACTTTCATGGATAGAAATCAATGCCTAGCTTCAAAGCTGGAAAGGATAGGCTGTCTTGTTAGGGGCTAAAGCGGCTGGAGATTTTAAGTTGAGGCCAGTGCTCATTGACCATTTCAAAAATTCTAGGGCCCTTAAGAATTATGCTTAAATCTACTCTGCCTGTGCTGTTTGTGGAACAATAAAGCCTAAGTGAAACACATCTATTTACAGCATGATTTACCGAATATATATTTTAAGCCCAGTGTTGAGACCTACTGCTCAGGAAAAAAAAAAAGAGTGCTTTTTGAGATAGGGTCTCCCTGTGTTACCAAGGCTGGTCTTGAACTCCCGGACTCAAGACAACCTGTCCAGCCTGTTTTTAATAGGCCTGAATCTTAGTAAGCTCTAACATGTGAACATCAGTGGCTAAATATCACCTAGCATAATCAGCTGAACCAAGGGATGGAATTGCAGTTGTTGCTGAGGTTGGCATTAGATTTTGAGTAAAATAATCTTTTAGTTATATGGAGTTTTTAGGTGTTGGTCAGTTGAAGGTTTCCTGATCCTTGTTGCCTATTTATTAGCAAATAATTAGGACATTATATTAGGTTGGTGCAAAAGTAATTGTGGGTTTGCCATTATGCAAAAACCGTGATTACTTTTACCTCAACCTTACTTCAAAGGCAGTTAATTTCCCATGGAATAGAAATCATTAGTATCTAAGGTTTTAGGTCATATTTTTCCTAAAAGTTTCTTTTTTCTCTCTATGGTTTTGATTTTCATTCCATTTCACTTCAAGAACTACACAGAGGATGAACTTCTTAGTTTCCTGTGCCTTCTAATATAATCACCTTGTCACATGGTCACACTGGCTCTTGTTTGTTAATTCAAAATGCACTAATAATAACCCTAAATTTCAGGGACCTAAACCATGGGTTTAACCATAAAGGTGTTATAGATTTTAAACATAAATGGGTAGAGAATAATAAGGAAACTCTTCCATTTATTTAGGTTGAAGAGAGAAACTCTCAATTAATTATACACCTCCTTCTTGACCCTTGCAAAATACATATATATATATATTTACTTTAAATATGTAAAGTATATACATAATACATACAATAGATATGTATTTTGCAATATCGCTTGTGTCCGGAACAGCTGGTTTCTAGAAATCAGATTGGTTGATAAGGCAGATTCATTTAAAACTATGTCTAGATCTTTAGATTAGTACAGAGGCTGTGAAGTATTTTTTAAAATAATGAAAATTAAGTTTAATTGCACTATATTTTCTAACACTTTTTCCAATTTTTGTAAAAATATGTGTTAATAATAAAAACTGAAGAAAATTTAAAATTCCCCCAATTCTCATCATTACAAAACAGTAATAGCCTGAAGTAAATATAATTTCAGCCAAAACAAAAAAAGGAAGGAACAAAGGAAGGAAGGAAGACAAAAAAATTTTCAAAAACCAGGGATCACAGTGTACCTGTTATTTCAAAATTAATATTATTCAATTTAATTTTAATTCCACCAATGAAAAAGATACTGAAGTAAAACGGAAGGGATTAACAAATTTGAGATTAATATTTATTTATTGTAAAACATGTCTCCTTAAAAATCATGCGAAAATTAAGAAAAACAATAAAATCTTTCTTCTTTTTTTTTTTTTAGATGGAGTCTCACTCTGTCACCAGGCTGGAGTGCAGTAGCTCTATCTTGGCTCACGGCAACCTCCACCTCCTGGGTTCAAGCAATTCTCCTGCCTCAGCCTCCTGAGTAGTTGGGACTACAGGTGTGAGTCACCACACTCGGCTAATTTTTGTATTTTTAGTAGAGACGGAGTTTCACCATGTTGGCCAGAATGGTCTCG
The DNA here is from genome assembly GCF_003255815.1 of Theropithecus gelada. Classification (NCBI taxonomy): domain Eukaryota; kingdom Metazoa; phylum Chordata; class Mammalia; order Primates; family Cercopithecidae; genus Theropithecus; species Theropithecus gelada. Next base: position 16,034,593 of record NC_037676.1, read on the forward strand.
ATCTCTGGACCCAATGATCCGCCTGCCTTGACCTCCCAAAGTGCTGGGATTACAGGCATGAGCCACTGCATCTGGCCAACAATAAAATCTTTAAGAGGTTTGAGTAATATTCAACTTCATGGTATTATGATATTCTTGGAATCTTTAGATATCTTATTTATAACTTATTATTTATTAATATTTAGATACTTTTAGATACCTAAAGATAACTTTAGATTCTTAATATGAAAAATGGTTCTCATATTTACATATTTTAAAATAAATTTGTATATTGTATTATATAATATGTATGTTATATATAGTCAAGAAGTATACCGTTCATATTCTATTCTATAACCATAATTTCCGTAGTGACCAACTTAGAATTCTTAGAATGGATATAATTCTCACTAACAATTCAACTCAACACTGTTTCTCATATTAGAGTATGCAAGTTATCTATAAAAATGTAAAACTTCCATATTTTTATTAAATTTCTCTTCCAGTGTTTGAATTTATATTTATGTTATCCTAATATCTTAATTGTTGGAGAAGAAAAGAACAGAGAAGGGCTTAATATATAAATAATGCATACAAGCCAAGTGAAAGTAAATGATTTTATGGCTCACTATAGAACAAGAGTTCTTTAGTTGTTAGGGAAAAAAAGAAAAGAAAAATGGCAGGAAAAGTTGAGTCGTCATATATAATGAAAGCACACAAACTAAGAAAAGTCTTAGTAGTCAGTATCATATCCATAATTTTATGTGGCACTTTAGTTTTAGCAAACCATGATTTCATATTAAATTAACGTTAATTTCTTGGTTTGCAATTTTATTTGCTCTTAATTTTTGATGTGGGTAGGTTTTACAGTTTTCTAAGAGATATAAACAAAAGAGCTAATAATTAGTTTTATGTTTACAAGGTATTTTTTAAATATAATGAATAAAATTCAAATAAAAACATTTTTTAATTGATTAAAAATAGCAGGTAATGACAGTGTTCCACACGTATCTCCCTGGCTCTTACTGTTTTAGTAGTGCACACAGTACTAATTTCCAACTACCAATGCCTGCAACTGAGGCCCTTTTTTTTTTTTGCCACCATGCACACAGCAGGCCACATAAGCTGAAAAGAATTAACCCTCCTGGCAGCAGCCCTCAATCTATGACTAAAGGGAATTGGAGTGTAAATACCTCAGCTCTTCCTCCCGGTGAGTGAAATAATTCTGAGGTACACATTTACACTGTTGCCTACATTTCCTCAGCAGAATGCAGCTCCAGTTGTTGGATGCAGGACAGTTACACAGTGGACCTAAGGCAAATCAAGGCCCCTTTTTAAAGAGGGGATACACAGCAGCTAGAGGACAAATGAAGTCTGAAGTCCTGAACTAAGTTCATATTACAGTAGATCCAGCAGATCTATGGAACTGCCAAGGAGAAATTTCTCTGTTGCCCAAATGCATAATCAAAATGGCTATATTTATAGCTGGCAAACCTCACACTAGTCCCTGGTCTATATAGTATGAAAGGCCAAATGGAAGCCACCTGAAAATACCCCCACCATCCACAGTAACAAAAGTAATATCACATCTTGGGCAGGATGATCAGACACAAGGGCTATGGTCCCCTTCATACCCCATTTTAAGTTAATTTAACAAGTTAGCCCACCATAGTGTCCGTATTTTAAAGGCACAGGTCAAGGAACCACTTGGAGAACTTGTGCTTCTCATTTCCACAACTTTTGGCCATGCTGGGCCAGAGGTTCTGGTTCCTGGTAGGGAGAGGGATCCTTCTAGAATAAAGTTTCCACCAAATTTAAAGTTATATCTTCTCCCTTGGCATTTTCAGCTTCTTATTGCAGTTGACCAAGATGCAATAAAGAAGCCCTGATTAATGAGGATACACGGTTGCTATGATATTATAAGGGCGGGGAAGACTATGTCCTGTGACCCTTTGCTAGGGACTTTCTCTGGCCACTAAAGCACGCTTGTCCATGTTCTGGAGAAGTTAACACCTCCCAGAAGCAGCTCTGATCCAAAGCTAATGGAATTTGTTGTATAAACATCTCATTTTTCTCACCCTTACTTAACTCCAAGACACATGATCCACACTGTTTTCCAAAGTTCTCAAGAAGGGTTAAGCTCCAGTTGTCCTTGCAGTGCTTTTCTTGAAAACAGACTCTTCTACTCGTGAGTGAGCTTCCCTCCCTTCTCTGTCTTCGTTACCTGCTCCCTTACACCTTCCAAATAAAGTTCTTGCACTCAAATCCTTGTTTCAGTGTCTCTATGAATACCCAAACTAAGGCAGGGTCCTTGAAATTTTGTTTTCTCTTTAAAAAGCACGTTACCATTTTAAAAACACTGTTGTAGTGCCCAGCCACCACACACGCTTCAATAATTGCTGGGATAACATCCTACAAAGCAATGGTCTACTTGTTTACATGCTCATAGTCATGAATGAAAGATGCAAGCAAATGTTCTGCAAATGATGCAAGAAAATGTTCTTTGAGAGGGCTCAAATTGTACACTAAACTTTAAAATCCATTTAAAACACATTTGCATATATATATATATATATATACACACACACACACACACACACACACACAGCCATTTTAAATTTGGATACTTAGAAGGACAAATTTCTTTTCTTTGAGAATCTTCCCTATGTAGATCAGCTCACCTAAGTCTTAGATCCTGGATGAGGCTGCTTATAAGGCTGTCTAAGTTGTATTCTGCATAGCTCAACGGTGACTTGCAACCTGTAGCCCACATCTTCTGGAACCTTCTGGAATTCTGGCACAACTGGATTTACAACATGCATTTGCAAATGGTTATCTATCTCCTTAGACATCATCACCACAATACAAAATGAAGTGAGCCAGTCCATCAAACTCAAGTGCTCCCCAGCCCCAAAAGAAATGTTAGACTATGGATGTTGAAGCTACTTTTATTCAATGCAGTTTTCGTTGCCCCGAGGCACTTTATCTACTGCTGGAATGTACCCACTGAGTCATATTTTAAACCAGTGTTCTCTCCGATTCTATATGCGCCTCAAAGTCTAAGCACATTGGAACTGGATAAAGGGCTCCTGTCAAGTTCAATTTAGTCAAGATTACCTCCTCAACAATACTTCAAACATTTTATTCACGTAAATCATACAGGAGGATTAGAATATGCACTCAGTTAAAAAAGATTACTTTGCCATTCTGATGATCATGCACAATCTTATTGCTAATAAACTCCTTTGTATAGTTTCCCACACAAACAAGTAGAGTTTCTCATGGGAAATACACTTTTGTCGTTTTTTTGAAATATACACTAAACTTTCTATTTGTTTTAAAAATCAGCAAAACAGTACCTTAAAGGGAATACACTAGTGGAATATTACAGAAAATTAAATATCTACAAAGCCTGTTACAAATGAGGAAGTCAGCTTTTGAGGTTTTAAAAATCATTTTCATAAGTGATTTCCATTGACCACATGATTATATGGGTAAACTTTAGAGAAGATGTTGAACATTTTCAGCCTCCGTTGCATATTACCTGTCTGCCTGTTTTTTTTCAAGTTTTGCATTTCAAATACTTTCTCAGTTCCATAGCCACTCTCTCAGTACCTCACTATTGTCTGGTACTCAACTAAATTCAAACTTTGGTATTACCTGCCAGGTCTCGCAAGGAGGCTGAGATTTTAACCTCTGCATTAAAACAGGGGACCCAGTGGATTGTTCTGAGACCCATACTTAGATGCATTTAATAATATATTTGAACATATTTTTATGTATTTTTATAATGATCACATGCCTATGTTAGGGGAAAGGGGTCCTGATCCAGACCTCAAGAGAGGATTCCTGGATCTCTCACAGGAAAGAATTCAGGGCAAGTCCACAGAGTGCAAAGCAAAAGCAAGTTTACCAAGAAAGTAAAGGAATAAAAGAATGGGTACTCCACAGACAAAGCAGCCCTCAGGGCTGCTGGTCGCCCATTTTTATGGTTATTTCTTGATTATACGCTAAACAAGGGGTGGATTATTCATGCCTCCCCTTTTTAGACCATGTAGGGTAACTTCCTGTCATTGCCATGGCATTTGTAAACTGTCATGGTGCTGGAGGGAGTGTAGCAGTGAGGATGACCAGAGATCACTCTCATTACCATTTTACTTTTAGTAGGTTCTGGCCTGCTTCGTTACTGCAACCTGTTTATCAGCAAGGTCTTTGTGATCTGTATCTTGTGCTGACCTCCTATGTCATCCTGTGTCTTACAATGCCTTAACCATCTGGGAATGCAGCCCAGTAGATCTCAGCTTCATTTTACCCAGCTCCTATTTAAACTGAAGTTGCTCTGCTTCAAACACCTCTGACACCTACATAGGCTGTGACATGATTGAGCATTTAAAATTAAAACGTTATAATTTCATGATGTTTCTCCCCTCTCCTATTTTTCTTCTCGTTATTTTTTGTACCAGTAAGTAGTCTCTGATCTCCAAGTATGTCAGGAAGCAGATAGATACAGGGTCAGCAGGGCAGAAGGGAAACAGCAAGAGCAGCATGCTGAAGACCTTTCTGCCAGTTAACGCTCATGGGTCACGGTCTGGCAATCACCGCTGTTGACACACAGAGGTGGCCTCATAGATGGAACTAGTGTTGAACAACTCCTTGGATAGAGCAATCTGGTTTAAAAATGTCAGTTTTTTTTTAAGCATTAGTTTATTTGTCTTCATGTAATGGATAAAGATAATCTCTCATTACATGATTTACACCTGTAACCTGAGAAGAGCTAGATTTTTAACTTTAAATTGTATTTGGAACCAAATTTTAGACTGATGAGGGTATAAACGGATGTACGACTAAAAACTTAGTGATTAACTTGCTCAGTGTTTTCATTCCCTTGTGTATCTCCTTACAATCTTCTGTAGAAATTAACTATTATTGTCCCTACTTCACAGGAAAAAGAAACTTAAAAAAAATGGAAGTGAGGAATTTTTTGCTCAAAATCATACATTAAGTTAGCATCCAGTAGGATTAATTTGTTTTTTATTGTACTACACACTTATATGAAATCCTATCTTTTTATTTTATAATCTCCTCTCCAGAATTGAATCTTAGGAAAGACCAAAACAAAAACCTAAGCAGAACTGAAGTGCCCTCCAGGTTAGGCCAGGATCTTATTCAGATTTAGCCTGGCTGTAAGAGCTCAATCTCCCCATTTCCAGGCATCTTAGTCCATTTAGCATTGCTATAACAGAATACCTGAGACTGGGTGATTCATCAGGAAAAGAGGGGTATTTGGCTTATGATTCTGGTGGCTGGAAAGTTCAAAACTAGACAGCTGCATCTGGGGAAGGCCTCAATTGCTTCCTTTCGTGGTGGAAAGTGAAAGGTGGGTGGTGTATGCAAAGAGATCACATGGTGAGAGAGGAAACAAGAGCAACTGTGGAAGCCACACTCTTTCTAACATCCTGCTCTTGCTTTCGCAGGAACTAATCCATTCCCACAGAGTGAGAACTCACTCCTGCATGAGCATCTATTCATAAGGAATCTGCTCTGCCCTGTGACCCAAACATCTCCCATCAAGCACCACCTCCCAACACTACATATTAGGGATCAGATTTCAACATGAGTTTTGGCTGGGCCAAACTATATCCAAACCATAGCACCCAGTAAAAGCACAAAAGAGCAAGTTTCCTCCAAAATTCTGGAGAAAATGCACAGTTACCCTGCACGGTGTAGTTTAATTGGGTAGTTAAGACTAGCAGACAAGCCCCATCAGATCCAGCAGTTTCAATTCTTCTGTATAATTGAGGAAGAACCCCAGACGTTCTCCTTCTGACTGAGTGGGCTAGCATCGACTTGTTAAAGAAACTGGTGGACCAGACTACCTATCATTAAAATGCACTTTGCCTTCTTGTCTGGGTCACAAAAGGGAAAAAAGACTGCTTAATTTGCTGAAGGGCATCAATTAGTGCCAATCCAAACATAAAGATAAAACAGGTGGAACCTTTAAAAACGTACTCTCTGAAGCACTCATACATTAGGACATGATACTAACTCATAAAGCATTTTAAAGGATGCGTTGGGTGAGCCTAAGCCAGACAATTAAAGACATCAAAGTCATGGTGGACAATGTTAACCAAGTTTAGCCTAAAGCTGCCTCCTTACATATTTAAGTTCAGCCTAAAGGTTTTTCTGTACATTGTGAACTATAATAAGCAGAGGTGTAAACTGACCGTCCACACATGTGCCAGTCAGTGAGTTTTGGCCAATCAAATGTAACCAACTGTTCTAACGGTGTTCAAATTAGGCAAATGCCAACCTGTAACCAATCCAGCTGTTTCTGTCCCTCCCTTCCGATTTCTGTACGTCATTTCCTGTTTTTTGTTGTTGTTGTTGTTGTTGTTGTTTTGTCTATAAATCTTCTTCCACCACGTGGCTGTGCTGAAATCTCTCTAAATCTGCTGTCATTCTGGGGGGCTGTCTGATTTGTGAATTGTTCATCGTTCCATTAAACTCCTTTAAATTTAATTTGGCTGAAGTTTCTCTTTTAAAAGCAAGAAACCAACAGTCCTTCCTCCTTTTCCCTCCTGCCAGAGGGTAATTTTACTTGTCATTGTTTGAGTTCAATGAATTTAACGTTCTGATGTGGCTACAGAGAAGCCCTGGAGGGTGCTAAACAGTAATATTTTCACACGAGTACAACAGCACCAGCCCCTTATCCACGGTTTAGCTTTCTGTGTTTTCAGTTTTCCACACTAAATCATAGTTATTTTTGTTAATATCAGGTATTTCGAGAGAGTCACCATATTCACATAACTGTCATTACAGTATATTGTTATAATTATTCTATTTTGGCCGGGCGCGGTGGCTCAAGCCTGTAATCCCAGCACTTTGGGAGGCCGAGACGGGCGGATCACGAGGTCAGGAGATCGAGACCATCCTGGCTAACACGGTGAAACCCCGTCTCTACTAAAAAAATACAAAAAAATAGCCGGGCGAGGTGGCGGCGCCTGTGGTCCCAGCTACTCAGGAGGCTGAGGCAGGAGAATGGCATAAACCCGGGAGGCGGAGCTTGCAGTGAGCTGAGATCCGGCCACAGCACTCCAGCCTGGGCGACAGAGCGAGACTCCGTCTCAAAAAAAAAAAAAAAAAAAAAAAAAATTATTCTATTTTATTGTTATCTCTGTGTCTAGTTTATAAATTAAACTTTATCACAGTACGTATGCATAGAAAAAAAATTGTATATACAGGGTTTGGTACTATCCATGATTTCGGTCATCCACTGAGGGTCTTGGAACATATCCCCCCCCCAACTTCCTATAGATAAAAGGGGATTACCCTTTTTTTTTTTTTTTTAAGAGACTGAGTCTCTCTCTTTCGCCCAGGCTGGAGTGCAGTGGATCAATCTCTGTCTGTCTCTGTAATCCCAGCACTTTGGGAGGCCAAGGCGAGCAGATCACGAGGTCAGGAGATTGAGACCATCCTGGCTAACGCAGTGAAACCCCGTCTCTACTAAAAATACAAAAAAATTAGCCAGGCGTGGTGGCAGGCGCCTGTAATACCAGCTCTTCGGGAGGCTGAGGCAGGAGAATCACTTGAACCCAGGAAGCGGAGATTGCAGTGAACCGAGATTGCACCACTGCGCTCCAGCCTGGGTGACAAAATGAGACTCCGCCTCAAAAAAAAAAAAAAAAAAAAAAGCATAACAACCTAGATTGTGAAGATTGATGGAGATAAAATGATTCAATAATTTAATCTTAAGAGTGCCTTAGTTAGCAAGCAAAACAAAAAGTTGTCAGGATAGTAAGAGGAAAAGCAAGAGATCGTGGAAGCCAAGGAGGAGGCAGTTTCGAGAAAGAAAGAAACAAAGCAGGAGTGAGTTTGAGGCCCAGGAGAACCGGGAAAGGTCCATTGAATATGATTAGGAAGAGATTTCTGGAGCAATTAGGACCCTTGTGAAGGTTAAAGAAAAGAGAGGATTTACATTATCTGAACTCCCTCCTAAATCCCTGGTTTTCAGTCCTTAGAGGAACAGGCTAACTGATGTTTGGATTAAGAAAACTGACTTTTTCCAGCAGATAAGAGTCCCAGCAGGATTTCTGGCAGACAGAGTCAGAGACTAGCACGGGGCGGGTGGAGCTCGGGGCCATTCCTGATTAATGGCCAACATAAAGAAACTCCAGAAAGACACCAAGTGACAGGATGCAGGGAAATTCATAGGAAGAGCAATGTAGGAGTGAAAATCGTTGCAACATGATGATTTGGTCTTGGTTAAAAGAGAAGTAGAAAAAGATGAATTTGAAAGATTACTTGTCATTTACAGGACTTGCTGTATTTTTTTCCAACCATTTTTTCAATATCTTGTTGCTTGCTTTAAGGGATGGGCAGATACAGACTGTGTCCAGTGGAAAGCCGCCTCTAGGTTTTCACACATTTTTGAAAGGGGAGTGGAGAACAGCGGTGGCCTGAAATCTCTTAAAACTAGTGCTCTGGGTCAGCGCGGTGGCTCAGGTCTATAATCCCAACACTTTGGGAGGCCAAGGCAGGCGAGACCATCTGAGGTCAGGAGTTCGAGACCAGCCTGGCCAACATGGTTAAAACCACGTCTCTATGAAAATACAAAAAAATTAGCAGGGCGTCGTGGTTAGCGCCTGTAATCTCAGCTACTCCGGAGGCTGAGGCAGGAGAATCGCTTGAACCTGGGAGGCGGAGGTTGCAGTGAGCCAAGTTCGCGCCATTACACACCAGCCTGGCGACAGAGTGAAACTCCATCTCAAAAAACAAACAGCTAGTGCTCTGACTCTGGTCCAACTCTTTTTCCCTTTTGAGTTGATTCAGTGACAGCACAAGCATTAGTATCCAGTATCCAACCATTTGAAAAAAATTGGAGGATTTTGGCTTGTCTTCGCTAAAATAGCTTGGTGATAATAGAGTAACGAATTAGAACTGGTAGGAATCCATTATTTCAGTCTTGCTAGTTGAAGTAAATCCCTTATTTGTGGACGTAAGATTTACTTTAGGTTGTATTTGGCAAATGTGGGAGTACAGGGTGTGGAATTTATTCAGCTACAGAAGTCCCTTAAAATTCCCCGCAATTTCATAAAGCCTTAAGAGTTCAGACATGCACAAATGTTTGTGAAATCTTTGGAAGATGACAACCTAGGTTACTCTGTCTGCTGAAAATGACTAAGTTGGATTTTCTGCTTCATTCCTAAGGAGGAAACTTGACCAGTGAAAGTGAAAAGTGATGGCAGTAAACCAGGAAGGGTGAAGTAGAAGGTGGGTGAAAACTTTACTCAACTGGGAAAAAGATGCTAATTCAACCCCGGGCAGCAAGAGAAAATGCCAACGAAGATGAAGTCAAAATAGCTAAACCTGTTTCAAATATTTCATTTCTAAAAATTCGATTCTATTTTCTCTTGTCTCATGGTCTGTCTTACAGACTCATACTAAATCTGTGGATATCCTATTCTTTCCACATCTAAACACATTTTTAAAGGTGAGAAATAACCAAAGTTTGTGAGGCAGGATTCAGGGTTAATGAATAATTTCAAACAGGAAATGGAATATATTAAGTCAAGAACTAGTGTGTCAAGATATTCAGCAATCTTGTTAGAAAGTTGTTTGAAAGAACTTGCTCTTTTTTTGCCTAGAGATGAAATTGTTTTTCTTATTCACACACATGAAGACAGCATGTTCTTGCTTCTGGAAGTGCTCCGGCAGGCAGATTAGGTAAACTCAGAGATCGGTATTCTGACAAAATTGGCAGTTTCCAAATGTCAAATAAATTTGTTTATCCCAACTCATTGTGTTGTAACTTAATCACCAATTAAACAGATTTCAACACAGAGCCTTTAAGTAAAAATATGTGGGGGAAATAATTGCTTAAGTCTAATAATAGGAATCTCTTTTTTTATTTTTTTATTTTTATTACTTTTCAATCAGTGTTGACCAGGTTGGCCTCAAACGTGTAGCCTCGCCTCCCCGAGTGCCAGGGCAACCAGCCTGAGCCACCGCAGCTCCAAGGAATCTCTATTTTTTTTAAAACCTGTGGAAAAATTTTAGATCAGATTACTCACCCTTAGAAATTAGACAAAGTAAAAAAAATTAAAAAAAAAAGAAATTAGACAAAGTATCTTCAGTCATCACTCTCTTGAACAACGCCTCCTAGCTGTGGGATTGAGGAGGAATCTGGTGTTAAAAGTCCACATGCGTCATTTCTCTTAATGTTATTAATGATAATTTGCATAAGGCATTTTTTTGACTGTAAAAATAAGTTTACTTTGACAGTCTCTATTACTTAAGACATTTAGTCTATCACATAATGTCTTTGTAATCACAGTGCTGTTTAAACTTTCAGTTTTTTTGTTCATTTGTTTTTGTTTTTGAAACGGAATCTCACTCTGTTGCCCAAGCTGGACGGTAGTGGCGCTATCTCCACTCACTGCAACCTCTGCCTCCTGGGCTCAAGCGATTCTCCTGCCTCAACCTCCCAAGTAGCTGGGGTTAGAGGCGCCCGCCACCGCGCCCAGGTAATTTTTGTATTTTTTGTAGAGATGGAGTTTCACCGTGTTGGCCAGACTGGTCTCGAACTCCTGACCTCAGGTGATCCGCCCGCCTCGGCGTCCCAAAGTGCTGGGATTACAGGCGTGAGACACCACGCCCGGCCTACACTTCCAGTTTTGATGAAGTCCGTGGATGGCTTCCTGAGGTACACGAGCTCTGAAGATAATAATTGGGATTTTGTGTGTGTGTGCTATCTTCTGGAATGAAGTCCCACACCATTTATTAGATTATCTTGGGGAAATATGTCTTGAAGTTAAGAATGATTTAGAATACCACATTAAAATTGTATATGTACTGTGAGGCAGCAATACGAACCTGGCACTTTGCTACAGTTATTACTAGTAGGTGGGTTAAAGGGACGTTTACCCCAATACTAAGCAAAGTAAGGTGGGCCTTTCTGTCAAACAAAAATAGTAATAGGCCGGGCGTGGTGACTCAAGCCTGTAATTCTCAGCACTTCGGGAGGCTGAGGCGAGAGGATCGCTTGAGCCCAGGAGGTCGAGGCTCCAGTGAGCCACGATCGTGTCACTGCCCTCCAGCCTGGGCGACAGAGACCCTGTCTCTAAAGACAAACCACACACACACACAGACACACACTTATTGTTCAATTCAGTGCGTGTTTCGCTTCGTATTGGATTAAAATTAACAGGCTTTCACATTGTGACTTTAATCTTATCAGAGACTCCTAAAGTAAACAATAGCACAGTAGGAGAAACCCTGATTGTGTAACTTCTGCTCTTGCTCCCCTGGAAATAACGTCATATCCTATAAACCCACCCCCAAACAGTCGTGACTACCTATTCATGCTACTGGAGTCTTCCAAAATAGCAACTGCACATTATTTATCAACGTTTAGGTTGCATTTGACAAAGCACATCCATCTGGGCTTCTAGTTATCATTACTATTATTGTATTTTATTATTATTTTCTTATTTCCAAAATCTGTCTAGAATGAACGTAAACGCGGGGACCAAAACCCCACTTAGAACTCTGCTTAGAAGATTCGGAAATGCCCTCGAGGTTTGGTCCTCCCAGGAGAGGACGAATTTTGTCCTCGCGCGCAGCCCCGCTTCTCCGGCCCGCGCCCGCCGGCCTAGCCCGGGGCCAGCGCCCGCCCACGTGTGCCCCGCTCCAGGCAAACCCCGCGGAGCCGCACACCGCCCACCCCGGGGATTGGCCAGCGCGGCCGGGGCCCTGCGGGAGGCGGGCTCCGGGTCGCGTTCCGGGAGCGCGGGGGAGGCTGGAGGAGGCGGCGCCGCCCGGCCCCACGCCCCGCCCCCGCCCCCGCTCCGGGCGGCTACACAGAGTGGCGCCCACGTGCCCAACCCGCCTTCTGCTCAGCGCGGCCGGCGGGCGCTCCTGTTCCCGGGACCAGCGAGGCGGCGGCCGCTGCTCCAGCCTCCCCTAGCCGCGGGCCCCCGACGCGTTCCAGCCGCCAGCCCACCGCCGCCTTCTCGGCGCGGCCCCCAGCGCAGCCCCAGTAAGTTGCCAGGTCTCCCGCCCCGCCGAGAGGCCGCGGGGAAGAAGCGGGGCGCGGGCCCCCAGGGACGGGTCCAGCTGCGCGCAGCTGCGCAGAGGCCGCACTCCAGCGACTTTTCGGCGCGGAGTCCCGGGGCCGTGGGCTGGGGCTGAAGCCGCGGACCCTCGTCCACCGGGCTGCGTCCCGGGGTGCGCCTCGGCTCGTCTGGTCCCTGTGCAGTCGGCTTTGCTCGGGGGCTTCGGTGACTGTTGAAACTGGGAGAGGGGCTGGTACGGCGACTTCGCGGGGACCCTTGAGTCACTCTTTCTAGAGGGGCTCGGCGCACCCCTCTCCAGGTGGGTAGGCTGAACCTCCCGGACCTGCACGCTGCCGGGGTCCCCGAAGTCGCCATCGCTCCCTTGGGGTTCTTGGCTTAAATTAGAAACCCGGCTTGGAGCGCTGGAAGCCCCTTCACATTCTGCAGGGGACCTGGTAAAATGGCCCATCTTGGTGTTTGTATTGGGTATTTTAAAGTAACTACGTGCCTTTTAAAATCCGTTTGACTTGGGCAGTATTTTTAAGCCCGTTTCATGAAGCCCATTTCATGAAACTCTGTTCTTAAGGCTTAGAGAATCTCCGTAACCCTCACCCCAGAGGACCTGTGCGCCCGGAAAACTTTCTTTCGATCCGCTTCTGACGCTTTCATCTAGTTTATGGAGTAAGGTATTGAGAGATTGTGCCTTCAACTCGATGAAAAGCAATATGCTCAGCAAAAGTCACAATCATACTTGGCTTTTGAAGTGGATATAGTGCCTGGATTTCAAGAGAAAAAGTTCTCAGCCTCTTCAGAGTTGTAAATATTTATGCAAAACTGTCTAAAGTCTTTAGGTGACTAATTTTGGACCAGTAATAAGATTTATCTGGACGTTTGTGCGGAAGCGCTAATCCTTTTAATGAGGGGATATCGTCAGATCTTATTCAAATAAGAGCTCTCTGAATCCTGTCCAGGGCCGCCTGGGTTATAAAATTAGAATGTATGTGGCCTTGACTTGATACTTCTTCATTCTTTCCTGAACCAGTCTTTAAAACTTAATAATTATCTCCTCCGGAAGGTGAAACATTTTGTGTTTGTAATCTTTCTCTAGTAGATGTATAGGATGTGAATATTATATATTAGTTATGTACCTTGTTAGGATTGCTTTGTAATTAATAAATCCTTTTTTTTTTAAATTGCACTGAAGCGTCACATGAAATGATCTCTCTGCAGAACACACGACTTTTCCCCCCTCCTTTTACTACAGAGTTGCTAGTTGCCCGCTCTGGATTGAATCGCACTTTATTGTGATTTTTGAAGTTTCCTCCCTTGGCCCACACTTTGTTTCCATGCTGTGCCTTCATCTGGGAATGGTCATTTACCTTAAGGCATTTTAATCTTTTAGGGTGTGCCATGGCCTTGGAGACCAGAGTAAAGCGCTGTGGTATCTGCAGGGATCCAGTTTGCAGAATCCTTGGCCTCATAAGCAGTGGGCATAGCTCTTTTCATTCCAGAATCTCTAATCATTCCAGAGCTCTCCTGTCACTGGGCTTAGGAGACTGTGAAGGCGAATAGAAGCTAGCCGGGGAGACAGGGGAGCTGTGGCAATTTAAAAAGCCTGATTTTACACTGGAGTTTTTCATCTTGTATTCCCATATATCTTTGCCATTTGAACACATGTGCCTGAAGAATTTTAAAGTTCTCGTTTCTTGCTTTGCACTGCAAACACACTCACCTTTGCAAAGTAGAAGTACCTCGTCCCCATTCTAGGCGGTCTACCTTCTGTTCTCTTTTCAGACCTCCTGGCTTAAGCCCTCGTTTCTCCTGGCTGTTATGGCCAGACCCGGAGTCCTCGTTGTGCCCATTTCTTCTCTTTTCAGTCCTTCCTTTTCAAATGTTTTTTCCCAGAAGTCCTCTGGCAGCTTCTCTATTTAGCCTAGCCTCTGTCTTCTCTTGTTTTATTTTTCCCTCTCTCTCTCCCTCATTCCCCCTCTTTCCCTCCTTCCCTCCTTCCCTCCTTCTCCCTACCTCTCTCCCTCCCTTCTCTCTTCCTGTCTCTCTCTTTCTCTCCCTCCCTCTCTCCCTCACTTCTCTCTCCCTCTTCCCTCCATTCTCTCTCCCCGCTTCTCTCTCTGTGTGTTCAGAGCCATCTGCTGGTTTTACTTTGATGCCCTTTGGTGAACAACTTTCAGAACAGAATGTTGAAAGCACCTTCATGTTGCTTTTTGCTTTATTTTCCCAAACATGTAGATATGAATACATTGATTTTAAAGACTCTTACAGACTACCTACTAGATGCCAAACATTTAGAACAAAATCAAAAAACTTTCAGTGGAATATATTTCTAAATAGTCACATGTTTAGTATTGGGTACATCATTTGAATGCTTTGTCATCCAACTGAATCCTGAAAAACTTAGTTAACTAAGATTTCTCTTAAGTGATAGCACTTGTCTAAATGGGCTTGAAAATGGAAGCTGTTAACTCATTTCTAAACCTTTAATCTGAATATTCAAAACTATATAGATACAGCCTTGAATGATAACAGAAAACAATTGTTCTTGTCATTGTCTTCTGTTTTAATAACTTTTCATTTTAGTACCTAATACAGTATCTGTCACATAACACATGTTTAGTATGTCTTTATTGTTGACTGAATGCCACTGATTTCAACAGTTTGAGAAAAGATGTTTTATATGTCTTCAAATGTATTTATTCCTTCATTGAAAACTGAGTTTCTACTCTGTACACTGGAAAATCAAAAAAGCAATGTGTAACTCCGGTTTTAGAGGGATTCTTTAATTATGTTTACATTTGGGGAACTCCATTGGTGGATTTTAAGAGTAGTTTTTTATTTTGCTGTACTGTATTGAAAAATACCACCACTTCTAAGCAGGCAATTTCAGAACTGTCTGTGCCACAAAGCAAGTAATTTACATGCTCTCTCTAATACATGAAGGTGATGCTACTATTGCATCATTAAAAGCACATGTGCTGGACATTTTTATTTCACTAGTAGTAACAAATTTGTCTGCACTCCTCTTATATTTCCCTTTTACTTGACTTTCTAGCTCTTGTTTTAGAAGGGGTGCTTGTGGCTGTGGAAATGTTGTGGATGACATTGACAAAACCCAGCCAATTCGGACAGATCACTTGAGGCCAGGAGTTCAAGACCAACCTCGCCAACATGGTGATACTTCGTCTCTACTAAAAATACAAAAATTGGGTTAATAGGTGCAGCAAACCAGCATGGCACATGCATACCTATGTAACAAACCTGTGTATTCTGCACATGTATCCAATAACTTAAAGTAAAAAATAAAAATACAAAAATTAGTCAGGTGCGGTGGCAGGCGCCTATAATCCCAGCTACTCGGGAGGCTGAGGCAGGAGAATCGCTTGAACCCGGGAGGTGGAGGTTGCAGTGAGCCGAGATTGTGCTACTGCACTCCAGCCTGGGCGACAGAGTTTGTCTCAAACACACACACACACACACAGGCACACACACCAGCCAATTAGGGGTTCATTTCTGTCAGGCTCCAGCTAGTTAAGGTAATCACAGCATGAGTCACCTATTAATTTCTCTTGTCCATCTTAGTAATGGAAACTGTTACATATCAATCTATGGAAACAAGCAGTATACTGTTACTTTTCACATTCTTATGGACTCTTTTTTTTTTTTCTTTTTTGAGACAGTCTCGTTTTGTCGTTCTCGCCCAGGCTGGAGTGCAGTGGTACAATCTTTGCTCATGGCAACCTCCACCTCGTGGGTTGAAGCGATTCTCATGCCTCAGCCTCCTTAGTAGCTGGGATTACGGGCGTGTGCCACCATGCTCGGCTAATTTTTATGATTTTAGTATAGATGGGGTTTCGCCATGTTGCCCAGGTTGGTTTCAATCTCCTGGCCTCAAGTGATCCGGCCGCCTCGGCTTTCCAAAGTTCTGGGATTACAGGCATGAGCCACTGCACTCGGCCTCCTGTGGACTCTTAAACTTTAAATATTTCTGAGAAAGGCCTCTGCTGCCATTATGTTGACCTCACTGGTGAGTATAATTAGTATTGACTTAAGAAAAGATTTGAGTTAATGAGGCTATTTTAAAGGCTGAATTCGAATATGTGGGTCACGTCTCTGTTGTTCTTATTTAGACTTTTAGTTTGAACCTCTCTCTTCAGAGTTGTGGCTCCCTGTTATTCTGGGTGTGTATGGATGTGATGTGTTGTGGAAAATCTTGGAATTTCTTGATACAGGACTTTATACATCCAAGACTGAATCATGAAGCTAGAGCGTTCTAGTGCTGCAAATGTCATGAATTTAATTTTTCGCCGTATCCCCATCCTCCTGCAAAAAAAAAAATATAAAATGTGTAAAATGAGGTAAAAAATGAAAGTAACACCCGCACACCCATTCTGGCACTGCTGTGTACTAACCCCCCCCTGCAGAACTGAGCCTAATCTGGGATTCAGTATCGGGAAGGCGAGTGATGCGAGAACATTCCATGACCTTTGTAACAGGAGCTTAAAAAAAAAAAAGCCCCGACTGTGTTGTATTCATTTTTGGAATATTTGGTGAACAATACACAACAAAGAATTTTTATGTCCCTTGTTGATTCTTACTAGTTTTTCCCACAGTTGTGGGGAAAATTCTCTTCTTTCTTTAACCCATTTTGGCTTCATCAAGTCTCCCTAAGTCTTCCTACAAGTGTGTGTATATATATATGTTGGGAGTATATCTGTGGCTAAGGTGGGAGGATCGCTTGAATCTGGGAGGTGGAGGCTTAAAAAAAAAGAATGGAGAAATCACATGAGCCTTTTAGTTACCACTCCCATCATTGCTTCTCCCAGCAGGAGACTCTGAAGACCAGCAGGAAAGCAGTGAGCCTTTACAGGTTAGTGTTGATTTCAATCTTGGCTTGCACGTTGAAATGGAAAAAGGACTGATTAAAAAAAAAATGTTGACAGTGGAAAGATTTGTGCCTATTCCAGATTAGAGAGGGAAGAGTTCTTCTGTTAGAAGAAACACATTGAGTTTCGTGTCCTACCATTGGCGTAGTAGAAGAAAAAAATACTTTAAAAGAATGTTTACTGGAGACTTCAATTTGTATAAGATATTGCTCTTCCATTGTACAAGGAAGGTTTCCATCGAAGTACGGAGTTGAGTATCACTGGTTCATTTTCCAGATTCCTGGTTCTTGTGAATGTACCTTTTAGAAAGTTTTTGATAATCATTCCTGAGAGGTTGGGTGGAGGGGGGTTTGGGCAAGAAATTGATTCACATTTTTTAGTCTACTCGGGCAGATTATTTAAAGGAATCCTGGAATGAGTCCATTTCTTCTAGGGGAATCACTTCGCAAGGTTTTTGTTCAGTGGACCTCAGGTGCTCCAAATTCTTTAATCATAGTTCTTCACCACACACTGCTAGAATATCATGATTGGTTCTTACATGGGCAGTAAATAGTATTCATTTTAGGTCTTGGGTTGGGTGGTGAGTGCATGTTCATTATATTATTATTTTAAAATGTTGTATAAGTTAATAAAATTTTAAATGAACTTTCCATAAATCAATTAGTAAATAAAAATTTCACAAATTTCTTCTTTGTGGTTTTTCTTCAAGTAGAAAACATCTTTATTTTTATTTTTATTTTTATTTATTTATTTATTTTTTGAGACAGAGTCTCCCTCTGTTGCCCAGGCTGGAGTGCAGTGGCGCAGTTTCGGCTCACTGCAAGCTCCGCCTCCCGGGTTCACGCCATTCTCCTGCCTCAGCCTCCCGAGTAGTTGGGACTACAGGCACCCGCAACCCGGCTAATTTTTTGTGTTTTTAGTAGAGACGGGGTTTCACCGTGTTAGCCAGGATGATTCTGATCTCCTGACTTTGTGATCTGCCCGCCTGGCCTCCCAAAGTGCTAGGATTACAGGCGTGAGCCACCGTGCCCGACAAAAAACACCTTTATTGAAAGAAATTTTCCCCTTCAGAAGGGTGGCTGTTTCTTTGGATCGTGCCTTTTTTCCTTCCTGAAATTTACTTTATATTCACTCCCACGATGTTCCTTGTCTGTTCTAGCAAAGGGTACTTATTATTCATACATGACGCTCATAGTTCACAGAATATTTGCAACTTTCCAAGGTACTTGTCCTGATAAAAATTCAAATGGAAACTCTTTGTGATAATTTGTATCAATGTGGGTATGAATTCCTCTGGGAAAAGCCTGAGCTCAAAACTTTAGGCTACTCTGGATGGACTTTCTATTTGCTTTAATGATCATATGAAACAATCCAATTTTGTATTTATATTTGAATTCACCAGCAAGTTTTAAGTGGTTTCTTTCATTCAGTTGTGATTTAAGCAATTGTTTGGGAGACATCTTTGCTCTTGAGTTCTGGGGAGACCTAGAAGGAGCCTGGGGTGAGCTTTGACCCTCCATCCTTAGGCCTCAGAAACACTCGGGTGTGTTTTGGCCACATGAGAAATTTACCTTTGTTCCACGGCAGCCTATGGCAAGAAAGTGAAATCACATTGGCTGTGATTCACCAAGCGAAGTGAGATTTCGATTTCAATTCAGAGGCCTTTTGCATTGATCTGGACTTTCTTGAAGGCATTGATAGAAGAATAACAAACTACTAAGAATTCAGTTTATTGATCATGTTGAAACGAAAGGGGACTGTTGAGTGTTTAGTGAGTCTCAGTGTGGAGTAAGTATCGATCATCGGCTGTGTGCCCTGTGAGAATGTGCTAGGTGCTCAGTGAGATTGAGGCAGGTAGTAAATGAGATCTTGTGGCTCTCCTGGACCACTGGTCAGTTTCGTACAGAGTTCAGGTTCTAAGGGATTGAAGCCCTTACCTTTGAATTAGTTGCTCTTTAAATTATTTCACATTTTAAAGTCTTGAATTGCAGTGATATTTTTAAATGTTTATGTAATTCTAATTGGCAGAGCACAAACGTGATAGAATTGCCAGTGGTTCTTATTATGGGATAAAATTGAGGTCATGTTGAATGACCAGAGTAATAATTAATTCTATCAAGTTTATCGATTGTATTTCTGTATGCATTCCTTAGAGAACCCATATATGTTCACAGTTACTCTTCTACCACTTCGTCTTCTCTCTGGTTTTCATCTATATCACCACCTTTTATTAACAAATTTGGAGAAGTTAAAGGTCATACTCTTTTTAAGTAGAATTGTATTAATATTTACAACTTGAGGGCCGTACTGTTTGAGCAGTCTCTGAAATTTAACTGCAACTCTTAAAAGATTGAAAAAGTGACTCAAACAGGAGAACTAAAGAAATTCAGGTAAAGAAAAAGAAAAGATTGGGTGACGTTTACGGTTTTTTCTAATGAAAGGCATTTGAATGAATGGTTCCCATAGTTCCCTGATACACAGAGAAGGAGCTCCTCCTCCTTTACTACGATATGTTGGCCATTCTGTTTACATTCATGCCTCTGGGGGAAAGAAGAACTCTTAAGATCATAGCAGCTGTTCTGTCCAGCAGTGACTCCCTTGATGTTTTAGGGGAGTTAAGGATATTAAGTGATGGAAGCATGTCCCCCCTGATCCCACCCAGTTCACTTCCCTGTAAAAAAGAATGCACATCTCTATGTAAACTGTGCCTCCTCCCTGCGGCAATTTTGTGTAAGATTTCCGGAAGGTCAAGACTTCCCGCATTCCAACCAGTGGGCTACCAGGGTTTCAGAAACCCAAGATAAGAACCCTGGAATGCAGAAACCATTTCAACTTCTCGGAGAAATATCTTAAGAGAGAATCCTGTGGGCAGGATGGGGCCTTCTTGGTCATGCCTCCTTTCCTCTTGCTGAAGAAGACTGCTTATGACCTCCAAGTTGGCGCTGAGAACTGGCTCAGAAGTAGATGCGGCAGTCGGGGGCACTCTGTGAGTCGCAGAGCTGTGACAGTAACACAGCAATGACCGTTCTCACTGGTGCCATGGTGGACGCCGTTCCCTGGCCTCAAGGATATACTTGACTTCAGTGATCTCCAGCCTCACCATCTTTTTTCCTCCAAATTCTTAGTTTCATAGATTTCAGTGTCTTCCTATGGGCCAGAAACAAATTTGCTTGAATTTTGGCTGAGATCATTTAAGTTGAGTATTCGTAAATGCATGACATAAATAGGAAAAAGAAAATGGATAAGAATAGTCAGTGCCCTCTTTTCTTATCTAAAATTGGAGCATCTTTAGCGTGACATTTGAAATCTAATCTTGCCAGCTCAATGTCAGTCTGATATGGATGTTCTTGTAGAAATCTCTGAGATTTAGTAAACTCACAGTTGAATAGAACGGAATCATACTAAAGACCAATGGAAGCATCCTTGCAGGGCCTTATCCGGTTTTACAATGTAAAATAACCCTTAGCTTTTCCTTTTATAGTTATGTTTGTTTAATAACATGCTTAATGAATAGTAGTGAGACGAAGTGAGGAATTTTAATGCTGATTTAGCTACTGAAATTATCTCTTGCAACATTTGCTTTACTTGTAGCTAGGATTTGTACTGTTTTATTGCAAAAGAGAGCCCTCTTTTAAAGGCATTGCATTTGTGGCATAGTGGTTGTGTAGGTGGAGTAGGACTTGTGTCTGTACAATTCATCAAGAGCATGGCACAGAGCGCTTTTACATGCCATTCAGAGACAATAGTGGGTGTTGATAAAATTTGTAGTAGTAGAGCTGTGAAAACAAGTGCTGGGCTGGTGCCTGCTTTAAACTCTCTTGAAACTTAGCAGAATAACTAAAATCACTGTTTTCTTTAAAGAGGATTGATAACATGAATAACGCTTGGTGTCCTGGAAATTCATTTGCTTATATCACTATAAAAATGATGAGACACTGTTGTGGTAGTTGGTTTTGTATTTTAAAGCCTAAACTTCACAGTACATTTAAAACTGTCCTGTGTGAAATTTCAGAGGCTTCGGACATGTTCCTCTCTAGCCTCCTTGGCTGTGGACAGTTATCAAATTTCTGGCACAGTGCTAGACAAATATGGAAGAGAAGTAAGTGCCTCAGAATGACATTTTAGAGTGCTCTTTTTATAGGTTAAGAGACTGAGGTCTTGAGAGGTGTAACTCATCTGAGGTTAGACAGCTAGGGATAGAGTGAAGACTAGAGTCCTAGCATATTGAAAAATCAGACCATTCTGTTTTTGTGAAAACAAATAATAATTACTAGAATACACTACTTATGTGGAATTTTTTTTTTTTTTTTTTGAAACAGACTCTCGCTTTGTCACCTGGCTGGAGTGCAGTGGCGTAATCTCAGCTCATGTGAGGTTAGACAGCTAGGGGTAGAGTGAAGACTAGAGTCCAAGCATGTTGAAAAATCAGACCATTCTGTTTTGTGAAAACAAATAATAATTACTAGAATGCACTACTTATTTGTGGAATTTTTTTTTTTTTTTTTTTTTTTTAAGGCAGACTGTCATTGTGTCGCCAGGCTGGAGTGCAACGGCGCAATCTTGGCTCACTGCAACCTCTGCCTCCTGGGTTCAAGCAATTCCCCTGCCTCAGCCTCCTGTAGACGCGTACCACCACGCCTGGCTAGTTTTTTTATATTTTAGTAGAGACTGGGTTTTACTATGTTGGCCAGGATGGTCTCGATCCCCTGACCTTGTGATGCACCTGCCTCGGCCTCCCAAAGTGCTGGGATTACAGGCATGAGCCACCATGCCTGGCCTATGTGGAATTTTTAAATTGGGAATCAGTACAATTTTAACTTAAAATTTTTAGATTTTAATGGTTAACTATAATTTATTATATAATATTAAAAAGCTGGAAGTGATTTAAATGTGTGTGTGTGTGCATTAATATTATTTTTGTGTGTGTGGAGACGGGGATCTCACTGTGTTGCATAGGTTGGTTTTGAACTCCTGGCCTCAAACGATCTTCTCACCTTCACCTCCCAAAGTGCAGGAATTATAGGCATAAGCCACTGTACCTGGCCTTTTTAAGTTTTTTGAAGAAAGGATTTTGAATGTCCACAATGCAGAGAGATGAAAAATATTTGAAGTGATGGATATGCAAATTACCCTGATTTGATCGTTACATATAGTATATACGTATTGAAATATCCTGTATCCCATAAATATGTACAATTATTACATCTCAGTGAAAAAAGAAAAAATACAAATGAATAAATTTAAGAAACTCTTAATTTAGTGATAACATGTAATAGAAATATGCCCTAAAGATTTCATAAGCTATTAAATTATTTTTCAAAGAGATATTTGAAGCTAATGAAGTGCACTTAGAAAATTGTAAGTGTTAAGGAAGAGTGGAAAAGAAAGTTTTTAGTTTTTAAAATTTCTTGGAAATTAATATATTTGGATAAGATATTTTAGTAGAGTGACATTCTTATGATATGAACAAGTTTATTAAATGGCATATTTTTACCAGAAAATGGGAAAATATAGTCTTAATCTAAAAATAAAAAGACTTTAAATATGAGTTCTAAGTCTTTTAAAGTCATTAGGGTTTGAACCTCATAAATGGTGCTTTTAAACAAGTAAGTTCTGTTTGGAGTGCTATTGTGTTTTTTTTTTTTTTTTTATAAAAAGCTCTTTGAATTTTTTACTTTTTCTGATTATCATAGGTAACAGATGGTTTGCACTCAGTTCAGTGAACCAAACAAAAAAAGAACAGACTTGGCAGAAAATTTCTGTTGATAGTGCATTTCATCTGTACTGAAATGGATCACATGAACTTTTTGAATAATGGATAACATATTTACATTATTCTGGTCTTTTTTGCTACAAAGTATAAGAGAAATGTGAAGGACAAACAACCTTATTGTTACTCTTGTAAATTATGTAAAATATTTTTGTATTCTTCCTACGTTGCTAACTCTAGGTATTGTTGGATATCCTGTCTACTTTTAAAAAGGATAAATTGGGCCAGGCGCAGTGGCTCATGCCTGTAATCCCAGCACTTTGGGAGGCCAAGGCAGGCAGATCACCTGAGATCAGGAGTTCAAGACTAGCCTGGCCAACATGGCAAAACCACATCTCTAATAAAAATACAAAAATTAGCTGGGTGTGGTGGCGGGCGCCTGTAATCCTAGCTGCTCAGGAGGCTGCAGTAGGAGAATCACTTGAACCCAGGAGGCGGAGGTTGCAGTGAGGCGAGATTGCACCACTGCACTCCAGCCTGAGAGACGGAGCAAGACTCTGTCTCAAAAAAAATAAAAATAAAAATAAACAAATAGTAAAAATGATAATTTAGTCAAGTGACTGAAAACTGAAAGCCCAGTTTATCTCATTGAACCACTGGTAATGGTAGTATATTAATATATTAATTTTTATAAGGATTTAAAAAACCCTGAGGGACCCACGTTATTTCTGTCAGTTTTGAAAGTATTTAGTGGAATTGAAATTTTTATTTTTTTTTTTGACTTTCAGTTGATTGGTGGGTGCCACCTTTTGGTGGTGAGCTCCTGTGGTGTGTGTGGGTGATGATGGAGATGCTGGTTTATAAGGCAGGCGAATGATATCACTAAAGTGGAGGCAGCTCTGGGAGTGGGGGCTGTAGACACCAGCTGTAGTCGTTGGTACCAACGGTAATTGAAAGTTTGAGTCATCTGTTTAAAGAATGGGCCTTTACGTCATCATGTCATTTTAATTCATTGCATATTGGACCAGAGAAATCAGTAAAGTTGAACTATAAAATCTGAAATCTAACGTTTTATGCGCGAATCAGAATTCAGGCTATTTTCAAGAATTGGAAGAGAAGTGCTCATTTTATTGAACTAAGTTTAATTTCCTTTTTATTATTATCATTATTCTTTTGAGACAGAGTCTCGCTCTGTCGCCCGTTGGAGTGCAGTGGTGCGATCTTGGCTCATTGCAACCCCTGCCTCCCTGGTTCAAGGGATTCTTCTGCCTCACCCTCCCAAGTAGCTGGGATTAATTACAGGTGCCCACCACCAGACCTGGCTAATTTTTGTATTTTTAGTAAAGACAGGGTTTCGCCATGATAGCCAGGGTCGTCCTGAACTCCTGACCTCAAATGGTCCACCCGCGTTGGCCTCCCAAAGTGCTGGGAATACAGGTGTGAGCTACCATGCCCGGCAACTTTTTAAGTACAATAAAAAGAGAAACAAGAATGCAATAATTTTTTTTTTCTTTTCACCTCCAACAAAGTGAAGTATGCAGAACAGTGTTTTATGGTAGAGAAAAGTAATTTTTTTCTAGTGTTCATTTCTCTAAAACATCTACTGAAATTATTTGCTGAATGGAATCTTCCACGTCTCTAAA
This sequence comes from Theropithecus gelada, assembly GCF_003255815.1. NCBI lineage: Eukaryota > Metazoa > Chordata > Mammalia > Primates > Cercopithecidae > Theropithecus > Theropithecus gelada. The sequence continues at coordinate 16,058,876 of NC_037676.1, forward strand.
ACCATGATATGCAGTATGAATAGATTTAGTAAATCGTAAGATTCTGGGCTCGGAATAAGCCTATGTGTTTCATTTCAAGCAGAACCGTATCTACCTATTTCTCATTGGTGTGTGCCTTATGTATATAAGAGTGAATTGAGGCCCGGTGTAGTGGCTCATGCCTGTAATCCCAGCACTTTGGAGGCCAAGGCAGGTGGATCAGTTGAGATCAGAAGTTCGAGACCAACCTGAACAACATGGTGAAACCACGTCTCTGCTAAACATACAAAAATTAGCCGGGCATGATAGCAGGTGACTATAAACCCAGCTACTTGGAGGGCTGAGGCAGGAGCATCGCTTGAACCTGGGAGGCGGAGGTTGCAGTGAGCCAAGATAGCGCCGCTGCACTCCAGCCTGGGTGACAGAGCAAGACTCTGTCTCAAAATAAATAAATAAATAAATAAATAAATAAATAATAAAAGAGTGAACTGGCCTTTTTATGTGTACGGAAGTATCTGCAGAAAAGTCAAAATTGCCTAACTGGTAACATAAATGACAGTACTTCCGTATTTAAAAACAGTAAAATGTTGAGACTATAACTAGGAAAAACAGCTGTAGAATCAGCACACTGTCACCCACATTGGCTGAACTAATTTACATTCCCACCAATAGTGTAAAAGTGTTCCTGTTTCTCCACAGCTTTGTCAGCATCTGTTGTTTCTTGACTTTTTAATAGTCACCATTCTGACTGGTGTGCGATGGTATCTCACTGTGGTTTTGATTTGCATTTCTCTAATGATCAGTGATGTTGAGCTTTTTTTCATATGTTGGTTGCATGAATGTTTTCCTTTGATAAGTGTCTGTTCCTATCCTTTGCCCTCTTTTTGACGGAAGACAGTGTGGTGATTCCTCAAGGATCTAGAACCGGAAATACCATTTGGCCCAGCAGTCGCATCATGGGGTATATACCCAAAGGAAAAGAAATCATTCTACCATGAAAATGCATCCACACGTATGTGTATTGCAGCACTGTTTACAATAGTGAAGACATGGAACCAACCCAAATGCTCATCAGGGAGAGACTGGGTAAAGAAAACGTGGCACATGTACCCCGTGGAATACTATGCAGCCATAAAAAGGAATGAGATCATGTCCTTTGCAGGGACGTGGATGAAGCTGGAAGCCATTATCCTCATCAAACTAACACAGGAACAGAAAACCAAACACTCCGTGTTCTCACTCATAAGTCGGAGTAGAACAGTGAGAACACATGAACACCTAGAGGGGAACACCACACACTGGGGCTAGTCGAGGAGTTAGGGGTGATGGGAGGGAGAGCATTAGGACAAACAGCTAATGCATGCGGAGCTTAAAACCTAGATGATGGGTTGATAGGTGCGGCAAACCACTATTGCATACGTATACCTGCGTAACAAAGCTGCATATTCTGCACTTGTATCCCGGAACTTAAAGTAAAATTGAAAGAAAAAAAATCTGTAGAAAAAAGTTAAGCATTTTCTTCTTAACTTCTTCATCCCTAATCCTGCAGTGTTGATGTTTCCAACACTTTTATTTCAGTGCCTAGGAAGAGGTAGGAGTTTTTAGGGATTCAGAAGAACCCTAAGGGCCTTGCCTCTTTCTCAGTCACTGGTTGTAGTCATTGTTTTACAAGTTTTTAAATAGAGCTAGGGAGGGCTCAGTGCGTGATTTGAATTAGACTAATACAGTTACTGCTTTTTGAGATCCTGTTATTACATTTGTTGTACAAATTATTCACAGCATAGATAGAATTCAGTGAGTTCAGTTCTTATTCAAGTGATATAATGTGTCGCTAAACCATTAAACATTATACATTAAAATATTGAGTATAAAAAAGCTACTGGCAGATGTAACTGAAGGTGAGGTTTTTCAAGGATAATGATCATTTTATAATTACTGTTAGAAGGTAATAAACTGGGGGCTTTACAATTCTAAACAAAAACCTTCCCACTTGAAAAAAATTTCCATTTAAAATTTAGACTCTGAAAGTTAAAATTTAGAGGGTTGGAACCCAAGCTAGGGCTGGCCACCAAAGTTTATGTTCTTTCTACACCCACCTCCTAACACACTGATACTATGGAGCTGGTGATTTCACAACGTAATCTGTCATTCTTTCAGAAAATAATCTCCTTTGGAAATCTTTGGCGTACTTGCGTGAAGATAAATTCTAAACTTTGCTTCTTCGTTGTTTTAAGCCGTAGTTGTTCAGTGGCTATGGAATGCTTCTGCACTGCAGAACTTCTCTTTGTACTTAGGTAGAGACATATACAAAAAGGGCATGCATGTCCTGTGAGATCTTAGAACATATATTCTACGTCAGGCTTCTTAGTGTTTGTCTGTCTACGTGGAGTAACAAAAGATACGGCTTTGGCCGGGCGCGGTGGCTCAAGCCTGTAATCCCAGCACTTTGGGAGGCCAAGACGGGTGGATCACGAGGTCAGGAGATCGAGACCATCCTGGCTAACATGGTGAAACCCCGTCTCTACTAAAAAATAACAAAAAAACTAGCCGGGCGATGTGGCGGACGCCTGTAGTCCCAGCTACTCGGGAGGCTGAGGCAGGAGAATGGCGTGAACCCGGGAGGCGGAGCTTGCAGTGAGCTGAGATCCGGCCACTGCACTCCAGCCTGGGCGACAGAGCAAGACTCCGTCTCAAAAAAAAAACAAAAACAAACAAACAAACAAACAAAAAGATACGGCTTTTTTTCAAGGCCCTGGAGACACACAGGCCGAAATCCAACATGAAAACAGAACCCTACGCCAGGCACAGCTCACCCCTGTAATCCCAGCACTTTGGGAGGTCAAGGAGGGTGGATCACCTGAGGTCAGGAGTTCGAGGCCAGCTTGACAAACATGGTGAAACCCTATCTCTACTAAAAATACAAAAATTAGCTAGGCATGGTGGCGCGTGCTTGTAATGCCAGCTGCTTGGGAGGCTGAGGCAGGAGAATTGCTTGAACCAGGGAGGTGGAGACTGCAGTGAGCTGAGATCATGCTACTGCACTCCAGCCTAGGTGACAGAGCGAGACTCCATCCCAAAACAAACACACACATAGAACCCCAAGTCGAGTGGGGTAAAAAATATATAACTTTTCTTATCCTTCATGGTGGGTTTTTCCCCCTATTTTTAAAATCACGGTTAGTAGACATAACACAAAATTTACCATCTTAGCCGTTTTTAAGGGTTCAATAGCATTAAGTACATTCACATCGTTGTGCAACAGATTTCTAGAACTTTTTAATCTTGTGAAACTGAAACTCTGTACCCTTTAATCAGTTTCCCGTTTCCCCTTTCCTTCAGCCCTGGGCAACCACCATTCTACTTTCTGTCTTTATGAATTTGACTGCTGTAGTAACCTTATACATGTGGAATCAGACAGTGTTTTGCCTTTTTGTGGCTGGATTATTTCACTGAGCATGATGTCCTCGAGGTTCATCCGTGTTGCAGCATGTGTCAGAATTTCTGTCCATTTTAAGGCTGAATAATAGTCCGTTGTATGTATAAAGCACATTTTATTAATCCATTTATCCATGATAGACACTTGCGTTGCTTCCACCCTTTTGTGAAATGCCTTTTGTGATTACTTTCATCAACAATGCTACAGTGAACGTGGGTGTGCAAATAGCTCTTCAAGACCCTGATTTCAGATTTTTTGATCATGTAGCCAGTAGTAGAATTGCCAGATCATATGCTAATTCTGTTTTTAATTTTTTGAGGAGCTGCCATATTGTTCCCCACAGCAGTGGCTGTTTTACAGTACTGCGGACACAAGGATTCCAGTTTCTCCATATCCTCATCAATACATGTTATTTTCTGTTTTTTTTTTTTTCTTTTTTTTTTTAGTAGTCATCCTTAGGGGTACTAATTATAATTACAAGTTTGCTCTGAACTGAAACAAAACACAAAATCATCCACTTTACCTCCATTCACACAAAAGGAAGTTTAAAACCTGCCTGGTTATGTTTCTATGATTTTAAAAGATAGAAAAAGTTCCATTTATTTTAAAAGAGAAGATTTTGTCTTTCTCATTTCAGTGAAACTTATCACAGGATCTCCACTGCCTTTATGCTGATTACTGTTATGATTCTAAGATTTGAGGTAGTTGTGATTCATAAATTTGAACTAGTAGAATCTGCTGAGATGAGGCCTTAATTGATCATTTTTATAAGACATCGTTTTTGGCTGAATCAAATGACAGTGAAGCTAGCCTAAAAAATGACTGTGGAATCTAAGAAGCAAGGCAAGGACATTTGACCAAGCAAAATTGACTTTTTGTCCCACTTAGAGCAGCTCCAAGAGGGAAAGTTTCATTCATTCTCAGATTAAGTTATAAGTGAGTAGTTTACACCAGAGCACATATTGCCAAAACCCTGCCATCCCACTCAACATTTCTACCTCTAAAAAAGTGGCAGTCAAGTTCTGTTTATTCTGAGGATCAGTTTTCTTCTGTATACATGTGTATAATGGCATGGCTTTAAAAATAATCTGGGCAAATTTCAACTGCAAATGGCATGTAAATATCAATGACATGTAATAGTCTTCGTTCTTCTCTACAAGGGTATATGCTCAGCCCTTGTTGGGAGTAAAAACACCTGTGCACATTAGCGAGGCTTCCTTGACCTCACAGAGTCTCTCAGTAATTTGGTCCCAGTTCCCTGGATCCAGGTAATTAACAGAAATGAATGAAACAGGCTAGTGCAAAATAGAAAGGGATGGTGGCAAACTATGTTAAACCAAAGAGGAATCAATTAAAAAAAAATACAGTGTGTCCCAAAACGCATTTGAGTTGGGAGCAGTGACTGATTCAACATTTATAGAGAACCCTGCGGAGTCCTTGACATTGTGGAAAGAATAGAAGTAGAATGAGCCCAGAAAAGCCATGTTTTCATTTTAGATTTCTTTAAATACATCAGAATGCAATATTTTCCCCTTCTCAAAAATATATCTAGAAAGAAAGAGATGGGGAAATGCATAGCAGCCATTGGTGGAAGTTGACCCTGGAAGGTAATTCTAGAATAACTTAAAAATTTAAGTTGTCCGGGTTTCCCTTTTATAGCTGTTCTGAGTAGGATGGAAATTCAATTTTGATTGGTAGAAGGTCCTTGCCTCGCTTCTTAGATTCCACAGTGATTTCTTAGGCTAGCTTCACTATCATCTGATTCAGCCAAAAATGATGTCTTATAAAAATGTTCAATAAAGGTCTCACCTCTAAGCAGATTCTACTTGTTCAAGTTTATGAGTTACAACTACCTTAAGTCTTAGAATCATAGCAGTAATGAGCATAAAGGCAGTGGAGACCTTGTGATAAGTTTTACTGAAATGAGAAAGATAAAATCTTCTGTTAGTTTAGAATATGAATATTTCCAGTAATTGACATTGTCATTGTCTGGGCCAAGTGGGTAAAACAGCATTTCTTTCCTGATCTTGTAGGAAATTGGTTTATGTAACGAGGAGGGACACTGGTAGAGCTATATTGGTAAAGGTTGTGTCTGCTATGCTGAATTAAATATTCCTTGCAAGGGTACTAGGAAAAGGGGAGGGACTTTATAGTTGCTAACCCTGAAAAAAGATTGGTTGCATCAGATGAACCTTTAAACCTAGGAAACGTTTACCAACTCAATATTTATTTGATCTAAATAGTCAGTATGTAATGGTGTAATACCCCTGGTACTCTTCCAAAGTCGTCAATAATGAGGGCGTACCTTGTGGTTGTTCATTTTTCAGTCCCTATGAATTTATTTGATTGCCTTTGATTGCCACATTTGTTTTTCCGTTTTTTGGCCGGAGTCTCGCTCTGTCTCCAGACTGGAGTGCAGTGTCATGATCTTGGCTCTCTGCAACCTCCACCTCCCAGGTTCAAGCGATTCTCCTGCCTCAGCCTCCTGAGTAGCTGGGATTACGGGCGCATGCCACCACACCTAGCTATTTCTTGTATTTTTAGTGGATGCGTGATTTCACCATGTTGGCCAGGATGGTTTTGATCTCCTGACCTCGTCATCCGCCTGCCTTGACCTCCCATAGTGCTAGGATTACAGGCTTGAGCCACTGTGCCAGGCCTGATTGCCACTTTTTTGAAGGATGGGGATGTTGAATGGGGTGGCAGGTTTTTGGCAATGTGTGCATTGCTGTAATCTGTCTACCCATATCTGACTGTTGGTTTATACAATACAGAGAACCATGGGCTAAGTCTTATTTTTTCAGCTACAAAATAAAAATCCTATCATTAAATCTTAGAATCTGAGTTGGCAGATAATCTTATGGCAGTGTAATACCCTTCTAACTAAAACTGGTTCCACAAAATTCCTGAATCAACTGTCCTGTTTTAGGTAATGACAGACATCTGCTACCTTTAGAGGGCGCAGCTTCCTGTGGGTAGGAACACTTTTTGTTAGGGAGATATGCATTTTATTGGGTCAATAAAATGACCCTTTTTATGTGATATCTTACTCTTTTTATGTGATATCCTTTATTTGTCGTTTTGTTTTCTGAAGTGAATACATAGGATCATTGCCTTCCTACATCTTGCCATTCACGTATTTAAAGAATGTGTTCATCTCTTTTCTTTTTCCCTAAGAATGAAAGAAACTAAATATAGCAGTAATACCTATTTATGATTCTAAAACTTTTTGCTATTTGTCAGATACTTTGCTTGTTCACTTATTCCTTGTGATAGTTCTGAGATATCTGTTTTATTAAATTAAATTAATTAATTTTTTTTTTTTGAGATGGAGTCTCACTCTGTCGCCCAGGCTGGAGTGCAGTGGTGTGATCTCAGCTCACTGCAACCTCTGTCTTCTGGTCTCAAGTGATTCTCCTGCCTCAGCCTCCCAAGTAGCTGGGATTACAGGTGCACCACCACACCCGGCTAATTTTTGTACTTTTGGTAGAGACGGGGTTTTGCCATGTTGGCCAGGCTGGTCTCGAACTCCTAACCTCAGGTGATACACCAACCTTGGCCACCCAAAGAGCTGGGATGACAGACGTGAGCCACCACACTTGGCCTGTGTGTTGTCTGTGTTAAAGATGAGAAGACCGAGATGCCAGTGACTTGTCCAAAGACACATGGGTGGTAACTCCTAGAGATTATTAGCTAGCTCAGAGCTTGTTCCCTCTTTGGGCCACAGCTGTACCCTCACTTATTATACCTGAGCACCTGCAGTTTCTTTCATTGCTCTTTAAGTGATGACATGGTCTCCCAGGACCCCTCATCCCATCCAGATTACTCTTCACTGAACATACCTGGTCAGCACTTAAGAAAAAGATGGATGCCAAGCATCCATTGATTCAGGAAATATTTGAGTATCTGCCACCTGCCAAGCACTCCAGATATTTGGGTTATACCAGTGAATAGAGCAGTCAAGCAAATCCCTGCCTTTGTGCATTATACACTCAGGGTTTATGTTGTGGCTTAGTCCCTGTCCCCACAATCAACACTGAAGAGGACTTTGAAACAAGGGACAGAAAAGTTGCAGGAGCGGGTTTGTGCTATTAAGGCGTTAAGGTGGGAATTCTATACGAAAAGTTCAAATGATGTATTAAATATGGATCCAGTATCTCTGCTCACTCCCCCTTTGCATCACTTTAAACACACATTCCTTGCGTGGATTCACAAAATAATGTTGACTTTAACTGATTTATACTCAATTATTTCTAGGCACAAAATGAGACTAAACAAAAACTTGGCAATAGAAGGAAGAGGTTCCTGATGTTATCAGAGGTCGTTTGAAATAAAATCCAGGCAAAATGAAAACACAAAAGATGTGATTTGTAGGGCCAGAAGACTTTGCTTGCTCTGAAATATGTTTTGAATTCAAGAATATGAAGAGAATCAAGAATATTAGAGATTGAGAAGCCGAGAGATGGGTTATAAGTGAACTAGATAAACTGTAGAATGCACACAAGTGTATTAGAAAATGTTATATGGTTCAGTGAAGGCTGTGAAAATCTTCAGCTGCTTCTTGTAGGTAACCTTCTTGTATTAAATTATGGGAGGTTTTTGTAGCTTAGAGGTATAAGTTTTAATGTATGTTGGAATTTTTAATACAGACTTAAGTCCTGATGCGTATCTAGTATCTTTCTTTGCCGTTAAACATTGATTTTCCTCTATTGCTTACATTTAATAACTATTACATTTTCAGTTTTAAGGCAGTAATAGTTCATGAATTTGAAAAGTTAAAATCTATTGGAGATGAAGTTTTAAAATTCTGACGTCTTTCAAATATATTTTTGGTAACATCTTGATGACCTTCACATTTTCTTTCATCAACTGAGTGTTAGGGGGCTGCCAAGAGCCTGGGAGCCGCTAGCATTGTGCGTCTCACGGCTTCTGGGTTACGCAGCATAGAAGAGAGGGCATGGAGTTGGGAGCCACACAGACCTGAGGTTCACATCTAGCTCTGTGATTTTGAGAAGTTCCTTAACATCTCTGAGCCTTAGTTTTCATCATCCAAAGATAGGATATTTCTCCCGAGGTGGTTGGGAGGGTTAAATAAAGCGTATCAAGAGCCCAAGACATAATGGGAGAGCAATGACTAGTCTCTATTATTAATTTTATTTGTGTGTATCAAAGTCTGGGGTACAATGGCCTTGCTTAAAAATGGAATCCCCTTTCCTTTGAATTACTTTTCCTCCCCATATGATAGTCTCAAATATTTATTCATTTTTCTTTTCTTTCTTTCTTTCTTTCTTTTTTTTTTTCCCCCCAACATCCAAAAGTAAAGGAAACAATATTCTGCAACTCCATCGATTCTGAGTTTCTCTTTGGTGTGCTATATTCAGCTAGATGATGTCATCATCAGCTAACATTGGCTTTTCACCAAGCTGTGGTGACAAGTTTCTTTCCTTAAGGCACATTCTGGAATAGTGTTTCATCTCAGTTTAGAATGTGTACTTCATAACTGGACTATTTATTGGTAGGAACTGCTTGTGCTTCACTTTCTGGGATGTGCCAGTTAACACTTTGCTCATCAGCGCGCTCTGCTTCCTCAGCCTAGTGTTCATCATGGGAAACTTTGAGCTCTGGAAAAATGTAAACTTTATGCTTGTCTCTTTGGATGGTGCAGACTGATCAGAAGCAAAACAACACCATTAGCAAAAAACAAAGAAGTTTTGTTTTTAATTGTAAAACTTCATTACATTGCTTCTGAAATACTAATGCATATTATATTCATTTATGGAGAGTCAGACAGACTTGATTTTGTCTGACATTGTCCTGACATTGGTCTGTAATAGCATCTTAGTCAGCTTGAGCTGTCATAATAAAATACCATAGACTGGGGGCTTAAACAACAGACATTTATTTTTCATTGTTCTGGAGGCTAGGAGTTGAGATTATGGTGCCAGCATGGTTGAGCTCTGGGGAGGGCTCTTTGCCTGGCCTGCAGGTGGCAGCCTTCTCCCTGTGTCCTCACTTGGTGGAGAGAAAACAACAGCTCCAGGCTCTTCCTCTTTTTATAAGGACACTAATTCCATCATGGGTGCCCCAGCCACATGATCTCATCTAGCCCTAATTACCTTCTAAAGGCCCTACCTCCAAATACTATCACATTGCAGGTCAGAACTTCGTAGGAATTTTGGGGGAACACAAACATTTAGTCTGTAACAACCAGCTGGTACTTATCCTCTTTAAGCATTGGTTTTCTGACCCATAAACTAGAGATAATGAAAGCACTTACCTCATAGGGTTGATAGGTAATTCAGTTAGGTTAATATATGTAATACACTTAGTCTAGTTCCCAAAACCTAGTACATGCTTGATAAATGCTAGCTCTCAGTAACACCAGAAGTAACTCATAGCAATGGTAGTGTATTTTAGGAGCATGTCTCATTCCAGGAACTTACCAGAACTCTTCTGAAATTATAAATTGATGATTGAATTCTTTTTAAGCAATAGTAATGAGAATCTCTATCTTCGTCCATATTTCTGTCACCATTTTCTCTTCCTAGGGTAATTGTGAGTTTCCTGTATCTGAATCCTGTTCCCTTCAGCCCTGTCCCTCCAGGTCAGTCTTCCCTGAGGCTGTGGAGTTTTGGGTTCTTCTCACTGTGACTTTGCCATATACTTAGGTGCTTGTTTCTCATTGCCTGTGGCTCCCTAGTCTTTGCTTCAAACCCTTCACACTTTTTCTCTAACTTTTCTCCATGCCATATCATCATCTCCTTCGTTTACTTCAGGGTCCCTTACATAAAGAGGATGAAAGTTTCTCTGGGGCTTCTGAATAAAGGTGGCCAGGTTCCTAAATCTTCACATTCATCTTGCCAAGCAGACTTCTCTGATTACCTAAAATATTCTTTATGATCTCGCCTCCATAAAACCTTCTAGAATGATCCACGGAGAGCACCCTGCTGCTGCTTCTTTGAACCCTGAGAATGGATTCAATTTTGTTGTCTACCAGTAGACCATCCGATTGATTGAAACATCTTATTCCCCAACAGTGAGTTGAGAAGAGTTTTCTGTGAGAAAGAATTAGTGGTGATCAGAGTGAAACATACATGTTAAAGCTATATTATACTTAGTTTTGAATGCTCTTTGGTACTGATTGTAGAATTTGGGGCATTTTGAGATTTCGATAAGTGATAAAAGCATTTTAAATCTTGAAACATAGGCTATGTGTAACCAATTACAAATATATTTCAGGGAAGAATTATTAAAGGGAGAAACTTTTTTATTGTGGCATATGTTCCAACAAAATATATTTTAAGACAGTTATCTGAAGCATAGGGGTTCATGAGAATATTTGTGTTTGTGGGTGTGTGTGTGTATATATATATATAATGCACACACACATCCTTTTATAAAAAACATCATGGCTGGGTGCAGTGGCTTATGCCTGTAATCTCAGCACTTTGGGAGGCCGAGGTGGGCGGATCACCTGAGGTTGGGAATTTGAGACCAGCCTGGCCAACATGATGAAACCCCATGTACACTAAAAATACAAAAATTAGCTGAGTGTGGTAGCAGACGTCTGTAATCCCAGCCACTCAGGAAGCTGAGGCATGAGAATTGCTTGCACCTGAGAGGTGAAGGTTGCAGTGAGCCAAGATGGCACCACTGCACTCCAGCCTGGGCAACAGAGTGACACTCTGTCCTTAAAAAAAAAAAAAAAAAAAAATGGAGACTTTTCCAAACAGAAATTTACTTTCATTACAAAACAGTTTCATGGAGGAGATGGGAGATGAGAAGGACCTTGAGAGAATAAAAGGGTATGTGTAAGTAGAGATGAGCTTAAGCAGAGGATATTTTTAAATAGAGCGACTTTTTTATTTTGTACTCCAGTATTGATTTGTGTAGTCACAAATCAATACTGAAGAAAAAAGATATTTAAGTATCTTAAAAGCAAATCAGTTCTGTTAATTGCTTTAAAGTTATTTAGATTTTTTACCTACAGCTAAGATACATGATACTGAAATGACCTTTTATAAATCTTTTTCAAGCTTAGCATTTCTTAGTTGTGATTTCATTTAGAAAGAAAACACATAGTGCCATAATGATAGTTACTCTTGCTGATTTGTTGATATTATTGATTAGGCTAATATATGTAAGGTAACTACATTTTCTTCTGCTATTTTTTTGGTAGTCCTTGAGCCATTTTAGGATACTTGCTTTCTAAAAAGAATATATTTAAAATATGAAATTGTATATTTTGATAGAGGGAGATCAAATAAATGTTTATATTTCAAAAAAAATGAAGGGAAATACTTGTAGAGCTTAGGCAATGCTTGATATACCTTGTGTTTTCCCCACAGACAAAAAAGCATGTAAATGGCCTATGTTGGTTCTTTGGAACTGATGGCAAGAGAACAGAGTGTAAGATTGTTAAGAATTTACGTCAGATTAATTTGGAAGGAGTTCCTTGATACTTAATTCTAGGCACACTGTCTCTGTCTCATTAATTTTTATACACGTCTTCGTTAAGGAATTACACTGAGGGAGTTCTGCTGTTTCATCCTCACTCATCCCTGCCTGCCATCCATCAAGTGCTTCTGGAATTCCATGCCTGGATCAGACCACCCTGTGAAGACAACCGTGGCAGGAGCCAGGTTGGGGCCAGTAGCCCCGGAGAGGGACTCCTCACAGGGAGACGTGGCACTGGGCTGTGGCCTCTTTTCAGCTTTCCGGCAACAAGCCTCTCATTAGCATGGGGTGCTGAGGTATGCTTGGCTAAGGAGGAAATCTCAAGAGCCGAAGCCTTGAAGAAAATCCAGCTCTTGTGTCTGTGCCCAGAATGATGCATTGCTAGCATACAGACAGCTGCAAAAGGAAGAAATCAGACCCAAATGTGGAAGCAAGTTTCTTAATGCCCTTGTTTCTCTGTTTAAAGTTTTCTGTCAAGCCGCTTCCACAGGGAGCTGATACCCAGTGGCTAATGCTTAAAAAAATTGTATTTGGAAAGTTCTTTTAACAGACGCTACAGAATCTTACTGAGACTGTGTCCTTAATGACTGTAGTGGCTGTCTGGCAACACAACCTCCTAGGTAAGAGGAGGAAAATGACCCAGGCTATATGCATGCATTCATTTGTTTTCACACTGCTGATAAAGACATACCTGAGATTGGATAGTTTATTTTAAAAAAAGACGTTTAATGGCCTCACAGTTCCCTGTAGCTAGGGTGGCCTCACAATCATGGCAGATGGCAAAAGGCACGTCTTACAGGGTGGCAGACGAGAGAATGAGAATCAAGCGAAAGGGATATCCCCTTATAAAACCATCAGATCTCGTGAGACTTATTCCCTACCACGAGAACAGTGTGGGGGAAACTGCCCCCATGATTCAATTATCTCCCACGAGGTACCTCCTACAACACATAGGAATTATGGGAGCTTCAATTCAAGATGAGATTTGGTTGGGAACACAGCCAAACCATATCAGCTTGGCCTTACTGGTCACAAGAAGCAGGGCTGAACCTGCATCCTGGGGTTGAGTAGATTGTGCACTTGTTTGTACCACCCTGATAAGTAGCCGAGGGCAGAGACTGGGGAGGGTTCTTACTACATTTTATTACATTTTCTCAGACAATATAATAGGGGGATGCTGCTTGTCTTTAACATCTGCTTCTCAGTTTTTAGCTGGGCATCTACAAGAGCACCTGAAATAAAGACTAGGTCCTGTGTCTTCCCTGAAGCATACTAGGGTCAAATTCTAGCCAATAGCAAGTGAGGGAAAGCATCCTTTGTGACTTCTAGGAAGTATAGTTTTAAAAAGGGCGTTGGCTAAGTACAGTGGCTCATCCCTGTAATCTCAAAACTTTGGGAAGCTGAGAAATGAGGCTCACTTGAGCCCAGGAGTTTGGGACCAGCCTGGGCAACACAGTGAGACCCTATCTCTACAAAAAAATAAAAATATTAGCTGGGCAAGGAGGGTGCCCCTGTATCCCAGCTACTTGGGAGGCTGAAGTGGGAGGATTGCTTGAGCCCAAGAAGTCAAGGCTGCAGTGACCCAGGATCACACCACTGCACTCCAACCAGGGTGACAGAGGGAGACCTTGTATCAAAAAATAAAAATAAAAACCTAGATGACAGGTTGAGAGGTGCAGAAAACCACTGTGGCACACGTATACCTGTGTAACAAACCTGCATATTCCGCACATGTATCCCGGAACGTAAATAAAAAAAGAGGGAGAAAAAAAGAAAGAAAATGACCATACAGCCAAAAGTAATCTACAAATGCAGTGCAACTCCCATGAAAATACCACCGTCATTCTTCACAAAACTAGAAAAAAGCAATCCTAATAGAACCAAAAAAAGAGCTCACATAGCCAAAGCAAGACTAAGCAAAAAGAACAAATCTGGAGGCATCACATTACCTGATTTCAAACTATACTGTAAGGCCATGGTCAGCAAAACAGCATGGTGCTGGTATAAGAATAGCACACAGACCAGTGGAACAGAATAGAGAACCTAGAAATAAACCCAAATACTTACAGCCAACTGATCTTCAACAAAGTAAACATGGCATAAAGTGGGGGAAAGAACACCCTTTTCAACAAATGTTGCTGGGATAATTGGCTAGCTACATGTAGAAGAGTGAAACTGGATCCTCATCTCTCACCTTATACAAAAATCAGCTCAACATGAATCAAAGACTTAAATCTAAGACCTGAAATCATAAAAATTCTAAAAGATAACATTGGAAAAACCCTTCTAGACATTGGCTTAGGCAAAGACTTCGTGACCAACAACTCAAAAGCAAATGCAACAAAAAGATAACTAGATGGACTTGATTAAACTAAAAAGCTTCTCCACAGCAAAAGAAATAATCAGCAGAATTAACAGACAACCCATAGAGTGGGAGAAAATTTTCACAGTCTATACATCTGACGAAGGACTAATATCCAGAATCTACAAAGAACTCAAAGAAATCAGCAAGAAAAAAACAAATGATCTAATCAAAAAGTAGGCTAAGGACATGAATAGACAATTCTCAAGAAGATAAAATTCTCAGAAGATAAAATAATGGCCAACAAGAATATGGAAAAATGTTCAACATCACTAATTATCAGGGAAATGCAAATCAAAACCATCATGCAATACCACTTCACTCCTGCAAGAATAGCCATAATCAAGAAATCAGAAAAGAACAGATGTTAGCATGGATGCAGTGAAAGGGGAATACTTTTACACTGTTGGTAGGAATGTGAACTAGTACAACCACTATGGAAAACAGTGTGGAGATTCCTTAAAGAATTAAAACTAGATCTACCATTTGATCCGGTAATCCCACTACTAGGTATCTACCAAAGGAAAAAGAAGTCATTATATGAAAAAGATACTTGCACATGCATATTTATAGTAGCACAATTTGCAATTGCAAAAATATGGAATCAGCCCAAAAATCCCATCAATCAACAAGTGGAGAAAGAAAATGTGAGATACACACACACACACACACACACACACATACACACACACCATGGAATACTACTCAGCCATAAACAGGAATGAAATAATGGTATTTGCAGCAACCTGGATGGAATTGGATACTATCATTCTAAGTGAAATAATTCAGGAATGGAAACCCTGACATTGTATGTTCTCAGTCACATGTGGGAGCTAAGCTATGAGGACACAAAGGCATAAGAATGATACATTGGATTTTGGGGAATCAGGGGAAATGGTGGGGGGTGGTGAGGGATAAAATACTACACACCGGGTACAGGGTACACTACTTGGGTGTTGCGTGCACCAACTTCTCAGAAATCACCACTGAAGAACTTATGTATTTATATACATAGTTGTGACTTCTGCATCTAATCCTGATTTTTTTTTTTTAGCTTGTTTGTAGCAGGGATTAAAATACAGAGCCACGGTATGCAATCAGGAACAAGTTCTTAGCATACTTGATGAATTTCCCTGTGCTCACTTGCTGCTTATAGTGATAGCACTTTAACTTTTGGAAGTGGAGAAATTACCAAAAATTATTGACTGGGGCAAGGGTCAGGGATGACTCAGAGCTCAGCCCTCTCCCTGCGTCTAGACAAAGTTGCAATCTAACACAGAACCATTTTTCCACATATTTCTCCCATTCTCTACATCACATCCTATCTAGTAAAAGGATCCTTTCAGCCCACCAGATTAGTTTGCCTTGACTTTTTAACATGAATAATGGGTTTCTTTCTGGTGTCTTAGAGATGTTGGGCTCTTCTCCCTCATTAGAAGGCTTATCTTCATTATGGTTATTTCTCTACTTGAAGAAAATAGAGTGTTTAGAAGTCTTAGTTTTTAAAAAGGGGGTAACTGTGATCAGATGGATATGCTAATTTGCCTGCCTGTCATAACCATTTCACTATGTATGTTAAAACATCATGATGTAGACCTTAAATATATGCAATAAGAAACAAACTCCAGAATCTGAAACAAGAAAGTGGCCAAAAATCATAGTTGCAATTATTACTATTTGTTGTATTTTCTTTTTATTTCTCAACAAGTTATCTTTGCATTCACAGCAAGATGTCCTAGAAAAAGGACACCATACAGATATGGGTTTGGGTGTCTGAACAGTAGGAGCGGCGAGTCCTGAGGGAGTCACAGGTGATAATCCGGGAGGATTTGTTTGCTAGGGTTTTAATTTGACAATGAACTGGTTACTTTTAAATTATCATGGTAGAATCCTACGTGCCTTGACAGTGATTGGCTGTGTGTGAGTGTGCACTCAGGGCACATTGAGCAACTGGATGGTGCTAGAGAGGTAGATGATGAAATACTGTTACCAGCACATTCCTGCAAGCAGGATTTGTTGAAACCTTCCTGTGAAAGATTCTTAAACAAACTTGGTCTTTGTTGATGTAAGATAAATGAAATACAGAGGCTGTGTACTGAGAGTTTGAGAAGTTCAAAAAATTTACACAAGCTATACTTTTTGGTAATATTCATAGAATGTTTGTCTTTTGATGATGGGGAAGTAATTTGCATATACCTTAGAACATTCCCTCATGACTAGCTAGTAGACTCAATCTCAATACCCTAGATTTTTAAAAAGCAGATTTCTAAATACCTAGAGAAAATATGAAGATAATTCTATGGACTGTAACCCTAAAAGGTGATACTTTTTGGCAAGAAGAAAAGACAAATACAATCAAAATCCTAATCTGATAATGAAAGCTTAGAGTTAGGAACAAGAGGGGCGGATACCAGAAGGTTTCTTGTAGCTGCCATGGGAATTCGTTTGAGGGATTCAGATTTAAAAGGTGGAAGAATAAAGTAAAAAGTATGGGTTTGTGAAAAATGGCAAAGAAATGTTTGATTGGAAGTTTGCGAAATAGGAAGGCAAACAAGAAAGGAGAAGCCTGGTGTTGTGGCAGCAGATGGCAGAGAAGGCAGAGCTCCCAAATCTCTGTTTTGCTTTTGTCTTTACAAGAAGAGGGGCCACCTGACTAGGAGAACAAGACAAATGATGGAAAGGGAACCTGAAGCCCGAGTTGGTGAGAGAGAACCTCACTGTTAAAACTAGTTCACAATTTCAGGTCTGAATGAATTATATCTCATGATGTTGGAAGAATTTTTAGATGTGTGTGTGGAGTGAATAGAGATCATCTTGGAGATGCCCTGAAGTATGAGAAAGAGACAAGAAGAAAGGAAAGAGGCAATTACCCTTATTTTCAGACTGGAAGCCAATGTAGATGCTGGAAACCATGGATCAGGGAGCTGAAGACCATCCACCAGAAACAACTTAGCAGTCTGTGGTATCTAGTTGGAAAAGAAGTAGCTGATCTCCAGAAAGCATCATGAGTTCACTAAGAACACGTTACGCCTAATGAACTGCATGCTCTCTTTCTCCACGGTTATTATACTGGTGAGTTTGGAAAGTTTAAACATAACGTATTAGGATTTCAGCAAAGCACTTAATATATTGTGATAACCGTGGGATAAGTTGGAGAGAAATGCGGATTTCTAGTTGCTTGCATGATATATCCAGAGTGTTGATCAATGGGTCAATATCAACCTGAAGGGACATCTTGATGGCATGCCATGGTACTCTGTCCTTGGCTCTGTCAGGTTTAACTTTTTAAAATCATTCATTTGGATTAGCATAGAAGACCTGCTTTTCAAATTTGCAGTGACACACAGTTAGGGTACTTAATGCATGATTGACAGACTTGGGTTATAATATGACGTCAAATAATATGAAACTTGCAATGCTGAATTTAGGTTTTAAAATAATCAGTGAAACAAAATGGAACCAAGAGGACCACATGATATAGAAATATTTGAGAAAAAAGACCTGAGGGTTTTAGTTGACTGCAAACCAAATATAAATCATTCACTCCCTCATTCATTCATTGGACAAACCTTTACTCCTATCCATGTTTCAGTCACTGGGAAAACACGGGGGATGTGACAGATGAATAAATACCTTGATTTCAAAAAACGAATCGTCTAAAGGAATATATTAATTTCGTAGGGTTACCATTCAAAGGTACCACAAACTGGGTAGCTTAAAATAACAAATAGTTTGTCTTACGGTTCTGGAAGCTTGAAGTCCAAACTCAAGGTGGCAGCTGGACTATCTGTGCTCCTTCTGAAACCTGCAGGGGAGGGTCCTTCCTTGCCTCTTCTAGCTTCTGGTCGTGGCCATTCATCTTTGGCGTAACTTGGCTCACAGCTGCGTCACTGTAATTTCTGCCTCTGTCATCACATGGCATTCTTCGTGTGTTTCACGTGGCATTTTCCTCTTCTAATAAGGACACCCCAGTCTTATTGGATTAGTGACTTAACTTGATAATGCCTGCAAAGACCCTGTTTCCCAGTAAGGTCACCAAATAAAGTACCAGGTTTTAGGACTTCAGCGTGTCTTTCTGGATGGAGGACACAGTTCAATCCATAACAAGGAGTAAAATCTATCCTTATCCAAGTAGTTGACTAATTAGGATTTTTTTAAGTAACATAAAAATACAGAGTGCTGTGAGAACAGGGTGACCTAATTTAGCTCAAGGGAGTATCAGGGGTGATTGGGAGCTATCCAGGCGGGGAGGAGAAGGAGTAACTTTCCAGGAAGAAGAAACAATGTGCAGAAAGCGCTGGGGCAGTCAGAGGCTTCGTGTTCTGAGGAAGTTAAAGGAGCCCAGGACAGCTCAAGTGGAGGAGGAGGAAGCAGAAGACAGCTGAGGAGATGGCGAGGAGCAGACCCAGCAGAGCTCCGCACACTGTCAAAGTGGTTTTTGAGAACAAAGCAGAAAGAATTAATAGAAGTAGACAAAACGGAGGGCTATCGTAACCTAATTGGGCTCTATATTTGCTTCCCTACATATGGAACCTTTTGTGTTCTTGAGAGGGTCATATTTTAAGCTAATGATTGTTTTCCAGTGTGGCCATTACACTTTTTTTGTTTATTTGTTTTTTTAGAGACAGGGTCTCACTCTGTTGCCCAGGCCGGAGTGCAGTGGCGTGATTATGGCTCACTGCAGCCTCTACCTCTTGGACTCAAGGGGTCCTCCCACTTGAGCCTCCCCACAGGGGGCTGGCACTACAGGTGCGCATCACCATGTCTGGCTAATTTTTGTAATTTTTGTAGAAGCGGGGTTTTGCTCTGTCGTTCAGGCTGGTCTGGAGCTTCTGGAGCAGTCAAAGGCTTAGAGTTCTGAGGAAGTTAACTCTGTCTGCCTCCACCTCCCCAAGTGCTTGGATTACAGGTCTGAGCCACTGCCCCCTGGCCTGGTCATTACACTTTGAATTAATATATTTATATGAGGGGAGAGAAATCTTGGGATGGTAGCTATTTGGAATTACTTGAAGGAGAAGACTTTTCTTTATTTGTTATTAGGGCAGAGTTAGACTAATGGGTAAGATTATAGGAGGAGAGCTCCATGAAATAAAAGCATTGAGAGCTGCATAAGGAGAAGACAGGATGTCCTTGTAGCCTGGGACTCTCTGGGCCCATACAACATGGCCGCCTGTCAGGGATGAAAGGAATTCTGAAGTGAAAATGAGAGGGGACTGGTTTCCTCTAGGGTCCCCATAAAAAGCATCCACTGGAGTTTCAAATGTGATATTAAGATTTCTAAAATATATTTACATGTACTTTATAGTAAAAAAATTAAGAGCATTATAAAGGCTTTAACATTAAATGTCACTGGGGGATTGTTAAATAATTGAAATTCATTTAAAAACCTTTGCAGAAGTATTTAGACACTTCTGCTGCACTCTGTTTAGTAGCCCTGGTTTTCCTTACACTCGGCTGCACTTGCAGTAATTGTCCTTAACCGCACGTCTTGTGTACGGACCACCATCTCTTCCCTTTTCTTAATGTTCTCTCTGCTGCCCTTAGTTGACTTGTTCTATCAAGCTCATTTTTAGGGCTCAATTGCTAGTCATTTACGGCCAGCTAGATCAATCCTATTTAGAAGTGATGGTATATAAATGTGTACTTTCAGGTTTTCACCAGACAAGCAGTTTTCCCTTCATTGGGGGTGAGGGGAGCAAGAGGACATATTGTATAAGCAAGTGTCAGTCCTACTCAAGTGCCATGGGACTCGGTCTCCCCAGAGGGACATTTCCTTTGTTTTTGTTTTTGGTGGTGGTTGTTTGTTTTTTTTTTTTTTTGAGAGATGGAGTCTTGCTCTGTCGCCCAGGCTGGAGTGCAGTGATGTGATCTCCGCCCACTCCACCTCCCGGGTTCAAGTGATTCTCCCGCCTCAGCCTCTCGATTAGCTGGGATTATATGCGCCCGCCACCATGCCCGGCTAATTTTTGTATTTTTAGTAACGATGGCGCTTCACCATGTTAGCCAAGCTGGTCTTGAACTCCTGACCTCGAGTGATCCGCCTGCCTTGGCCTTCCAGCGTGCTGGGATTACAGGTGTGAGTCACCGCGCCTGGCCTAGAGGGACATTTTCAAAGAAGCTGCGGAAAGTCCCTTGAAAAGGAGTTTCAACCTTCCTTTGTGTTAGGTTGGTGGGTGCAGAAGTAATTGCTCTTTTGCCATTAAAAGCAGTAGCAAAAACCATGTTTATTTTTGCACCAACCTAATACCTCTTGAAGGAGACCCCATTTGCATTCAACACCAGCACTTCTCCATACCCCCTTCTCTCTCCTGCCGGCTTCTCTTGGCAGGTGGATGAGCGGGAGGTTCTCATTTTTGAGGCTGCTGGCTTTTTCCCTGCCTCCCACCGCGTGTTACATAAATCAGCTTAGTTTCTTAACTTTAATTTTCTACATTTCCCAACCCACCCCTGCTGCTGCTTTGAGTCAGAAGGAAAGCTCAGGAGCTGACAGAGGACAAGAAAGAACCTTCTTGCTGTGTCCATGCAGTAGCTCAGACAGCCTGGGAGCCGGGACAGAGAGAGAGGGCAAGGGGGCTAGGTGGGGGCAGCTGGATACACGCAGTTCAGTCAAAACATTTTCACCTTTGCGTGGACCAGAAGGCTTATGTGCTATGGGTAGTAGGAGGACAAACTGGGCTACAGTACTCGTTGGAGAATAGCACCATGCAGGGCTAGAAGGCTGGGCTGGGGGGATAGTTTGGAAACCAACTAACTTGCTGAAGTTAGTTGGCAGAAGACAGATTAGATACAAGTGTGAGTAAATAGTTTTTTTTTTTTTTTTTTTGAGACAGAGTCTCTCTCTGATGTCCAGGCTAGCGTGCGGTGGCGCAATCTCGACTCACTGCAACCTGTGTCTCCTAGGTTCATGAGTTTCTCCTGCCTCAGCCTCTTGAATAGCTGGGACTACAGGCACATGCCACCATGCCCGGCTAATTTTTGGTCTTTTAGTAGAGATGGGTTTTGGCATGTTGGTCAGGCTGGTCTTGAACTCCTGACTTCAAGTGATCCTCCCTCCTTGGCCTCCCAAAGGGCTGGGATTACTGGCGTGAGCTACTGCACCCAGCGAGTAAATAGATTCAAAGCCTTAAAACTGAAATCTCATTCTTTATATAATATTTAAATTTAATAAGAATTAATTGTTATTTTAAAGTATGCTGATATTTCTAAATATTTCTAAGCATATTTAAAATTAAGGAAGCCAAATTCATTTACAAATCTCTATACGGTGTGGTTTCAAATAATTACTTCCTCTTCTGGGTGCCATTGAAAGTCAGGGCTGGGAAATAACAGGGCTGGTTTCCTGGAAATGGTATAATTCAGAGCCTAAGATAGGCTCTCTCTCTCTCTGCATCTTAGTGCTGAAAACCCTGAAAGGCAGATGAAACTGCTCTTTATAAAGAAGCAGCAAGAGTGGGGAGGAAGGGAGTTTATCTCTTTTCTTACAGTCTTCTTATTTGAAAATACTGCAGCTGTACAATGGCCGTATATTGTATGTAATACAAGGCCACTATAAAGGTTTTAGAGAACAGAAAAGTTATAGTTTAAGTTTTGTTTTGGGGTAACAAAAGATTAAAAATTTGTGCTGTTAAAAAGAAGTTTGAGAAACTCCGTGTATGATATACGTGTATATGGATGTATTTTAAAAATTTTTGCTTAGATTGCAGGGCTTGCAATGGTTTTTATGAATTATATGCTTTGTAAAACCTACTTTTCACACTTTATTTAAATATTTTAAAATTCCTATATGATCAATGATTCCAAAATAGTTTTTATATTTATGAGATGGTTTGAATTTTAAATTTTATAGTAATTAAGCTATTATTATTTAGAATTAAAAATCAAAATACATGTTTCCAGGAATTTCTGATTAAGACTTTATAGACTAATATGATTATTTAAAGGTTTTTTTTTTTTTCTATTTATCAGGGAAATAACTGTAGTTGCTGTTAAATATTTATGCAAAAATTCAAGATCTTTTTCCAAGGAAGGAATTATTTCAAATAAAGTAACAAAGAGGAAAATTTGGACTTCTAATTGAGCTTAAGAAGTGAATGATTGAATAAATTATCAGAATTTCAAAATGAGTCTTAAAGATTATGGATATTTCTTAGTTAATAAAAAAACGTGGCCGGGGGCAGTGGCTCACGCCTGTAATCCTAGCACTTTGGGAGGCTGAAGTGGGCGGATCACCTGAGGTCAGGAGTTCGAGATCAGCCTGGCCAACATGGTGAAACCCCATCTCTACTAAAAAAACTACAAAAATTAGCCTGGCATGGAGGTGGGCACCTGTTATCCCAGCTACTGGGGAGGCTGAGGTAGAATCACTTGAACCCAGGAGGCAGAGGTTGGAGTGAGCTGAGATCACGCCGCTGCACTCCAGGTTAGGCAACAGAGTAAGACTCCATCTCAGAAACAAACAACAACAAACACACACGCGTGTGCACACACACACACACACACACAGAAAAAAACCCAGCAATTCTAGAGTGGAATCATGGCTGAAGAATCAGATTAGTCATGGCTTTCCCCAGGAAAGCGTCCCTGCTGCTCCCTGACCCCAATCCCAGTGTGAGCATGGAGCCCCTCCTTTGTGTCCCCAGTAGTAGCCTGGATTTCCTTTACCCACAGACATCTAGCTTTACGGTAATGGCCAGTTTACTTTAGTACCTGTATCCCCTTGCCTCCTGGAATTTTGTTTGGAAATTGCATTTAGATTATTTTTTTTCTTTTTTTGAAATGTCTAAGGCTTGATCTTTTAGAGAAACTGACAGTTTGTTGAACAGTTGATAAGTTGAATTCAGTCTACGCAGTAATATAAAATTTAAAGCAAAGTCTGGAGAAAACTTAATTGGAGAAATTGTTTACATTTATGGCATATTAATAAGTAGAACAGAAATGTGATAAGCATATCAGTCTTCAGTTTTAAGGACCACATTCCTTCCAGTTGTTTTAATGTTTTAAATTGTTCTTGGTTTGCATGTTCTAGATAGAAATTTTAGAGGCTCTGAATCATGAAAAACCAGCACCCTTTTCATTGCTTTCTCTGAGCACACAATGGGAGTATTTTATTGAGATTTATTTGAAGCCAGTATGAACTTGCAAACTTCTCTGAGCCAATAGCAGCATTTCAACAGTCTATCGAGAAGCTAACGATAAAAATCTGTGCTCATGCGTTGTTGCTATGTTTTAAGAAGAACCAAATCAGAATGTGTTTTTCAAAATTCAAAATATAGTTTCAAAAGTGACCATTTTATTTCAATAAATGACTTTTCTGCAAAACCGTAAATCCCAACACAGTATCCCTCTAAATTTCTTGAACTTGAACTAAAAATGAATGTGAAATCTGGTTAAATTCCATTTCTGCCACAGTTGAAGGAATTTTGCCTAGCATTGAGACAAAAGTGGTTGAATTCTAACAATTAATTAAATTAGGTAAGTTTTACGGGGTGGGTGCAGGGCGGTGATTTGAAAGGGATGCACTTTGGCTCTGTTTGGAAAGAGAATAATTAGAGGAAACCAGTGTTCTAAAGTATTTCTCAGCTCTTTGCTTTTAGACAAAAAGCTTTCTTATACTCCACTACCCTCCTGGTCCGTGCACATACTTCTGGTATCTTTGATCTGAAAGTCAGCTACTAATCCAGAGAAAAGTGAAGCTCGCTTCCCAAACACAGGCTATTTATTTAATTTTTAGTTCCAGAGTATATGGGCAGGATGGGCAGGTTTGTTCCGTATGTAAACGTGTGTCATGGTGGTTTGCTGCACCTACTAACCCATCACCTAGGTATTAAGTCCCACATACATCAGCTGTTTATCCTGATGTTCTCCCTCCCCTCACACCACCCCCTGACAGGCCCCAGTGTGTGTTGTTCCCCTCCCTGTGTCCATGTGTTCCCATTGCTCAGCTCCCACTTATAAGTGAAAACATGTGCTGTTTGATTTTCTGTTCCTGCATTATTTTGCTGAGGATCATGGCTTCCAGCTTCATCCGTGTCCCTGCAAAGGACATGATCGCGTTCCTTTTGATGGCTGCATAGTATTCCATAGTGTATATATACCACATTTTTTTTATCCAGTCTATTATTGATGGGCGCAGGCTATTTAAAAAGGGCAGCAGGAACATGGTTCCATCCAGGTCTTCAGGATTTCCTTGGCATCCTCGAGTTATCTCTAATTTATGTGGACAGTGGATTCAAAGTGGAATTAAGGTAATATTGAGTGGTTTGCTTTTTAAACAACAGTTGTGCTCATCTTCTTAAACAGTTTCTCTGGGAAGTGGTTACCCGTTTGTAAGGATGAGCAGTTCGGACCTCTGTCATCACAGCAGATGACTACCCTGAAATTCAACAGCATTTAGCGGAGGATCACTCAATTGTGGCAAGATTTGATGGACAGTGTCAAAGACTTAGAGATTGAATCTTCAGTAAGCTAGAAAACCCACTCATGTAAACTCACTCGTTTACTTTGTTCCATGAAAATATGCCGAATATTACTCTGTTTGGAATTCTGACAATTCAAGGAGCTTGCTGTGGAAATTTTAGTTGTATTCTAGAGGCATATATTTAAAGTCTGTATGTGTTTGCTTTTTCAGTTTTAGAACAGGCATGCAAGCTTCAAATGGAAAAAACAAAACAAAACAAAGACAAAACAACCCTCCTTGCACAGAGTTATACTGAAGTCAATCTGACATAATTTGTTGATTCTCTGTTATCTGTAAACTATATGACATGTAAAGTTAACGTTTTAACTTCGGAGTGAAATAGGAGCTCAGTAGTCTATCACCCAGCTTACAAATCCATGTGTCCCTTCCCACTCATCGTCTTCTTTGACTCTCAAGGTGGAAAAGCTAAGCTCCGTTGTCCACCCGTATCTCTTCACCCTACCGCCCTTCCCCTAGGGCAGCTCAAGTCCCTTGTGCCTAGATTATTCCAGTAGCCTGTTTAGCTTTTTCCTTATCTCCTGTCTTGATCTTTCTCATCCCCTGTTTATAGTAACAGTCAGAATGATGTTTCTCAAATTCTACGTCTGGCTTAAAAGTTCTCAGTGATTTCCTACTGCCCCCAGGGTCAACTTCAAGCTCCTTGCACAGCCTAGGGACCCTTCTGCTTAGCTCTGCTTACCTCTGGCTTCCCCATCCCTAAGCTCTATGTGGAGCTTTACTCTTGCTGGGAACTCTGCTTAGAACACTTGTATCCCCACCACCCCCTCCCGCCCTCCTTCTCACTGAGTTCTCAGATGCCTAAATTTAACTCATCCAAACATAGCTGTCTCCAGGAAGGCCTCTCTAACTACCTGAATCCCTGTCACAGTCAGAGTTAGGAGCCCTTGCAGTGCTTTGCCTCCCGTATGCACACAAGCATAGCTGTCTCATATTGCAATGGCCATCATATGTGTGCCTGTGCAACTGCGGATGGCACGAGGGAAGAATTGGGGCAACCTATTTATGGTTGTTTCAGGGCCTGATAGGGTGCCTCAAGTATTTGGGGTAACGAATAAAGTAGTGGAAGTGTTTATAAGAAATTTACATTTTTGGCCGGGCGCGGTGGCTCATGCCTGTAATCCCAGCACTTTGGAAGGCCAAGACAGGTGGATCACTTGAGGTAGGGAGTTCGAAACCAGCCTGGCCAACATGATGAAACCCTGTCTCTGCTAAAATACAAAAATTAGCTGAGTGTGGTGGCGGGTGCTGTAGTCCCAGCTACTTGGGAGGCTGAGGCAGGAGAATCGCTTGAACTCGGGAGGCAGAGATGGCAGTGAGCCGAGATCACGCCACTGCGCTCCAGCCTGGGTGAAAGAGGGAGACTCCATCTCAAAAAATATTTTTTTTTTTACATTTTTTAACAAAAGATAACCCACTAATATTCAAGTCTTATGTGTTGTAGAGACTTCTTTGATTGAGGAATTTTAAAAAACCTTCTCCAATATGGTAAAATATTCCCAGTGCTTCCCTTGATATGCTTTCCTCCATTAGGTGAATTATCGCTCTGCCACTAGCTTACTTCTATAATTCATTGGCCAAAAAAAAAAAAAAAAAAAAATTAAATGTTTTTAATAAGTACTATAGAGCCCTTGTTTCCTATTCCTGGGGCCTTAACTAGCTCTTACCTGCTTCTCATTCCAATAGTGGGCATTGGGAGAAATGGCGTTACTGATAATCCAGATTGGTTGTGTGTATATCTAAAAAGAAAAGATTTTCTAGCCAGGTGCAGTGGCTCACGCTTGTAACCCCAGCACATTGGGAGGCCAAGGAAGGAGGATCACTTGAGGTCAGGAGTTCGAGATCAGCCTGGCCAACATGGCGAAAACCTGTCTCTACCAAAAATACAAAAAAAAAAAAAAAGTAGCTGGGTATGGTGGTGGGTGCCTGTAGCTACTTGGGAGGCTGAGGCAGGAGAATCACTTGAACCTGGGAGGCGGAGGTTGCAGTGAGCCAAGATTGTACCACTGCACTCCAGCCTGCGCCCCCTCCCCCCCCCCCCGCCAAAAAAAAAAAAAAAAAAAAAAAAGAAAAAAGAAAAAATTCTACCTTATGTCAAGCTATTTTTTCAAGGAGAGAGTACATACATCTGTGGGTAAAGGGCAGAACTAATGCAGGTTAAACACTTTAAGTACCATATTGGAAAGTGAACAAATTTGAGTTGTTCTACCATGGAAACCACCTTTTGGAAAGAAGAGGAATTCTCAGGAAATGTAGCAGAAATGGCCGAAGGTAGCAGATTGGAAGAGTTGACAGTGGGAGTAGAGTGGGGTGAAGCAGGCTCACTTAGTACCATCTTGACCTTCGCCAGTAGCTTCTGGTTTCAAGGAACAGAGACCACTCTAAATAGCTGAAGTGCCCAGGAGGTGTGTCCAAACCATGTCAGGGAATCTCGCATACACAGCATTAGAAGCGCAGCAAGGCCCGGGGGGACAGAGAAGCTCCCCAGGCTCGTCTTTCCCTGCCTCCCTGCTGGGGCAGCTGCCTTTCCCAACTCTGCCCTACTCTGAATGACCATGGTATGGCTTATTGTATTTATTTATTTGTTTTCAGATGGAGTCTCGCTCTGTCACCCAGGCTGGAGTGCAGTGGCACGGTTCTCACTGCAACCTCTGCCTCCCGGGTTCAAGCAATTCTTCTGCCTCAGCCTCCCGAGTAGCTGGGACTACAGGCACGCAATACCATGCCTGGCTAATTTTTGTATTTTTAGTAGAGATGGGGTTTCACCATATTGGTCAGGCTGATCTCAAACTCTGACCTCAAGTGCTCCTCAAGCCTCCCAAAGTGCTGGGATTACAGGCATGAACCGCTGTGCCCAGTCCCCTCTGTGTGGCTTCTACTGCCAGCTTGTGGGTTTCTGCACCTTGTCAAGCTGGTCCCCAGTGTGTGTGACTTCAGCCTGCACTGGACCATTTGACCAACTCGGTTATTTTGTGCTTAAGAGCTTTAAGAACATCTAATTGAGCATTCCCAGCCTTTGACTGTTTAACCCTGAGTCAAGTGTCTCTCTGGTCCAGTGATCTGTGGCTTGGGAGTGTGAAGACAGTGCTGTGGGGAGGGTAGGAGGCAGTGGTGGAATCCCAGGTAAGGTAAAAAATTAAGGAAAGGGCCATTCTTCATGTTTGCCGTGGCACATAGAAGGTGACAGGTCCTAGCAGCTTGGGGAGAGGGAACAGGTTGTACCTACTGGCAGTCGGAGTGACATACTAGCCAAAGATTGCTGAAGACTTTGTGGGCATGGGCATCCGCCTGGTGCCCAAGCCTGCCACCGAGCTCTGGTCGGGAATGCAGAGTGCTGACTGGGCAGGGACTCCGGTTACCAAGGTGCCAAGGGCTTTGCCTTCTTCGGTTTTTGCTGCTTCTGTTCCCCAAGCCTAAACACAAAAGTTGGATGCTTCATTTAATTTTTTTTTCTGCATCTCTTTGAGCTAACTACGTATGCCTTATTCCCACTGTAATGTTGCTTTTACTAAAGTGAAATGGAGTCACATATTTGGAAGCACCAGCTGTCTTTACATAGACTTCCCAGAATTCTCTATCAGCCCTTTATTTGTTGAATGTCTTTAGGAAAAATGCTTGCCTGTGTCTGGATTCTATATCAGAAAATTTGAAATAATATGTTTTTAGTCTAACTTCCTGGCAGTACTGATTTGGTATAAAAGGGGAGAAAATATCAATGTTATTACTACAGTGGTTGTAACTTTGTAGTGGCTTCAGTTGCGTTTTTCGTTTTTACCTATGTCTACACTCGCATGCACTTCTCTGGAGAAAACCCTGGAGGAAGAAATGGTTCAGAAAACTTGGTTTGGAGAAAAGGTAAGTTTTAGACCCAATAAAAGTGAAGTGAATATAGAAGAGTGGTTTGTTTTTCCAGAAAAATTCAGGCTTAAATGCTGAATGCAAAGGTTTGTGGTTTCTGTTTTTGCTAATCAAGGCTGAACAGTTACCACTTGTGATAGTCTTTTATCCTACATTATACTTCTGATGAATTTTTAAAGAAATTAATCTCTCAAAACTTAGCAAAAAGAATAAAAGTCAATAAATCCATGGTATTACGGCTATATCTTTTCCCCTTTACTGCATTATTTAACCCACATTATAATTTGAAAATTTATCTTGGAACTTTAACGTTGTAGATTGCAAAATAAAAAATAAAAAAAAAATCTAGGGCAAAAACAATGCAGTAAAGATCCCTACTTATCTATGTGATGTAATTACCTTTTTTCCCATCAGTCCTAAAACAGAAAGAGCAGATGTCTCACCACGAAACTAGCAAATGGAATGAAGAAAGAAAAAATTGGTTATAATTTGGACAAACTAATTTGTTGAGGGTTTATTGGAACACCTGCCCCACTGGCTTGCGCCAGCTAGTTTCTCCTGTAAGATTTATTGTCAGGGCCTGGGATACTGATAATAGAAGATTAAGTTTGAAATGTCAACCTTTACTTAGGGGAGGAAGGGAAAGATTCGTTTCTAAGTGACTTAATGCAACATCAAACTTTTGAACTACAGTGAGAATCCAGGATCAACTTGTGACTATGATTGGCAGATTTGAAAAGATTTCTGGGGGTCGTTGAAAAGAAGTTTGCTCTGTTAATGTCATCAGGGTTAGGGATTTACTAGACCTAAAATTCTGTGCTGTCAAGTTGATGGCCTGGGCTGAAGAAGTTTTAGAAGGAGGTAATTTCAAGTTGCTGAGGAAGGAATTCAGCTTTTTGGCAAGAATTAATAGGGCTTTATCAAGGAATAAGGTGCCTAGAAATGGTCATACTTAAGTTTGGGGCAGAATGGGGGTGGGGGCTAAGAATGATCCACATGTATCATTGGGCTCATGAAAATCATTCAGAGACTTTTCTGCAGCACAGCATATTGCTAGTTCCTTCCAGCCCTCCCTTCGCTAATTCTGTTTTCTGATCTAAGCTAATATGCACATACTTGTCTTCCTCAAGAGACGCCACTGTCTCAGCAATTAATAAAATACTTGCTTATCGAAGAAAGATATATATTTCTGGGATTGCCAGAATCACTTGTGACCTCATAGGGATATTGATTAGAGCCTTATATTCTAAGGCCAAGGATATGGGTGTGAGTTTTGTACGGGCCTGTTCCCAAAATCTGCATCATTTTTCTTCTACTACATGCATGTAGGTTTCTTATTAAATATGAGTCCTTGGTCACAGTAGCAATAACTGACAGTGGTTCCAACAGTGCAGATCATCTCCTGGAAAAGCAGTCTGTGCCCTCCAGAGTAAAGGAATCACCTCCAAAACCCCTGCATTTTATCTCTGCGTTTGTATTTGTTGTATAAGTGGGAGGGATGTTGTTTTTTGGGCAGTGAAAGTCCTCTGTAAAAATGAGAGTAAGATGGTCATAACCATTTCACATAGGGAACGTATCTTTTTTTAAATGTTGAGTAAGTTATAAAAACTTCAAAAATATGTACATACCACATTATATCACTAATATTAGACACAAATTTTTTTCTCATTCTCTTGTTGCCACACTATTTTCATATATCAGTGTGTCTCGACAAAAGCGTATTTTACAAAAGTACAAGATTCACTTTCGTCGTCTACGAAGCACTGCATGATACACCTGCTAGAACTCAATAAATGTTTGTTTAATAGTGACTCATTAAATTGACCCAATATGTTTGTTCCTTCCTTTTCTCCCATCCCATTATAGTCCTACAAAATTAGTTCTGTGTTGTGGCTTTTGCAATCCGTGTTTTACCAGGCTGTGCGTAGTTGAGATTGTTTGCAGAGGACATTGAGTAACCTGCCAGTTCTGAGAAGTTTCTGACGTACGCTTTTCTAATTACTCAAAAGCAAATGAATGCTTGACAAATGGGATCGTTGTCTTTTTTCCCCAGAGCAACATAGAAAACCTGACTACACATAAAATATTTTTCATCTTTAATGGGAAAGAAGTATTTTGCACAGACCTCCCCGCAACCCCTCCAAAAAAGAAAAAAAAAATAGGAAAGAATCAGTAGAAATCATATCTTATCTGATTAAAGCTGTGCATTTCTATAAGCAGTCCTGCTTCCTGTGTAATCTGGAGTGAATTAAATTCAATTTCATATTGAAGAGATGACCATCACTAATTTATTCATTTTGGGTAACTTAATAATAAAACATTTTCAAAGGAGGTTTGTTTATTGGTCGACTTGCTTATTCTTTTCTTTTTATGCTGTTTTTTCTTTAGAAATTTCACAAATAACATCATAATCATAGTACCAGGAAAAAAGGATTTGAAAAAAGTTTACCCACAATCCTGTTAGCCCCCGAATCTTTCCTTGGTTTTCCTTGCTTCCTTCCAGATCCTTTCTCTTTAAATATGCAATAGTTGTAGAATTTATGTCTTTTACTCATAAAAGTCAAGGTTAATTCAGTCCTCCACCATAGGCATGTTTTATCTGGTTAAATGACAAATGGATATGCTGCACTTTGTTTATCAATTGTGTTCCCAAAGTTGTATATGACATGTCCCATTTTCACGTGATCTTAAATCATTAGTGAACTTCAGTGTGTCTTTGTTTCCGAGCACTTTTCAGTTGGCCGTGTGGTCCCTAATCCTTGGTCTTTGTGCATCTCTGTATAAAAATGCTTAAATATTACAGAAGCTCAGCATTTAGTAACTACCTTTCCCATCCCTCCTGACCCCCTCGGTTGGCCTTTATGTAACTTCCACTTTTTACTTCTCGGTTCTTTTTAAGCAGAACGCTTATCTTCTAGCTATATGAGAACGGGCTATTTAAGGGTTAGCCAGTGGTAGAAATTGATATACATTTGATTTATGGAAGTGTTGATAGTTTTGACTTTGAAAACCTGACTATTGATAAAACTGGAGGTGTCAACATATTTGCAGATTTTCCCACAAGCGTTTGTGAAGTGTCACGCTTTGGCACTCTGTCGGGTGGCACAGAAGATACTGAAGATGTGTAAAAGTTTATTTTTATCATCGAGGAATGTGTCACCTATTTTTTAATTTCTCCTTAGGCTTTTCTTCATATTCTTTGACTTACCTGCTTTCACTATTGGAAGCTTGTATTTATATTTATATTGATGTGTGGATAATGTTCCTCAGTTATTTCCTAATCTGCTAAGTTATATGTTTTGGTAGACAATCGCATGTACAGCTCTTTCATTTTTAATATTTCTTTTGCATGTAAGTTGTACATATTCATTGGAGACAAATTAGAAATAGGTATTAGCAACATAATATATGAAATACAGAGACAAACCCATCTTCTAAATATAATTACTGTTAATATTTTGATATGTTTTGCTTTAAGCCTTTTTACTGTAATATATGCCTATGTATTTTTTCTTAACTAATATTCTTATCTTGTTTTGTAACCTGATGTTTTTACAGTGTTAGATTGTTTAGGCTTGCAGGAGGTGGGGAGTGTGACTTTTTGTCTACTTTATTCATTCCATTTTTAAAAGAACGTAGAATAATATTTGGCATGGACTTTGGACTTATTTATTTAGAAATCTGAAATATAATAAGCTTGTGTATTTTAGTACAAATTCATACTTAAAGTGTGGTTGAATGGCAGTTTTAGATTTCAGCAGACTTTGAGAGGTGATTTTTTAAAAATTCTAAAAGTTCACATTTGCTTCACATTCATTATTTAAAATGAAAACAGAGAAGCTCACACATGCTTGATAAATCCGGAGAATACGAAATGATTAAGTTTTTATGTACTTTTAGATGATAGCTAAGTCCTGTAAGGCTAGAGACCCCATCTATGTAAGACATCATTCTACACATATTCCCAGCACAATTCCTGGGATTTAGTAAGGCCTGAAAAATCTGGGCCAGGCATGGTGGTTCATGCCTGTAATCCCAGCACTTTGGGAGGCCAAGGAGGTAGGATTGCATGAGCCCATGAATTCAAGACCAGCATGGGCAACATAGTGAGACCCCATCTCTACAGAAAATAAAAAAGTTACCTGAGCATGGTGGCACATGCCTGTGGACCCAGCTACTCAGTAGACTAAGGCGGGAGGATTGATTGAGCCCAGGAAGTTGAGACTTCAGTGAGCTATGTTCATGCTACTGCACTCCAGCCTGGCTGACAGAGTGAGACCCTGTCAAAAAAAAAAAAAAAAGAACCTGAGTTAAATGGATAGTTGAAGTACAGATGGACAGAACCTAAAAG
The DNA here is from genome assembly GCF_003255815.1 of Theropithecus gelada. NCBI lineage: Eukaryota > Metazoa > Chordata > Mammalia > Primates > Cercopithecidae > Theropithecus > Theropithecus gelada. The sequence goes on from NC_037676.1 coordinate 16,091,793, forward strand.
ATGAGGCAATTCACTCCCTTCCTTGTAGTGAGAACGAAATTAGCCATCTCTGAAACGTATTTCTATCAGCATATCCTTTGAAAATTTTTAGCTTGAACATGGTGGCTCACACCCATAATCCTGAGGCTGAGCTACTCCAGAGGCTGATGTGGGAGGACTGTTTGAGCCCAGGAAGTTGAGGCTGCAGTGAGCCAAGATTGTGCCACTGCCCTCCAGCCTGGGCAACAGAGTGAGATCCTGTCTCCAAACAAAAACAAAAACACAAAATTATAATATGCGAACAAGAATGGCAAATCTTTTTAATCACCCAAGGCTGCTATATTCCTTTGCTTGCCACATAAGCCATTTATTGCAGTCTCTTATAAAGGGACATGTATCTACAGGAAATTGAACTGCAGGAAATTCGAGGCTCTGGTTATTAAACCTTCCTTCTGACTGCTCTGGGTCACTGCATCTCTTCTAACAAGCGAAACACACACACAGCCTCGCTCTAATTGTGCCTGGAAGCTGGGTCACCAAAGGGAGGGATGGTGATTCCAGATCAGCTTCTAACCTCCTCCCTTCTGCTCAGGTTGCCTTCATCAGACGTCAGAATGATTCCCTGCAGAGCCGCGCTGACCTTTGCCCGATGTCTGATCCGGAGAAAAATTGTGACCCTGGACAATCTAGAAGACACTAAATTATGCCGCTGCTTATCCACCATGGACCTCATTGCCCTGGGCGTTGGAAGCACCCTTGGTGCTGGGGTTTACGTCCTCGCTGGGGAGGTGGCCAAGGCAGACTCGGGCCCCAGCATCGTGGTGTCCTTCCTCATTGCTGCCCTGGCTTCGGTGATGGCTGGCCTCTGCTATGCTGAATTTGGGGCCCGTGTCCCCAAGACAGGGTCTGCGTATTTGTACACCTATGTGACTGTGGGAGAGCTGTGGGCCTTCATCACTGGCTGGAATCTCATTTTATCATATGTGATAGGTATGTTTCAAAAAGAAGTCTAACGTGTGGAATGGAAAAATTCGCAGCCCTGTGTCACAGCCCTTAGGTTCAGTTGTAGGTGTTGGGTATATCACTTGATGTCTGTGTGTCTCATTTTTGTCATGTCTAAAATGTCTCCTTCTAATTACAGAATTTCCTGGGATTTTTTTAAAGACAGTCTGACTCTGTCACCCAGGCTGAAGTGCGGTGGCGTGAACTCGGCTCACTGCAACCTCCGCCTCCAGGGTTCAAGCGATTCTCCTGAGTAGCTGGGATTACAGGCACCTGCCACCATGCCTGGCTAATTTTTTGCATTTTTAGTAAAGACGGGGTTTCACCATGTTGACCAAGCTGGTCTCGAACTCCTGACCTCAGGTGATCCACTCACCTTGGTCTCCCAAAGTGCTGGGATTGCAGGTGTGAGCCACGGCACCCAGCCACACAATTCTGTGATTTTTGCTTCAACTTTGACTATGCCTCTTAATGGACTTGCAGACTTTTTAAGTTACAATTCTTTATTGCAAATAAAGTTACCACATTCCACAGTTATGGATTTGAACATTTGATGACTATTACATGATTATAAATATCCAGATACTGTATATGTGATTAAAATTTTCAATCTTTTGTGAACTCATGTTTATCCTGTAATAGAGTAGCAAACAATGCTATGTTAATTTGCCCCCAGTGACTTCGTATCCTCTGTTGTTTTGGGAAGGTACGTCAAGTGTTGCAAGAGCTTGGAGTGGCACCTTTGATGAACTTCTTAGTAAACAGATTGGTCAGTTTTTGAGGACATACTTCAGAATGAATTACACCGGTCTTGCAGAATATCCTGATTTTTTTGCTGTGTGCCTTATATTACTTCTAGCAGGTAAGAAAACCAGTTATGCCTCTCCCCAGGATGAGCCACACTATTTGTCTCAGGAAAATAGGTTACTTCTGAATTTGGGGCCTGAGTTCCCAAGACAAGGTCAGTATATTTATACATTTATGTTACTGTTAGACATCTGTGGGGTTTATCACTAGCTGGAATCACATTTTAACCTAAGTCTAAATTGTGTGCAGTGGTAAAAATAGCGCTTCTGAGTAAATGGCACCTGGTACACATTAAATAATAGGATGAGGACATTGATTTTTTTAATAATTAATTGCAGGTTTGCAGGAATAGCGGTGGTTTCAGTAAGGACGAATGTATACTTTCTTGGCATTGTTTCATCTTACTAGATACAACTAGGGATATTTGCAATTTCTAGAACAAATTCTGTTTTTCTGACATCCTTCATCTATATAACATAGGCCTTTGGTTGTAAAGGAAGCAAGTTCAAATCACCTGTCATTTTGTAATGTTGACAATACTTAGTACTAGGATTTTTCAGTTTTTGTCAGTATGGTAGCACAGTGGTTTTAAGAGGCACAGGAATTCGAATAACCAGATTTCGATCCTGCTGTGCCACTCACTCCCTTTAGAACATAGAACAGTTTATATAATCTTCCCCTCACTCAGTTTGCTCATACATAAAAGGAGGTATCAGTGTCTGCCTCCTTCAGCCTTCTCGTCTGGTTCCTAGTAAGCACTCACATGATGGTCAATTCTATTTCATAGGCATAGCTAATCCCTGCTCTGTCTCCTTATATTTGCTTTAACTGTTTAAACATTTTCTTTTTTTTTTTTTTTTTTTTTTTGAGATGGAATCTGACTGTGTCACTCAGGCTGGAGCGCAGTGGTACTACAACCTCTGTCTCCCGGGTTCAAGCAATTCTTCTGCCTCAGCCTCCCGAGTAACTGGGACTACAGGTGCCGGCCACCACGCCTGGCTAATTTTTGTATTTTTAGTAGAGACAGGGTTTCACCATGTTGGCCAGGGTGATCTCAAACTCCTGACCTCAAGTGTTCCCCTCACCTCAGCCTCCAAAAGTGCTGGGATTACGGGCGTGAGCCACCATGCCTGGCCACGTTTTCTATTTTGAGTCTCATTCTTACCTGCAATCCTGCTTATACCTATCAAGGATTACACTAAGTAAAAACCGTGTCTGTTCCTACTTCTTACTTGCTTTACCCTGAGCAATCTGCCTCATGCTTTCTTGTCCGACTTTATCTCTGCTTTCTCCCTTGTTAGAAGAGTGAAACAGAAATATCTTTCTCTTTTGAAACGTTTACTAGAAATTTATATAATTTTGAAAACAGCTTTAGCTTTTAAAAAGTGAATCATTAATTAAATGTTTTATATAGGCTTAGGGATAAGAACATGAACAAAGTGTATAGGTCTAAAATGTTTTGCATTTTGATTCTAATGTCAAGAGAAATTGCATCAATTGTTTTTCAACAAAGATTGATTTTTGTTTTGGTTTCTAAGCAGTCTAGCTTAGAAATAGAAACTGGTCTAGTGTTAAATTATTTACATTGTATTTTTATTTACATCATATTTTATTTATTTACATCATATTTGATCATTTTAATGAACTTAAAATATTCAACTCTAATCTCTAAATGATGACAAAGCATGAAGCTATGACACAATCAGCACATAGTTTAATTCCACGGCAAGACTCAGGCCTTGGCTCATTTGTCCCATGTTCATTCACCATCATATCTTTCCTTTAATTATAGGTGAAGCTTATGTTTTAAACTCTGTCCTTAGAATCTTTGAAGATCAAAACCCCCTATTGGAAATCCCTATTCATATTGTAACACCAAATGTCTTGTGACATGAAGCAGTTGTTTTACTAAAGATACACGGGAAGTGTATGCTCCGTTTAGATGAGATATTCATTGGTGTATAATCTGCCAGTGGGAGATGAGACCTCAGAGTAGACAGTGCACATGCGCTGTTGGGAAACTTACGTGAAATATAAAGGTGGCTTTGTTATTCTCCGAGGTATATAGCAGCGGTTCCTAACCTAGCTTACAATTAAAGAGTTGGGAACTGTACTGGCCATACAACTTTCCTTTATATGGTTAATATATGATTCTAGGAATTACACAGGTAGAAGAACAAGATTCAAGTTCTTTCATCTCTGCTTAGAAAAATTTGCTTGTTTGTTGCTGGGTGGTATACATATGGGGAAGAAACAAGTAAATCTGTGACGTCGTCTTTTCACAGCGATCATTTGCTCGATAGTAAAAGATAAACTTTCTTAGGTCCATAATTCAAATCTTATACCAGATGGGTTAAAGATATACATATGATAAATATAATTAGAAAAATGCTGGAAGGAAACAACGTAGATGTTTTGGGTTAATGTTTAAGAGATTTTTTTTCAAGGTAGAAACTAAAAAGGGAAAATTTATTTTTTATTCTAATAACTTTTCTACATGTATATAATCAGTAAGATTAAAGGCAAAAACAAACTGGGAAAAATATGTGTTATACATGACAGGCAGAGAGCTTATGGCATTGATATATACATAAATTTTATAAATCAGTGTATTACTCCATTTTCATACTGATATGAAGAAATACCCAAGACTTGGTAATTTATGAAGAAAAAGAGGTGTAATGGACTCACAGTTCCACATGGTTGGGGAGGCCTCACAATCGTGGTGGAAGGTGACAGAGTAGTGAAAGAATGTCTTACATGGTGTCAGGCAAGAGAGCAGGTGCAGGGGAACTGCCCTTTCTAAAACCATCAGATCTCGTGAGGTGTATTCACTATCATGAGAACAGCCCGGGGAACCTGCCCCCGTGATTCAGTTAGCTCCCACTGGGTCCCTCCCTTGACACATGGGGATTATGGGAGTTACAATTCAAGATGAGATTTGGGTGGGAACACAGCCAAACCATATCGATCAGTATGAATAGAATACCCTAATAGAAAAAATAGACCCTTTAAATTGAGCCAAACTTTCCAGAGAATATTTTGATGATAGGAACCAATAGTACAGACCTTTGATGCAGTATTACCTTGCAGAAAATTATTGTAAAGAAGTAAATGGAAAGTGTAGAAAGATAGTTATAAAAGAATTATTATGTCAGTGCTATTTATAATTGTAACAAACAAAGAGTGATCTAATTGTCTATAAATAAGGGATGAATTAAAAGTGCAGTACCTCAATATAGTCTAAGATTATGCAGCTGTTAAAAATGAGATTATATATTTACTGGCACAGAAGAGTGTGTGTGTATGTGTGTGTTTGTGTGTGTGTACAAAACTTGGGAGGGAAAAGCATGGTTGATCTTCTTTGTTTTTTTTCTGTGTCTTCAAAGTACTTGAATAGGAAATTGATCACTTTTACAATCAGAATATAAAGTATTAAAATGAGAATAGGTTTAACAAATTACTTTGTTGGCACAGTTGAAGAATTATCTTTGTTTATGTATTTTGTGTGCATGGCAGATATATGTTTTAGCATTTACTTTTAAAAAGTTCACAACTGGGCCGGTTGTTGTGGCTTAAGTGCCTGTAATCCCAGCACTTTGGGAGGCTGAGACAGGCGGATCACTTGAGGTCTGGCGTTCGAGACTAGCCTGGCCAACATGGCAAAGCCGCAACCCTACAAAAAATACAGAAATTAGCCAGATATGGTGGCACACACCTGTATTCCCAGCTACTCAGGTGGCTGAGGTGGGAGACTTGTTTGAGCACAGGTGGCAGAGGTTGCAGTGAGCCGAGATAATACCACTGCACTTCAGCCAGGGAAACTGAGCGAGACTCTGTCTCAAAAAAAGCAAAAATAGTTTGCAGCCATTTACCTTGAAATTAGATGTTACTTTACCTATCATTGGCAAAGATGGCCAAAATTACTAGATTTATGTTTCTTAGAAAGTGTGGTGTCTTCTATGAGCACGACCTGCCTCCAAAATTGAGTTGGTTGCATTCAGAAGACCTTTCAGGATTAGGTAATTAACTAATGAGTAAGAACTAGCAGTAGAAGTGGATAGATGGAAATTAAAGATATGGATACTGGTGAAAGAATATCCTGCAGCCTTGTATTTGCCTCAAAATGCCATTGCCTTTCCTAAAGATAAATAAACATGGAAATGCCGTTTCTTCTTCCATAGGTCTTTTGTCTTTTGGAGTAAAAGAGTCTGCTTGGGTAAATAAAGTCTTCACAGCTGTTAATATTCTGGTCCTTCTGTTTGTGATGGTTGCTGGATTTGTGAAAGGAAATGTGGCAAACTGGAAGATTAGTGAAGAGTTTCTCAAAAATATATCAGCAAGTGCCAGGTAGAATATTTGAGATTTTTTTTTTCTCCTTCTTGTTTAAGACAATATTTTAAGTGGGTATATTAGGTCATTTTTACTCTGCTAATAAAGATATACCTAAGACTGGGTAATTTATAAGGAAAAAGAGGTTTAATGGACTCACAATTCCACATGGCTGGGGAGGCCTCATAATCGTGGCAGAAGGTAAAAGGCATGTCTTACCTGGCGGCAGACAAGGGGAGAGAACTTGTGTGGGGAAACTTTCCCTTATAAAACCATCAGATCTTGTGAGACCCATTCACCATCACAAGAACAGCAAGGACCTGCCCCCATGATTCACCATCTCCCGCTGGGTCCCTCCCACAACACGTGGGAATTGTGGGAACGGCAATCCAAGATGAGATTGGATGGGGACATAGCCAAACCATACCAGAGGGCATATGTGAGTTTTCTTCTAGAGCAATGGTTCTCAAATTTCTTGCTTCTGAGACCCTTCTGAGAGGCTGTTCCATTCCAAGACCCCTCTTCCCAGACTCCCTTCAAACTTAAAGGTATAGGTGTGCTCCCTATGGAGCAACTCTGTGAACCCATGCACCTGCTGAGCCTCAAGCTCTGCTCCGGGTTTAGGGGAAGAGCAAGGGAAGATCCTAACCATTGGGAAACCTTGATCTTTCCCCCTAGCAGTTTGCCACTGCTAAATAACAACGAGTATTTTTGACTCCTGCATCCTTTAGTTCTTCCTTCAGGACCACCGTTCAGTTCTATTGTATTCTTTTAATGCTTTAGTAATCTTCAGACCTTGTTTTTTGGAGAATGTTTTTAGTGGCACAAACAGACATAAGATTACACAAATACCTATTGCATGGAATGAGGTACACCTGTATGTTTTTCTTGACATATGTTGTTTAGTCTTTCCAATAAGGGAAAAAATTGGTATCCTATAAACTTACATAGTTTTTTAACATATAATAAAATATTCAGTTTCATTATTATCTATCAAGACGAGGATGTTTTGTTTCATGTTTTTAAATGTCTCCTTAGGGAATGTTAGAGACATGTACTCTGCCGTACTTGATGCTTTATGAGTTGAAGAATGGATTCTCCTAAGTATAAGCATCCTTGAGAAGAGGAGGTTTCTGGTCTTTGTCGTCCCAGAGCATGGCTCATATGTGGAGTCTCTGCTCTCAACATCCTCCCTGGCTGTGGGTTCAGCTGGAGCTGGTCTGGGGCTTCTACATATGCTGTCAGTCAGCCTGTAATTGGGTGTCAGTGATGCAGGAGGGTCATTTTTAGGTACCATTGTTAGGGGCACCACCACATTCTGTAGCACAAGGTGAAGAGAGTAAGGTTTTAGTTTTATGTATATCAGCTTCAAAGAGCTGATAAACACAACCACCTTCCAAGGATATAGTCTGAGACAAGTTACCGGAAGGAGAGTTTTCTGTCAAAGTGACTTTCCACTGTGTTTGTTCTCTTTCTTAGAGAGCCACCTTCTGAAAACGGAACAAGTATCTATGGGGCTGGTGGCTTTATGCCTTATGGCTTTACAGGAACGTTGGCTGGTGCTGCAACTTGCTTTTATGCCTTTGTGGGATTTGACTGCATTGCAACAACTGGTAAGAGCAGTGTCTTGGCTCAGTGTAGAAGAATGGGTGTTCCTTGTCGTGCACGAGTACCCGTGTGTGGCAGCAGAGGGTCCAGGAAAGAGAGACGGATTTGGGATAAGAAGGGCACTAGTTCCAGACCCAGCTGTGACATGTGCTGCTAATGATAAAGAGAAAGAATGCACCTCTCTGCCCTTGGTTTCCAGTTGGTAAGTTTCGGAGAGCAATTCCTATTCCTCAGATAGTAGGAAGATTCCCTAAAATAATGCATATGAAAAATACTTTGCAAGCTGTTGGATTACTTTATAAATGTTAGTCATTATTACCATCCCTAACCTTCTGTACAGAAGTGCTGTCACGTGGGCCATACATGATGATCATGTTCTTAAATGGTCTCTTCGTTAGTGGGAGAAAAAATATTGTGCCTGTTCTTTCTGTGTTATCTTATCCAACATCATCACCTTGCCAGAGTCACTCTCTAAATGTCTCCTCTATTTTTATGTCTTGGTTTGGCCGTTCAATTGACCACGTTTTGAGTATTCAATCTCATTAGTGTATAAAGTATACTGTTTTTTAAACTGAAATTAGAACTTCATACAAATAGATGAAATAACTTCATCTGAAGCCTTCATATTTAAGGGCCTACGGAATGGCACAGCAGTCATTTAATCTCTGTAGATGAATCATTTTCCAAATGGATTAAGACTGCTATTCTGTCTCTAAACACTTAACAGTGCTGATGTGTTATGGGTTTTGGTTGATTGGTTGGTTTTTTTCTTTCCTGGAGATAGGAAACTGACTGGCATGACTTCTCCTTTTCTCCCTCTGGGAATTGGTTTTTTATGTAATAAGAAAGTACCTTCAAGAGTAGAGGAAATTTTCGTGTAAAACAGATGGATCGGCCGGGCGCGGTGGCTCACACCTGTAATCCCAATCCTTTGTGACGTTGAGGAGAGTGGATCACTTGAGGCCAGGAATTACTTGAGGCCGGGAATTAGAGACTAGATTGGCCAACATGGTGCAAACCATCTCTCCTAAAATATAAAAATTAGCCAGGTGTGGTGGCGCACACCTGTGGTCCCAGCTACTCAGGAGGCTGAAGCAAGAGATTTGCTTGAACCTGGGAAGCAGAGGTTGCCGTGAGCCAAGATCACGCCACTGCACTCCAACTTGGGCAACAGAGCAAGACTCTGTCTCAAAAAAATAAAATAAAGTAAAATAAAATAAAATAAAATAAAATAGATGGACCAAGATAAGAAAAGAAAAGGGACAAAAACAGAGAAGAATTACCCTGGAGGAAAGGAAGAATTTTGCACAATTTAATTTCTTTACCTATGTTTTATTAAGCATACACATCTTTTGTTTATATTTCCTTAGGTGAAGAAGTTCGGAATCCCCAGAGAGCTATTCCCATTGGAATTGTGACGTCTTTGCTTGTTTGCTTTATGGCCTATTTTGGGGTCTCTGCAGCTTTAACACTTATGATGCCTTACTACCTCCTCGATGAAAAAAGCCCCCTTCCGGTAGCATTTGAATATGTGGGATGGGGTCCTGCCAAATACGTTGTGGCAGCTGGTTCTCTCTGCGCCTTGTCAACAAGGTACATTGCGTGGCCTTTGGGGCAGGGGCTGTTTGGGATTCTACAAAGTAGTCAGTGTCTTAAAAATTTGCTTTTGTCTATTTAAAAAGTATCCTAATAGAAACAAAATATTGTGCAACTTTGTATTTATTGATTAGCTTGCTCCGAATTTCCAGATAAAAATCTTAAAGGATAAACTCCCCTGCTGTTAGTTCAGAGTCAGTTTTTGAAGACAGTGATGGTCCAGGCTTCAGTAGAAATATATGTGGCATTGATACACACACACACACACACACACATATATCTGTGGCACATAGTCATGTATATAGGCATCATGAAACTTCAGGATTCTTGTCCTAAAATGTTTCTCCATTGGCTTTGGTGATACTAGTAGTTCTTCAGACATCTGAGAATGTATGTACAGACCTTGCGTTTGCTACACTCTGTTCGAGTAATACTGAGCCTATGTGAGTGAACACTTATGCTCTGTCTTTTAAAAATATAGTGTGCTTTTTATTGTGAAACATGGAGACTTTTTCTTCTTAGCACCACTCAGAGTGCAGTTGGTCTGGAAATAGAAATTATCATTCTTAAATAAATGGTGACAATTCATATAAATATGTGAAGAGAAAAGGGTCATTGAATCCCAAGTTTTCAGATTCTCAGTAGCTGCTTGTTTGAATACTTTAGAACTCATTTCCCAGGTTTCCTGAGCTACCCTCATTTCAATTAACATATGATTATGCGTAAGATATTTCATTCTCGTTTTTTATCATGTCATACAGTAGAAGAGTCTTGCAAAGAGAAAATTAATCCTTTTTACCAGATTAGTAATTTTGTAACTGAAAATAAGCTTCCAAAAGTCTGAAACTAGAAAAAGAAGTCTTTTAGTGTAATTCACCAGCCTAGCTTTATTTTTCCCCTTCAGACTCCCTTTTATTTTCTATGTAATAAGAAAGTACCTTCAAGAATAGAGGAAATTTCATGTAAAATTTTAAACTGAAATTTGAACTTCCTACAGATAGTCTTTTCTTTAATTACATATCATTAAGACAATATTAAGTAGCAATTAGATGCTCTTGGTTTCTCAGCCATCTGCTAGTGTTGAGGTTTATTTATTTATTTGAGACAGGGTCTCGCTCTGTCAAGCAGGCTGAAGTGCAGAGCATGATCATAGTTCACTGAGGCTCGAACTCCTGGGTTCAGGTGATCTCCCCAGCTCAGCCTCCTGAGTAGCTAGGATACAGGCACGTGACACCACACCTGGTTCATTTTTTATTTTTTATAGAGACGAGGTCTCGCTAAGTTCCCCAGGCTGGTCTTGAACTCCTGGGCTCAAGCGATCCTCCCACCTCAGCCTGCCAAAGTGTTGGGGTTACAGGCATGAGCCACCACACCCGGCATTGAGGTTTATTTTGAATAGCTTCAAGTAATTTCCAAAGTCTGACCTCTGAAGATACCACGCCCCCATGGCCTTAGAAGGGATGGGCAAAGATTCATCTATGGCCAAGCTCAACAGAGCCTTATTAAAGATAAAGAAGGGCCAGGCATAGTGGTTCACTCTTGTAGTCCCAGTACTTTGGGACACCGAGGCGGGAGGATCACCTAAGGCAGAGAGTTCAGGACCAGCCTGGGCAACATAGCAAGGCTTGGTCTCCTCAAAAAATTCAGTCAATTAGCTGAGCGTGGTGGCATGTGCCTTTAGTCCCAGTTGCAGTTACTTGAGAGACTGAGGTGGGAGGATCACTTGAGCCCAGGAGTTTGAGGGCACAGTGAGCTAGCTATGACCGTACTACTGCATTCCAGCCTGGGTGACAGAGTGAGACTGTTGCAAATAAAATAAATAAATAAGAAGGAATTTTAAATAAAATACTTTTTTTGTTTTCTCTTACATGGTTATTTTTCACAACTAAGTAATGTATGCAATGGTGCAGCTAGTAAACAAAAGTAATTCTGAGCATCTCAAGCAAAAACTGTCTTACTAAGCTTCAGTTGCTAACTTTTCATTGTGGTCCCCTCTGTATACTACATTTACGTAAATTGATCTTCTTTGCCTTTTTCTACCTTGATTGTCTTATGATGCTGGGGATTATTACTAACTTGATCCAATATCAGGGTGTGTGAGAAAAAATACTGGTACAATATATGCAAAAAATACATCATTATTGAATAAAGGTTGCAACTATTGCTTATGAAATAAAATTACTTAGTCTTTAATTACATATCAAATTAATAATTTTATTTTCTAAGTTGCTGCTAAAAATGTCTTAATAATATTGGTTTGGTTAAGTCTTAATTACTTAGTTTTAATTTGGCAATAATTGTGGGTACATACAAATTCCTTGCAATATTGTTTTTAGTCTGGTAATTTTGCTGGGTACTACTTATCTGTAACAGAATAATGAATAGCACAATGGTAAATATTAGCAAATTTTTTAAATGCCCTATCATAGTGCATTTAAAAACAATGTGACATAATTATTAATATAAATAATATGACTTCATAATTACAAATGTCATGCTGAATATTATACAATTATTTTATTTCCGTTCGGGGATGTAATCTTGCATGAATGTTTGCCATACTGCATGTGTTTGCTTTTTATTCAGTCTTCTTGGATCCATTTTCCCAATGCCTCGTGTAATCTATGCTATGGCGGAGGATGGGTTGCTTTTCAAATGTCTAGCTCAAATCAATTCCAAAACGAAGACACCAATAATTGCTACTTTGTCATCGGGTGCGGTGGCAGGTGAGAGAGAGTTGACTTTTCTTAAGAAACGGGGGATCTTTTTCGTCAAGGACTCTGCGTTAAAAATACAAAGCTAGGTAGTTTTCTGTTTTGATTTACAAGAAGTTCAGTTACTTTTTTTGTGAATGTTTCCTATTTTGAATTTTTTTTAGTTCTGCGTTTTCGTGTGTCCAGTCTTTACCTGTGCATACCTGTCTAGAATAATCCTTAAAATAACTCGTGTGAATTTTGAATTTTTCTGTTCTAGTCTTCTGGGCTCTATGTTCCCTTTACCCCGAATTCTGTTTGCCATGGCCCGGGATGGCTTACTGTTTAGATTTCTTGCCAGAGTGAGTAAGAGGCAGTCACCGGTTGCTGCCACGTTGACTGCAGGGGTCATTTCTGGTAAGCTTTACAGACTTAGGCTTCTTGAGCATTGGACTGGAACATTTAATTCACATGCATGGACTTAGAAAGAGGGTCTGCATGCTGTGCATGTAAGTTAAAAAAAAAAACCAAAATCACTGGTAAATTAGCGTACGGGCATTGGGATTAACAATGAAAATTGTGGTGGCGGTGGTATACTGAAGTTCATTCTTAATTGACCCTTTGGGATTTTTTTTTTTTTTTTTACTATTTTGTTATTTTAATATTTTGGGCTCTAACAAATGTACAAAGGGTTATAATGGCTCTCCACTAAATATCATGAATTGCTTTTCTGATGAACTAGCACACAAAATTATATCATTGATACCTAAAGTTTCGATTAAGGAATTCTTAATTTTTGAAATATTAATTTTAAAATAATGATTGTTTGGTCTAGGATATAAGTTGAATATTGCTAAAGGACCATAGGATTTTTTTAAATGCTAAGCTTTACCTGTTATTAATAAGAAATGTCGAAGATAATTTATGCTTGGGTGTTGTGATCAGTGTCCTCAGTATGGTGGGCATCCTTGTTCCCAGGGCCATCGTAGCCATCTAATAGTTACGAATATATATATCCTCTCCAACTCCATCAGGAATCGATTTTCCCTTTCAACAGTTTTGGTACTTAAATTATGTTCAGAAAATCCAGATTACTAGTCTTTTGGCACATCTTAATATCCATGTAAAATACCTTTGGCCAGATTCTTATCTCATGCAGAAAATTTCAGTGAGATTCTGGATCCAGACAATGACCTTAAAGGTACTGTTACAGGAAGCAAAAGAAAGACTTTAGCAAACTTTATACGTAAAATAACGAACAATCTTGGCACTAGAAATTCAAACCAAAGTGACAATTTCGTTGAGGCTCTGAATTGTTGGGAAATTAGGTTAGAAAAAGCTACTGCTTCATTCTGTGTAAAATGGATTTTTTTTTTTCAGGATCAGAATGTATTTGTTTAAACACTTTCACTGTAAACATTTTCTTATAAATCTGGCCCTTTCTTTTTTTTTTTTTTTTTGAGACGTAGTCTCACTGTCGCCCAGGCTGGAGTGCAGTGGCGCTATCTCGGCTCACTGCAAACTCCACCTCCCGGGTTCCCGCCATTCTCCTGCCTCAGCCTCCCGAGAAGCTGGGACTACAGGCACCTGCCACCACACCCAGCTAATTTTTTTGTATTTTTAGTAGAGACGGGGTTTCACCGTGTTCGCCAGGATGGTCTCGATCTCCTGACCTCGTGATCCGCCCGCCTCAGCCTCTGAAAGTGCTGGGATTACAGGCGTGGGAGCCACCGCGCCTGGCAAATCTGGCCCTTTCTTAAACATATGTTAGACAGTCAAGCCACTTATTTTCTCAGGCCTAGCTTTCTGCCCCGCTAAAATGAAGGTTTGCCCTAGACGATGTGAAGCCTATTTTATTTTTAAACAACACATGTTAAACATAGTTTGTAAATATTTTTTGACAGTCATACATTTTATTTAACTCATAAAAAATTTTCTCTTTCCAGTAAAATACTTGCCCAGTAATGATCCAGAATTTTTAAAAGTTTATCCTTCTCCATTCAGGAAGAATTGAATTTGGTGGCATGTTAAGATACTAAAATTAATAATTACAAGAAGATAATTATAATATACCACTTTTTAAAATGCTTTAAAATGTTTTTGTTATTTTATACTCCCATACCTTACTTTGCTTATTTTTAACTTGGATTAGAGAGCTTGTGTGGACAATTTATCATTTTCTTCTCTCTTGGCTACCTTATTTGGCTCTCTGTGATTTTTAAATATACTGAAATTGTAATAATCTGACGTATAAGTATATGAGCAATGAAGAATTTTCTTCCTTTTTTTTTTTTTTTTTTTTTTTTGAGACATAGTCTCACTCTGTCCCCCAGGCTGGAGTTTAGTGGCACAATCTTGGCTCATTGCAACCTCTGCCTCCTGGGTTCAAGCAATTCTCCTGCCTCAGCCTCCTGAGTAGCTCTGATTACAGTCACGTGCCGCCACACCCAGCTGATTTTTTTTTTTTTTTAGTAAAGATGGGGTTTCACCATGTTGGCCAGGCTGGTCTCAACCTCCTGACCTCAAGTGATCTGCCTGGCCCGGCCTCCCAAAGTGCAGGGATTACAGGTGTGAACTTCTGTGCCCAGCAAAGAATTTTCAAAGTGACGCATGCAGTGTGTTAAAAGAAACAGTGTGATCTTGTAGAAGGAACATGGGGCTGTTGAATGACGGAAACTCTGCCCCGACGGGTAGTCGTGGCCTTGCTAAGTTAGCCTGTCTCTAAGATGGGAATAATCCTGTTAGAAAAACCACTCACAGTTGCTGAGTTTGGGGTCAAAAATTGTCACATCCAGCCATTTTATATGCCTAAACCTAAATGATTTCCCATCTCATAGGATCATTGACTCGAAGGTGAAATGAGATCACAGAGATTTAAATCTTGTAGAGGGATCTGAAACATCATATAAATGGAGTGTGTTGTTATCTACTTACTCTAACAGGGAAAACTATGTGCTAAATTCAAGTTAATATTGTCACTATCTTGATGTTTCAGTGGAGAAAACTGTTGCTTAGTGGAAGTTAAACTATTTAACTGTTTACAGTATGTTTTGCCTCTTAATATTGTGGAATTTGGTATGCAGGACCAGAAATTGATCGCTCAGATCTAGTAAGTCTACCTGCAATGCATGGCTTTAATCGTAGTAGAATTTAGCCTGTTTCAGAAACATAACTTAATTGAAAATTATTTTATTTTATTTTATCAGAATTACTAAAATAATTTTCAGTCAGGCGGGTCACTGTCACACCTGTAATCCCAGCGTCTTGGGAGACTGAGGCCAGTGGATCATTTGAGGCCAGTTCGAGACCAGCCTGACCAACATGGTGAAACCCTGCCTCTACGAAAAATACGAAAATTATCCAGGTGTGGTGGCACACACCTGTAGTCCCAGCTACTCAGGAGGCTGAGATATGAGGATCACTTGGACCAGGGAGGTGGAGATTGCAGTAAGCCAAGATCATACCACTGCACTCCAGCCTGGGTGACAAAGTGAGACCCTGTCTCAAAAAAAAAAAAAAAAAAATTGAGTTGTATATGATGTAACTCAATGTGTATGGAAACTAAAGTGGTTATATAATATCTGTAATGAAAGCTCCTTCTGTGTGAATGTTTTTTGTGGTTTTAAAAAAGGAGCTAGCCAGTGCTTCCTAGCAGTATTTTTCTTCTGAAACATCAAAGACAGTGTTCTGTCATGTAATGTTTTCAGTCTTTGTCAGGCCAAATATTTCTTATGTAATCTAAGTAGAATGTGCCATGTAGTGGCTAGAGAGCTGAGGGTTTTTGAAGTCCTATCAGCAGTTTATATGACCTAAAGAACATCTTATTAACTGTGAGAGAGATATTTTCTACACTCTGGTTGACTTATCATTGGGACTAAAACGAAGTGGCAGTCAGCTGTCCCTGACTTGAACATCAGTAACTGTCTGGAATTTCCTCCTGGGCCGTTTACTCCACCATTCTTTTCTTCTCCCCCTAGCTTTGATGGCCTTTCTGTTTGACCTGAAGGCGCTTGTGGACATGATGTCCATTGGCACGCTCATGGCCTACTCTTTGGTGGCAGCCTGTGTTCTCATCCTCAGGTGAGTCACCCGGTGGTTCTACGGGGTGTACCATGCATGGGGGACTCTGGGAGTGAGAAAATGAGCTCTTGCTCTCCTGGCTTCCTGGGAGCCGGCAGTCTCACCAAGGTGAGAGGTCACATCTGTCAAAATAGTAATGAAAAGTAGAAGAAGTGTATCAGGTCTGTAGCAAAGAATCAAATGCAAGTTGACGTCGAGTGATAGGTTGGCCTAATCTACGTGAAAGGCAATTTCTCATAATGTCTAAAGACACTTAAAAATGCTGTGCTTTTTGTTCCATTAATTCAGTTGTTAAAATTTTTGTGCTAAAGATTTAACCAGAGGCGCACATAGATGTATGTAGAGGATGGTTTTGGAAAAGGTAATTTACAACAGTGAAAAAATGAAACTAACCTGAATATCACTAGAGGAATGGTTAAATAAATGAGGCTACATTTATTCACTGAACTCTTCTACAGCAAATAAAATGGTATTTAATTTTATGGAGAAATATATCCATTTGAGGACATAAAACTACAGTATATGTAGTGTCTGAACTGTCTCAAATAATAAATTTACATGGAGAAATCATATATGCCTGTATAGCCATTATATGCCTGGGTGAAATTGTACCAAAGTGCTAACAGTGATTAACACTGGCTGGTAGTATTATGGCTGGTTTTGAATTTCTCCTGTATGCTTTTGTGCATTTTTTCTCAGTGAGCATATTTCTTTATATGGAGGGAAAACGTTACTTTCAAATATAAGTAAAGGCTGCCCAGAAGGAGAAGAGGCCACACTGAAAAGCCTGGGGCAGACACTAGGAGGAGAAGTAGGCTTGTATTAGTCCATTCTCACACTGCTAGTAAAGACATACCCAAGACCGGGTAATTTATAAAGGAAAGAAGTTTAATTGACTCATGGTTCCGCAGGGCTGGAGAGGCCTCAGGAAACTAACAATCATGGTGGAAGGGGAAGCAAACATGTCCTTCTTCACATGATGGGAGGAAGGCGAAGTGCTGAGCAAAAAGGGGAAAAGCCCCTTAGGGCGTGGTGGTGGGCACCTGTTGTCCTAGCTACTCAGGAGGTTGAGGCAGGAGAATCACTTGAACCCAGGAGGCAGAGGTTGCAGTGAGCTGAGATCACACCACTGCACTCCAGCCTGGGCAATAAGAGCGAAACTCCCAAAAAAAAAAAAAAAAAAAGCCGGGCGCGGTGGCTCAAGCCTGTAATCCCAGCACTTTGGGAGGCCGAGACGGGCGGATCACAAGGTCAGGAGATTGAGACCATCCTGGCTGGCTAACATGGTGAAACCCCGTCTCTACTAAAAATACAAAAAACTAGCCGGGCGACGTGGCGGACGCCTGTAGTCCCAGCTACTCGGGAGCCTGAGGCAGGAGAATGGCGCAAACCCGGGAGGCGGAGCTTGCAGTGAGCTGAGATCCGGCCACTGCACTCCAGCCTGGGCGACAGAGCGAGACTCCGTCTCAAAAAAAAAAAAAAAAGAGCGAAACTCCGTCTCAAAAAAAAATAACAAAACAAAACATGAAAAACCATCAGATCTCATGAGAACTCACTTGCTATCACAAGAACGGCATGAGAGTAACCACTGCCATGATTTTTGAATTACCTCCCACTGGGTCCCTCCCACAGCACCTGGAGATTGTGGGAACTACAATTCAAGGTGAGATTTGGGTGGGGACACAGCCAAACCATGTCAAGGCTGATGTCTTGATATAGGCTATACAGGAGGAGGATAAAATAATAAAGGACAATGGCATGCAATGGGTGTAGACGTGGCAGGTTGGTCAGATGAGCTTGTCTTGGTTTAGCTAGAAGAATCAGTAGGGAAGGATGAGGCCAGAAAGACAGATTGTGATGAGGCCTTTGAAAGCCAAACTGGTGACTGCATTATTTTATAGCTGAAATTTACCCAGAGTTTCTGTGCTGTTTTCATGAACCACATTTCCTTTGGACATGGATAATTTCAGAATAATCATCCTTTTATTGTGATTGCCTTACTTTACAGTTTCACTTTCTTTTGCCGTCTAATATATGACTCTGATTAGGTAATTCCTGGGGGAAATTTGGGTATTTTGCTGCAGATGTTTTCTCGAAAAGGTTTGTGGCCTGACTCAGCATGCTCTGGGACTGGAGTCATAAGTGTTGATTTACTGTACACACTATCACTCTGTATGATGTCTTCCTTAAGGCTTTAGGTGCTGGTTTCACTTGGGCCAAATGTCTGTTTGAGAATAAAGACATAGATGTCTGTTTGGGAATAGGTACCAGCCTGGCTTATCTTACGAGCAGCCCAAATTTTCTCCCGAGAAAGATGGTCTGGAATCATCTGCCAGGGTAACCTCGAAGAGTGAGTCCCAGGTCACCATGCTGCAGAGACAGGGCTTCAGCGTGCGGACCCTCTTCTGCCCCTCCCTTCTGCCGACACAGCAGTCAGCTTCTTTCGTGAGCTTTCTGGTGGGATTCCTGGGTAAGTCGTCTTCTCTGCTCACATTGTACAGACCCAGATGTGTGTGGGTAGAGCTGGCGTGATGTGAAAGAGAACAGAGAGCCTCACATTGCCCTAGAATATATTAGCAACCACCCTGAAATTTTCACCTAAAGCATCACCAGTTGTCGAGATCATCTTTATATTACCTGTATATATTTATTGCATCTTGATAATTGAACAAAAGAGGAAGGAATACTTCAAGACGAGAGTGACAGAAGTACAAACTGGCACATTCGTTAGAGATTAGGATGTCCTCTGGGTGAAAGCATCAGGCTATGTACCCGTGCCAGTAACTTGACTGACTGGAACCTGATGGAATTGTCCAATAATATAGGACATCCTTGTTTTATGTAACACACAGTTACATAATCATTCATGTTTTCAGTGACATTTATAAAATGTCGCCTGTGTGCCGGGTACTCCACTGGGCACCTGGGATGCCAAGAGAGGCGGTCCGTACTCTCACTGGGCTTTACAGGACAGGATGATCGGTGGCAAGTAGGAAAGCACAGGCTTCTCAGAGCAAATAAGAGGTGCCCCTAGAGCAGACTTGATGGTCAGAGATGGGGTGGTGATGTCATTCTCCGAAACAAGGAGAAAAGATGCAGATGATATATTATTTGTGTACGTTAACAGTCTGTATTAGTCTGTTCTCATGCTGCTAATAAAGACATACCTGAGACTGGGTAAATTATAAAGAAAAAGAGGCTTAATGGACTCACAGTTCCACATGGTTGGGGAGGCCTCACAATCATGGTGGAAGGTGAAAGGCACATCTTACACGGCAGCAGGCAAGAGAATGATAACCACGCAAAAGGGGTTTCTCCTTATAAAACCGTCAGATCTCATGAGACTTACTCACTGCCATGAGAACAGCATGGGGGAAACTACATACTGTTCAATTATCTTGCACCGGGTCCCTCCCACAACACATGGAAATTATGGGAGCTACAATTCAAGATGAGATTTGGGTGGGGACACAGCCAACCCATATCACAGTCCATGTTTGCAACAGCTTAAAATAACCAGATGTGCCATTTCCCATTTGAAAAAAGGGAAATATCCACCCCTGATAGCATCCTAATCTGAAAGTAACCAATGAGGACACAGATGGCACGCGGGCAGATAATGCAAGTCAGTAACACCAAGAGGGGCGGTTGGCTTCTAAGGAGGGGAAAGTAATGAGTAAATAAGCAATGGTTCTTAAATCCATGCAACTGGACATCTCTCTTCTCCATGAAAAAGAAGAAAGAGCAAGGCGAAGACTCTTTGTATTTAGCCAAGTAGTTGTGTACAGAACTCAATGTTTTATTAGAACATACTGTATTGCACCAAACAATCTGGGTGGAGCGCGGTATGCTGACTGTGTTATCTACACATCCCCCCTGCAGCTTTTCTCGTGTTGGGCCTGAGTGTCTTGACCACTTACGGAGTTCACGCCATCACCAGGCTGGAGGCCTGGAGCCTCGCTCTCCTCGCGCTGTTTCTTGTTCTCTATGTTGCCATCATTCTCACCATCTGGAGGCAGCCCCAGAATCAGCAGAAAGTAGCCTTCATGGTATGTGTAATGAGGATTAGAGACCCAAAATACTGTGTTCATTTTCTCTGTATAATTAGTTTGATGTATTTTTTCTTTTTTCTTTTTTTTTCTTTTTTTTTTTTTTGGAGATGGAATCTCTCTGTCGCCCAGGGTGGTGTGCAGTGGAGCGATCTCGGCCTCCTCTGCCTCCCGCGTTCAAGCACTTCTCCTGCCTCAGCCTCCCCAGTAGCTGGAATTACAGGCACATGCCACCACACTCAGCTAATGTTTGTATTTTTAGTAGAGACCGGATTTCACCATGTTAGCCAGGATGGTCTCAAACTCCTGACCTCAAATAATCCACCCACCTCCGCCTCCAGAGGTGCTGGGATTTTACATGTGAGCCACCCTGCCCTGCTTATTTTTGTGTTTTTGTGGCGATGGGGTTTTGCCACATTGGCCCGGCTGGTCTCAAACTCCTGACCTCAGGTGATCTGCCTGCCTCAGCAACTCCTAATGTGGTTAGCCAGTGAATGAGAGTGTCAGAATCCTTCGATATGTTCCTTTTCGTACAGAATTCCTTCTACATTGGTCCTCTTACTGCCTTTTCAAAAACTTGGGTATGTTCCTATCACAATATTATTATATATAATAGTAAACAAATTTCATGTTAAAAGAAGTTGTAATATCAGAAAAGTAGGGTGAATATTTTTAGAAATTCACTGCCCTCTCCTAAGGACTTTGTTCCCACCAAAAGCCCTTCCTCTGGGGCCGGGTGTGGCGTCTCACACCTGTAATCCCAGCACTTTGAAAGGCCAAGGCAGGGGGATTGCTTGAGGCCAGGAGTTCAAGTGCAACCTGGGCAACATAGTGAGACCCCATCTCTACAAAACAAACACATTAGCTGCGTGTAGTGGCTCATTCCTGTAGTCCTAGCTAGTCAGGAGGCTGAAGTGGGAGGATCACTTGAACCCAGGAGTTCGTGGCTGCAGTGAGCTGTCATAGTATCACTGCACTCTAGCTTGGGTGACAGAGTGAGACACTGTCTCTAAAAATAAAATAAAACTAAATTAAACATTAAGAAGATAAGCTCCTCCACTGCGAGTTAAACTATCCTGTCCCATTGGCGCTAACAGTATACTGGCTTGGGCTTGTAAAGGGCTTCCTGGAAGGTTGTACCTGGGATAACCATATGTATCCCGCATTTCAGAGGTATCCCCTGTGTGTGTCTAAATTGTTTTGACGGTGCAGGTGTTACTGAATCTTACAAATCCCCTGTTGCCTTGAGCTTTAGTAAATACTCTAAGATGTGATTCTCCTTTTATGGTCTCTAGAAGCGTGGTTTTAACTGTGACTGAGGTAGTGCGAAAGTATATATGCCGAATTAATTGCCGCACTGTTGAAATATGCTTCAAAATATGAGTATGTTCAAAAGGATTGTTTTCCCCCTTAGGTTCCATTCTTACCATTTTTGCCAGCGTTCAGCATCCTGGTGAACATTTACTTGATGGTCCAGTTGAGTGCAGACACTTGGATCAGATTCAGCATTTGGATGGCAATTGGTAGGTCTTTTAATGTTGGGTTCTCTTTCCTATTTTATGTGCTGTGATGAGAGAAATGCACCCTCTCCCCCATCCTGGGAATAAAAGCTTTTTTCCCCCCATTTCTTTCTTTCCTGATGCTTAGGGATGTCTGAGTGCTTTTCCAGATGTTTTTCAGATGCCTTTTTAAATCAGTATCTCCCACTAACCCTGTAGAACCACGTCGGCTCTATTTCTTTCAACTTATGGGTGAAAAAAATGAAACCCAGGAAAAGTCATTTTACATCAACCGAAAACTCACAACGAATTTTCTAAAATAGAACTAAAACTGCAAAATGCGTACATGTCTGCAGTGATCTTAGGAGGGTACTTAAAACATTGCCTCCCGATCCCCACACAGTGTGGCTGTTAATAAACAGTTGCTTTGCAGACAGTTCTTTGGATTCTCCTGGTGACAGTGACACGTGTAAGGCATATCCGTGTCCCCTTAGTTAATACAGGGCGTACTTTCCAAAATACCTGACCTTGACTCTGATAATTCATTACTTGTATTTAGGGTATAATTTGAGACTTTATTCCACATATCATTTTGTTTACAGTATTGACTTTTAAGAGCATAAATTCGAAACCAGCCTGGCCAATATGGTGAAACCTTGTCTCTACTAAAAATACAAAAATTAGTCGGATGTGGTGGCGCACATCTGTAATCCCAGCTACTCTGGAGGCTGGAGAAACATTGAACCCGGCAGGCAGAGGTCACAGGGAGCCGAGACTGTACCACTGCACTCCAGCCTGGGCAACAGAGCGAGCTGCCATCTAAAAAAAAAAAAAAAAAAAAATTACTGGGTGAACTTGTACAGTCTCCTAGCATTTCCCTGTCACCAGGAGATTTAGGACTCAGGGACACAGTGGCTCCTTTTGAGAACCACATGGAAGGAATCCACTCTGCTACAATAGAGTGAGGCCTGGGCATGGAAAACCCACTTACCCCTACCAGAAGTTAGGCTGGTAATTGTAGGGATCACATCCATATTGTTAGACTCTCATTATTACTAAATTAGGGAACTCAGGAAATTATTGGGACTGGTTTCATTTGCGCCTTTAAAATGCAAAGTGAAGGCCAAATGCGGTGGCTCACACCTGTAATCCCAGCGCTTTGGGAGGCTGAGATGGGCGGATCACCTGAGGTCAGGAGTTCGAGGACAGCCTGGCCAACATGGCGAAACCCCGTCTCTACTGAAAATACAGAGATTAACTGGATGTGATGACAGGCACCTGTGGTTCCGGCTGCTCAGGAGGCTGAGGCAGGAGAATCGCTTGAGCCCAGGAGGCGGAGGATGCAGGGAGCCAGGATTGCACGACTGCACTCCAGCCTGGACGACAGAGTGAGACTCTGTCTCAAAAACAAAAATAAAAACGAGAAACAAAATTAAATGCAAAGTTAGGAGAAAAAACAAGTAATCCCAAATATGTATTCAATGAGTTGTAGTGTGAATGACGTTTCATGATTTACATATCCGGAATATTCTGGAATCAGCCTCATTTCTTCTAATTTGATTCTTCTTAATAAAGGCAAATCAGGAAATAAAAAAAAACATAAATTAAAATTTTTCCATATAAACATTGAAAAACTTGTTGAGAGCAAAATACAATCTATAAAGTTTGAGTCTTAACAATAGAGAGGCACATTCTACCAGGAAAATATTGATCAAGGACACCTTCTGTGGGGTATGTTGTATTTGCATTTCATTCTTCTAAAGCAGCGGTCCCCAACCTTTTTGGCACCAGGGACAGGTTTTGTGGAAGACAGTTTTTCCATGGGCAGGGTTGGGGGTGGGTTTGGGATGAAACTGTTCCACCTCAGATCATCAGGCATTAGATAGATTCTCATAAAGAGCACGCAACCTAGATTACTCACATGCACAGTCCCTTCTATGAGAATCTAATGCTGCCCTGCTCTGACAGGAGGGGGAGCTCAGGTGGTAATGTTCGCAATGGGGAGTGACTGTAAATACAGATGAAACTTTGCTCGCTCACCTCCTGCTGTGTGGCCTGATTCCTAACAATAGTGGTCTGTGGCCTGGGGTTTGGGGACTACTGTTCTAAAGTACTACAGAAAAAAAAGAGGAAAACTCTGAAGTTCTACGTTTAATTCTCCACCTCTATAACTTAAAAGTCATTTTCTGACATACCTGAAACCTTGATTTTTTTTTCCCTACCCCAACAGGCTTCCTGATTTACTTTGCTTATGGCATTAGACACAGCCTGGAGGGTCGTCTGAGAGATGAAAATGATGAAGATGCTTATCCAGACAACATTCATGCAGCAACAGAAGAAAAATCTGCCATTCAAGCACATGACCATCACCCAAGAAATGTTAGTTTACCTTTCATATTCCATGAAAAGACAAGCGAATTCTAACACTTGCAGGAGCAGAGCTGGTCATCGTGTTAGCATACATATCCTACGCTGAGTAAACCGTGACCGGATGTCATCAGCATGCTAGTTTATCATGAGTTTGCTGCATACATAGTTCACCCTAATTTATACTTACTCATCTGGACAGCATCTCCTCAGATGGTGAATTACATGCCCGAGGAAACCTTCTGAGTGGAGGTTTCATTCATCAGTGATGAACAGCCCCCAAACAGTGGGAGTATGTGTACGTTTGTGTGTATGTATGTATCTATGTATATGCTTGGGAACATGAGTGTTAAAAGTTAGCTGGTGTTTTACTATTACTGTGTTACATTTTTCCGGTGTCGTCATTAATCGGTGGCATATACTGCACATACTGAAATAGAGGTAAATCACTGAATGTAAAGAGGTTTCGTCTATGCCCCCTGCAGTTGGGGAAATACTAGTAGCTTCACCTTGTTTGACTTCATTAATGTCAGTTTAGGGGATACCAGAAATGCAGTTACTCATCATGGTGTCTGTCACTGGTTAGGGGTAAGATGAGGGGATAAGGAAAGAGCCTTTTCTATAAGTTGTGAGTGCCAACAGTGGGTTTAATGCAGTTTTTTTTTTTTTTCCCTGTGAGGTATGACAGTTTGCTCAAACCTCAGCCAATAGGGTGTCTGCTTCTGCTGCACTACACAGGCCAGGAGTGGCATTCCATGTCACTAGCTGGCCTCCCTTTGAAGTTTGTCTCCTTTGCAAACAGTGGTCCTAAAATATGAGGTCTTCACTTGATGTGAATGACATATCCCCAGTCAGGGACTTAAGAGAGGCACTGTGACTTACTTGGGACCCTTGCAATTAAAAGGTGAAGATGGTCACCATGGCCAGAAAGCTCATGGAGTGGCTGTAATGAGAATATGTTTGAAGATCAGAGAGTTAGACCAATGCTTGAATAAGCAAACCCCAAGCATCCCTTTCTAAAAAGTCACTTAAAATAAGCCAACAGACTCTCCCAGACCACACAACTCGTGGAATGATTCATCCTTTTTCCATTACTTCCTTAATCACAGTTTAGTTATTTTCTTATCCTCGTCAGGCACAGAGTTCGCTTCTTTGTTTCTGTTTCTTTTGTCTTTTCCTAGAGATGAGGGGCCTACAGCAGCATCATGCAAAGAGGGAAAGACAAAGGGAAAGAAGAGAAAATCCCCCTGTTGTGATATGAACATGCCTATTCCAGTATTAAATGGCATCTGGCCTAATTTAAGGACTTTGGATTCAATTTGCCTCTGATGTTTCTTTTGGAAACATTTAGGAATGTTTTCCTCCCCCTACTCCATAAATTGTTTAGCACTTTTTATTCCATTTGCTTTCAAATGACCACACTAAGCCCGTTAATACAAGCTCCCATGTTAAATATAATAACCCATCAGTGATTGGGGAATCAAATATTTTGGTTAAAAAAACACGGTTATTTAAAACTCTAAACTAAAAAAAATTAATCAAATTGAATTAAAGCTATATAAACACAGTTACCCTTGTAAATGAGCAAATAAATTTTTCCGTGTAAGATTCTCTCATTGTTATATTTTACTTTTTAGGCTTCCCTAATAGCGGACTATTTATTTGCAGTGTGTTTTGCTTCTCATGAACTATTTTTTGTACAAATCATTAAACAGTTAATTGGATGAGGCCGGGTGACATTTCCCGGGACACCGTGGCGAACATTACCAAGCATGCTAGCTGGCCCACATAATCCAAAGGCAAGGAAAACATTTGTTTTCCTCATGGGTCTTCCAAAAAATCAGCTATTTTATTGTTGCCATTAGAAAGCAAGTTGCAGTGGTTTTGTATAGCCAAGAGTTTATTGTGATTAAACATCAAATAGGTAGAAAGCCTGGGTTTCTGGCTGCTAGTGTTACAGCATCCGTGACACAGAACTCATTACGGACATTCCACAACTTCCAGGGTGCACATGGTAAAACCTGAAGCCCAGAATTTTCTCTCAAGCTGCATGTTTTACTGGAGAGAAGGAGTTGGATAAGCACAGGATCGGATATTTTGGTAGGAACTGTAGGCATGCTCAGAAATGCTTGCTGTTGTCACAGTACACTGAAAACACGTTTGATTCTATACCCAATCTAGAGTAGGCCCTTCACGCAGGAAATGTGAACAATTGTTATATATGAACACGCAAATCTTTTACTGTAATGCAATCAAGAAACTTGTTTAGAATGTGATAGGCAGCTAAAACTGTTAGGCCCACTGTGCTCAATTTGAAGCGGAATTCGGTGAAAAATTATTTTTCCACATTGAAACACTTTGCAGACACAAATATCTATGAAAAAATGCTTTGTCAGCCACTGTGCCTTTTTTTCTGTGAAGACTCAATGGATGTGTGTGTTTGTATGTTAACAGTTACGTATGTATGTGAGTGTATAGGTATCTGTGTGTGTGTATTTCAAACGTCAGTGTATCAGTAAGTTGGGTTTATGGTGGGCTTTGGCTATATCATTATGTGGGTACCAAACCCAACTGCTGTGGAGAAAAATTAATGTTTGATGTTGATAGATATGCTTATACCTAATTTTTAGTTTTTAAACTATTTTAAAATATACTATGATTTTATATGTATATTTCCTATAGATAGACTCTTTAAGAAGTATTTATAATGTTTCTAATACGAAGTCACTCAGCTCTAGTGCATTATAGCAGGTGCTTTGTAATCTGGAATGGAGAGGAGGTGGGGGCATTTGGGGATTCCTGTTTACTTGTTCCTGCCACACCTTTTCCGACAGATCTGTCCTGGTAGGTGTTTATTAGCAAGTCAGTATCACCAGCTGTTTGGCACCTTTCTGTTTCTACATTTGAATTCATAATGTTTTCAACTACATTTTTGTTTTTACTGTCTCAGAATTACCTAAATGTTTTGTGGAGTTTTGACTAGTAATCAATCAAAATTATATAAAGTTCTCCAGTAATGAAGAAATACATATGCAAATTCTTTCATGATTAAGTAAAAGCAGCTTCAATTACTTTTCTACCCTAAGAAATATATTCTCAGCATTTTCAGTGAGAATTTCTTCTAATGGCACCTCAATTTTTTACTCTTAAAAAAAAGAATAATTTGTGACTTACCACCAGAGGGCAATGGCAGTCCTACATTTAAGAATAGAGCTATGCAAACTCTATTAAAAACTGTGAGGAAAACTTATGTTAGAACCTTTGATATATACTAAAATACCGATTATCTTAATCACATTTTCCCCAGAGATAAACATTGAGAGAACTAAAGCCATAGTGTCATTTGAGAGAGATATATATGAAAAAGTAACATTAATATATAGAACTTTACCATTACCAGCCATGGTTGATAGAAAATATTAGTTTCAGAATTATCCTCCTTTAAAAAATAAGAGACTGTCTTCTTTTAATTTCTATGAATAAAAATTTTTTTAAAACTTTTACATTTTAAATATTAGTCAAAATACTTTTTAAGTCCTGAGTGCTTACAGGTAGTTTTTTAAGGCCAGGCATGGTGGCTCACTCCTATAATTCTAGGACCCTGGGAGGTCGAGGCAAGCTGATCGCTTGAGCCCAGGAGTTTAAGACCAGCCTGAGCAGCATAGCAAGACCCCGTCTCTACAAAAAATACAAAAATTAGCTGGGCGTGGTGGCGCACACCTGTCGTCCCAGCTACTGGGGGTGCTGAGGTGGGAGGATCACTTGAGCCCAGGAGAGTGAGGCTGCGCTGAGCTGAGATTACGCCACTTCACTCCAGCCTGGGCAACAGTGAGACCCTGCCTCAAAAAAAAAAAAAAAAAAAAAATTTAAAACACTTTAATTAGAATCTATTTTTATCTATTTTCTAAATTT
The DNA here is from genome assembly GCF_003255815.1 of Theropithecus gelada. Taxonomy (NCBI): domain Eukaryota; kingdom Metazoa; phylum Chordata; class Mammalia; order Primates; family Cercopithecidae; genus Theropithecus; species Theropithecus gelada. Next base: position 16,119,717 of record NC_037676.1, read on the forward strand.
ATTTAAATGCTTAGCAGGGAGCATAAGGAAAAGCCATCGGCCTCCAGTACCCATGATGACAGAGGGAGCACTTGAGCCTTGCTTTCCCTCCTCTTAAATCAGGGCGTGTTCTGAGATTACAAACCACATGATGAAATCATGCCAAGATTCTGACTCTCCCTTCCGGTGATGTGGCTCATGATTTCTCCTAGTACGCTTCAAGCAACTGTTACTTACCACGAAAAATACAGTTTCCACAGGGCTTTAAAGGATTGAGTTTAGCATGTGTATTATGGGTTATTAAAGTTCACGTGATTCGTGTGAAAATTAACTGTCCTTTTTGCTAGTGCCAAAACAGTGCCTTCTCTGTACACTTTACTTTTTTATAAAGTTATCCCACATGTCCTTAAATATCAAGGGGGAAAGTATGGATATTTGCGTGGCAAGGAATGCCAGCAAAGGTCATTTTCAGTTTTTAGTCATATAGATGTGAAAATAAGGTTGCTTGACTTTATGGTTTTGGGGAGATTTTTTTTTTTCCTTACATGATTGTATTTAAACACTTTAGCCTTCCGGTTTCTGGATTTTGAGAAGCCTGATCTGTTATTGTTGCGGTTGTTGGTGTTTTTAATATTCATTATTGTTTATATATACACAGTTTAGTCTTACTGATTTCAAATGCATTTTGTTATTGCTCAACCCGATTGGTAACCCTGTTTGCTGGGAGCACTATACTTAACTTTGATTCACCATGGCTGATGCCACTGCCATGATCGCTGGGTCTTAAAGAGCTTTCCCTAGCCACTGACAGCCCGGTGGAGGTCATCGTCAGGGCCCCAGGCTGGTTCCAGGGTCAGGCAGCCTGTAGAGCATGAGCATCTCTCTATCTGTGGCTACACTTGTTGGGTGGGCTCTTAGACTGATGGGGTAGGATATGAAGTGAAAGCCTTCAAATGCAAGTAAGGTAGTTTGGGCTCCTTAATTCCAAACGTCCCATGAGTATATCAAGATGAATAAGGACCAAGGGACCTCTGTGACTCATGGAAGGGCTGGCTGTTTCCAGAAGTAGCTTAGTGGGACCTGGTCTATAATTTATGCACATGCACTGACAGCCTTGCTATGCCACGTGTCTCACCAAGACCCAGGTGGGAAAGAGCCTCAGGTTGCCAACAGGTTGGGTTTCTCTGGCCTACACCTGATTAATGGGCCCTTTATCTTTGGTGTCCCCTAGGAGTGTCCCGTTGTTCTATTGCTTTATTCTGTTATTGCAGTACTTACTAAAAATTGTTGATAGGGCCCAAAACCCTACAGAAATTCTATGTCTGTAAAAACCAACAAAGGCATTGGACTTGTGTGAATGTAAAGGGTTTTTTTAATAGTAATTTTAAATTTAAATGTCTTAAGTGATCATCAGTGTTCTTTTTACTTATAAAGTCGGATTCTTTTTTAGAATTTGTAATAAATAAAAACTGCTGCTTTACCACTGTAAAATATGCTTTCTGACGTGAGTGTATTTTTAAAATAAATTTTAATATGTAATAATATAGAATGCAGATGTCACCCATACCAAAAGCACACATTTCATACTGACCTAAGTTAAACTCCTTATTTATTTGGAAATCTTTAAAGCTCAGAAATATAAGCAATCTACATTGAAACAATTGAAGAATACTAAGCTGACAGCCTAGGGCCTGCTGTATGACTGACTGCCAAGTCCTGTGAGATGAAAGAGATGTCTTCACATATCCTCAATCCTCATGGCACATTCCAAAAAATATCAGTTGCTTTTGAAGCATGCTACCCCAGAGTCACACATCTGGGATCCTGCCACTACAACTGCCATTTAATGAGCCAATCACTTTTGACATTGCTTTGATCTGCAAGAAGTTCATCAGTGTTCTTTCCACCAATCATAGCCTTTAATCATTGGTGATCAGTTGTATGTAACTAGGATACTTTTTAAATATGGTGAATAATTATCAACTTTTTACTCTTTGATAGGGAGAATTCAAAGCGGATTTTTAAAATATGTTTCTAAATTGCTTAAAACTACAAATCTCTTAAGTTAGCTTGTTTGATTTTGAAACATTTGTGTATGCAGTTCCTGTTGTTTGTAGTAAATTGGAGGGAACATGTTGAATTTAAAAAACTTTACTATCAATTTAGAAAGCATTAAAAACCAAGCTAAAATAGCAAACTACTTGCCAAGTAGAAGCCTCAAACAATTTAATTTTTGTTTGATTAGGGTTGCTGTGAGACAGTGGTGCCCTACCTCTGTTTTGCCACCATGAGATCACATGAAATTATCCCCCAATAGTTGTCTCTGGGCTGTAGGTCCAGCCAGAAGCTCCTGGACGTAAGAACATGATCTCCTTAGTGTTTAAAGGACACAGATAGGCTTCCTTTGGGGGCTGAGGGCTCAAAGCCATGGATTGCAAAGAGATTGTGCTGAGAAGTCCTCATCTGTGTGGAAAGAGTAAATTATTTCATCCCATGAACTATCTCAAAAAATTATCAAAGACATAAAAATAACTCTCACTATCACATTTTCTCAGCTTGTCTTTTAAAGTGTGTCAAAGTGGCTGGGCACAGTGGTTCACACTTGTAACCCCAGCACTTTGGGAAGCCAAGGTGGGAGGATTGCTTGAGGCCAGAAGTTCAAGACCAGCCTGGTCAACAAAGCAGAGACTCCAGTCTTTTTTTGATTAGCTGAGTGCCTGTAGTCCCAGCTACTCAGGCGGCTAAGAGGGGAGGATCACTTGAGTCCAGGAGGTTGAGGCTTCAGTGATCCATGATGGCACCATTGCACTCTAGTCTGGGTGACAGAGTGAGACTCTATCTCTAAAATCAAATGAATGAACGTAGATCAAAGTGTGAGTGAAACTAGAAAGAGACTCGGCTCAACACTTACTTATATAAACCTTCCTAGTAACAGATTGATAGCCACCTCTTAAATAGTTGTAGGTATCACAGTATCAGATGTCATAAACTCTGGGCAAAGAGTTGTTACTGCTCTATTAAGACTGGAGCAGTCAAGAGGAAGAGAAACCTACAGGATAGAGACCGCACTACCCAGGAGTAGTGTATAGCCCAGGGTGGGCCCCAATCTCCAAGCCAGTTTCTGAGTTCTGAGTCCCTTAACCCACAAATACTACAACATTGTCAAAGTTCAAGATTCTGGGCATCCCCAGTGGCTAAGTCTCCAAGTCACCGGAATCTTTCCTACCTGCTCACTGACGTCTGATAGTTTCACGGAAGGACCAACAATTTCACTGCTCTGGTAGAAATCAGGCTTGGCATGCCATTGTTCTTAAAACAGAACCATTGACTTTAATTGGCACGCAAGTGTAAATGACTGATAATAGATACTTTTCAAAAAGAGCATCTAGAGCAAATAAGCAAGAGAAGGCAAATAGGCAGAGACAGTTGAAAGAGGAGAGAAGACACTATTAAGAGAAAGAGCAGGCCAGGCGCGGTGGCTCAAGCCTGTAATCCCAGCACTTTGGGAGGCCAAGATGGGCGAATCACGAGCTCAGGAGATCGAGACCATCCTGGCGAACACAGTCAAACCCCGTCTCTACTAAAAAATACAAAAAACTAGCGGGGCGAGGTGGCGGGCGCCTGTGGTCCCAGCTACTTGGGAGGCTGAGGCAGGAGAATGGCGTAAACCCAGGAGGCGGAGCTTGCAGTGAGCAGAGATTGTGCCACTACACTCCAGCCTGGGTGACAGAGCGAGACTCTGTCTCAAAAAAAAAAAAAAAAAAAAGAGCAAAGAAAAAAGAGGCCAAAGCTTTCAAGTCACAAGTTTCCTATTCTACATTTTGGCTTAGAGTGGCCCCTCTTTCCCTTGGCACTCAGAGGCTCTCACAACTAATGAACAGGTGATGCATCTTTATAACATGCTACATCCTGGAGCTAGGAAGGTCATTACTTGTGCTTCATTGGTTTTAAGTAGACTAAGCTTCTGGGATCCTTACCTTACCCTACCCTAAGATGTCTCTTGATGAGTGGCTCTGGGAGCATCAAAAATGTCTGGCATTTCTATCAGAATGAAGTTTTCAGGGAGTCCCATATTTAAAACCACTAAATTTTGTTACTGCTAAAACCTGGAAGCATTGATTTTCATTGTGGGAAGTCAGGGGCCCAGAACGGAGGGACCAGCTGGAGCTGTGGCAGAAGAACATAAATTGTGAAGATTTCATGGACATTTATCAGTTCCCAAAAAATACTTTTATAATTTCTTATGCCTGTCTTTACTTTAATCTCTTAATCCTGTTATCTTCATAAGCTGAGGATGTATGTCACCTCAGGACCACTGTGATAACTGTGTTAACTGCACAAATTGATTGTAAAATGTGTGTTTGAACAATACGAAATCAGTGCGCCCTGAAAAAGAACGTAATTTTTATGGAACAAGGGAAGATAACCATAAGGTCTGACTGCCTGCAGGGTTGAGCAAAAAGAGCCATACTTTTCATCTTGCAGACAGCCTATAAACAGACGTGCAAGTAGGAGAGATATCACTAAATTCTTTTCCTAGCAAGGAATATTAATATTAATATCCTGGGAAACTAATGCATTCCTGGGGGGAGGTCTATAAATGGCCGCTCTGGGAGTGTCTGTCTTATGTGGTTGAGGTAAGGACTGAGAGATGCCCTGGTCTCCTGCAGTACCCTCAGACTTATTAGGGTAGGAAAAAACTCCACCCTGGTAAATTTGTGGTCAGACCGGTTCTCTGCTCTTGAACCCTGTTTTCTGTTGTTTAAGATGTTTATCAAGACAATACGTGCACCGCTGATCATAGACCCTTATCAGTCGTTCTGCTTTTGCCCTTTGCCTTGTGATCTTTGTTGGATCCTTATCAGTAGTTCTGCTTTTGCCCTTTGTCCTGTTCCCTCAGAAGCATGTGATCTTTGTTCTGCTTTCTGCCCTTCGAAGCATGTGATCTTTGTACCTACTCTCTGTTCTTACACCCCCTCCCCTTTTGAAACCCTTAATAAAAAACTTGCTGGTTTGAAGCTCAGGTAGGCATCACGGTACTACCAATACGTGATGTCACCCCCAGCGGCACAGTTGTAAAATTCCTCTTTGCACGCTTTCTGTGTATTTCTCAGCCGGCTGACACTTATGGAAAATAAAAAGAACCTATGTTGAAATATTGGGGGTGAGTTCCCCCAATAGATTTTTGTGAAAAAATCGTCTTGGTTGTATGTCTGTAGTTAATGAAGACTAGTTAAAGAATTTACATGTCCTTATCTTGGGGATGGAGAAGGGATGCCCAAAATGTTGGCTGACTTTTTCTTACCTAACAAATTCCTAATGGTATTCACCACTTCAAAGGGGCGTATAAAAAGCACGGAAGGCAATAGAGTAGGGAGATTTCGTGGGTAGGCATAGAAAACTACCATTAATTAAAATAGACAATGAAAATGGCCGGGCATGGTGGCTGACACCTGTAATCCCAGCACTTGGGGAGGCTGAGGCAGGAGGATCACTTGAAGTCAGGAGTTTGAGACCAGCCTGGCCAACATAGTGAAACCCCAGCTCTACTGAAAATATAAAAATTAGCCAGCCATGGTGGCGCAAACCTGTAGTCCCAGCTACGCAGGAGGCTGAGGCAGGAGAATCACTTGAACCCAAGAGGTGGAGGTTGCAGTGAGCTGAGATTGTGCCAGTGTACTCCAGCCTAAGCGACAGAGTAAGACTTATCTAACAAAAAAGAAAAGAAATAAAGAAAAGTGGGTGTTACAGGTAATGTGATCATTTATCTAAAAACCCAAGAGATCAACTGAAAACTATTTAGGCTACTAAGAAGATCCATTAAGGTGACCAGATAGAAGCTAAATGCACAAAAAAATTAATCAGGCCTTGGGAAAGCAGGCTTCAAGTTGTATTTGATTTAGAGCTGCAAGATAATGCTTATTTTAATTGGCTAACATTATAGTAATTGTTGAAAAAGGAATGGAAAAGATCAACACAACAGATTTTAATAATAAAATTCTTTCTCACCGTAGAGACAAAGCACGTGGATTTTTATAGTGAAATAAGACCCATGAAAAATACAGCTTTGGCAGTTTTCGTTTTCAAATTTAAAATCATCTTGAGATTGTCTCATTCAAGGATAATAAGCCTTGTGATGAAATAGCTACATGTCTCGGGAAGCCCCTATACTTCTTTTTTTTTTTTTTTTTTTTTTTGAGACGGAGTCTTGCTCTGTCCCCCAGGCTGGAGTGCAGTGGCCGGATCTCAGCTCACTGCAAGCTCCACCTCCCGGGTTCACGCCATTCTCCTGTCTCAGCCTCCCGAGTAGCTGGGACTACAGGCGACCGCCACCTCGCCCGGCTAGTTTTTTGTATATTCTAGTAGAGACGGGGTTTCACCGTGTTAGCCAGGATGGTCTCGATCTCCTGACCTTGTGATCCGCCCGTCTCCGCCTCCCAAAGTGCTGGGATTACAGGCTTGAGCCACCGCGCCCGGCGCCCCTATACTTCTTATGAATTCTGTTCCCATCCTAATACAGACCCTGTATTAGTTTCCTGGAGCTACCATAACAAAGAGCCACAGACTGGGTGGTTTAAAGAACAGAAATGTATTATCTTATCGTTCTGAATGGTAGAAATCTGAGAGCAAGGTGGCAGAAGAATGGGTATTCTCTGAGGCCTCTTTCCTCTGCTTTTATTTATTTATTAATTAATTATTTTGAGACAGAGTCTCTTTCTATTGCCCAGGCTGGAGTGCAGTGGCACCATCTCAGCTCACTGCAACCTCGTTTCCCAGGATCAAATGACTCTCGCGCCTCAGCCTCTCAAGAAGAACCTCTAAGTGGCAAGAGAAAGAGGTACCACTCTAAGCTAAATGTAGCTGAGCCAGGGCAGTGAAGCTTGACAAAGATGGCATAAGAGAGGCGGACCTGGCACATGCACAGTTAGCGTGGAGGGGAGACTGGGACCGGAGGAGTAATCTAGACCCAACCCCAGGCTCCAACACGGAGTGAGAGTGAAGCAGTCATTTCACAGGGTCAGAATGAAAAGAAATCTCAGGATGGGGCAACTTAGGCAGATTTACCCTCTCCTGTGTGCACCCTCCAAGTCCTTTGCTCAGAGTTCTCCCCAGAACCTGACACGCCACATTGTAGTGGTCTAAATGCTTGTCCACTCCTTAAAAGCAGCCACAATAGATGATGTCTTAACCTTCAGAGCCATAAGGTTAATCACATAGCAAACTCCTGTTGAAATACTCGTCTAGTTCCTTCTCTTAATAAACAAGAGATGCTAAAACCCAGAAGGTTAAGTGAATTGTGAGAGGCTTTCAGAGTTTGCGCCAGTGTCAAGATCCGAACTTTGGTCTTTATTCCCAGGCAATTGTTCTCTGCATCACAAGGCGAGTGGCAAAGCTCGGGCTAGAGCTGGCAACAGAATGTAGAATTCTTGGTTCCTCCTGCAGAAGTGACTGAGAAGCATTAGTTTATTATAAATGGCAGCACTTCATTCTTTGGATGTTGAGGGACAAATCCCTTTCCTGATACTCAGAATTGATCTCTCTTTAATAGCGGTGCCTGGTACTGAAGATCACGATGAGATGGGCTGCTTCTCACCAGGGGGAGCACACACCGACATCTCCCCCGCTAGCAAACTGCTTTGATCATGTGAGTCTGCAAGCTCAGAAACGCAGGATGGCTCTCTGCAGAGGGGCTCGTGAAAGCCTGAATCCTCTGCCCCACTGTGACCTGACAGAGTTGTCCAGGTTCTTGGCCTGTTGAACAAAGAATTGAACAAAATGCAGAGTAACAAAAGAAAGAAGCAAGGAAAAACAAAGCAACAGAAGGGAGGAAGGAAAGCATAGATTTATAGAAGACACTTCAGAGTGCGCTGCAGGAAGCCGATGGTCCCCAGGGATTTTATAAAGCGAAAAGAACTTGGCAACACCCCTGGGTTCCCTTTAGAGGCCTCCAACTGGTTACACCCTACGAAGGATTGGCCTGCCACCAATCAGAGGCTAAAGTGGAAACTTTTGCCTTGATATCAGAGGAGCAAGGATGTGGCCTGTGTGCCGCCTAATCGTGCCTAGAACTGTCTGCACCTGCCGATCTTTTGCTTCTGCGAACTGGCTGCACCTGCTGTTCTTCTGCTTATATCCTAGCCGTGCTTACTCTAATTCCCTATTCTCCTGCCTCCCCACCACAGCCCAAGTTATCTGCGCAGTCTCATTTTCCACGTTATTCCTGTAATGATTCCGTCCTCCCACCCCCACTAGCAGTTACGGGGCTGGATGCAGAGCCCAACTCGGGCCACAGAGGAGCAGCAAGAACCCAGGGCAACGGTCCTGTGAGTGGAATGCACGTGGGAGAGAGAAACGGAATGAACAGAAATATTTAGGAAGCACTTTTTACAGAGGAGTCAGGCTGTGCCTGAGGAAGTGCGGGCGAGGGCTGGTGACGTTTGGAAGTCGTGGTTAAACGTGATCCCGTCAGCACCCGCTGGTCCTTCTTGAACTTGATAACCTCAGTGAAAACGCCCAGCGTTGGAGAAATTCAAGGAGTGGCTGTTGTAATTCACATTTCGCCCTTAGCCTTTCCTCTTCGCGCTGGGAAGAAGCGCTGAGCACCGCGGCTCCGCCAGGGGGCAGGAGAAGTCACATTACACAGGGAATGTTTTTTAAAAAATTTCCCAACTTTTCCCCCCAAACTGTGTGCCTCCTCAAGAAACCGAATCCTCCAGCTGCAGCGTCCCAGGAGCCCGCCCTTCGCCCGCCGCCTCCCCCGCGCCCCGGCCCCGCGCAGCCGCCGCGCTCCTACGCGCCGAGGTCCGAGGTTCGCGAGATGAAGGTCTGGCTGCTGCTCGGTCTACTGCTGGTGCACGAAGCGCTGGAGGATGGTAAGTGACTCTGGGCGCGGGGCCACCTAGCTTGTGCCCTGACTTTAGCCGGGACCCGAAGCCCCCGCCGCCCTGCTGCCAGCTCTTGCTCTAACGTTCGGCCTTCGGTGGCTCAGTCCCCGCGCCACTGCCTGCCCGGTGCACCTGCCCTCTTCTAGTGGGGTCGCCTTTCCTCCCACTCTTTCCCTTCCCGGAGAGCCCTCTAGGGGAGGTGGCAGCTACCCCGACCCTTAGGAGTCCACCAGGACCTCTCCAAGCCTCCCACCTCCGGGCGAATCAAGCATCCCTAGCCAGCGCCTGGTCCAGCCCCCACTGTCAACGTGTCGGTCTGGGAGGTGGCGCGGGAGCCTCGGATCGCTTCCACTTCCCAGCGGCGTGGCCGAGACCTCTGCTGCTGAGAGCGGGTGCCACCTAAGCACGGCAGTCGCTGATTCCGTTGTAGAGTTCCAGGTGACCTCCCCCTCCCCTCGCAGTCCTGGGTGAGTTTCGTCTACCACTTTGGGAGTGAATCCTGCAAGACCTGCCTAGATCTTCGAACAAAAATGTCAGTGTATGAAATTTCAAAACGAATGAAAACCCCATGGCTTGTTATATTTATCTAATTGGATGGGAAAGGGGGAAGAAAATGCTTTTTTTTTTTTTTTTGGTACAGCGTATGCGACCATGACCGCTGCGCATTTTTGAATCTACCTGCCCTGGGTCCACCTTGTGCACCATCGTGCACACTCGTGACCACAGGGTCAGGTGTCGTTTTTCTGTGTGTCTGGGTGTGTATTACTGTGGTGTGTATTATACATTATTGTTAGCATTTAAGTGTTTTGTTTGTTCTATTCACTCCGTGGGTGTTATTTGTACAGCACATGTTTCATCTGGGTACATCCTGGTATCCTCAAGCCTTTCTTGAAATTCCTGGACTACAGCACAATTTTTGCTTAGATTTAGTGGAAAAGTAGCTTTTGCTGTTATGCAACTTCATGCTGGAGCCAGCTCAACCTGGGTCACATTTTTATCCACTCCTTCATCCTGACGAGTTTCTTTCTTTCCTAGGAAACTACAACATTTGCCAAAAAAATACCGCATTGTAGTTTCCAAAATCCAAGATAGTTGCGGGACTTGAAGTTGAGAATGGGGATCCTTCAGCCTGGAGCCTGGCTTAATAAAACGTAGGCAGAGCTTCTGTTGGGAGAGTAACACTTAATTCTGCCCAGAGAGAAGTTGGCATGAGTTCAGTTTGTAAAATGCAATATTAAAATGCTCCTGGCAGGCCCTTGTATGCCACTGCTGAAAAAGCAGAAATGTAATTTGTAGTATCATTTTTTGAATAGGACAGGAGATGGCCAGGCAAAATATTTTCAAATCAGCTGTTCCTTTGTTTATACCCAACTTGCCGGTCTTAGAGGCTCAGGAAGTGGTTTCCATTCTGCCTCCTGGATCTCGCCCAGCCCATGTGAGTTTATTATAAACATCTGCCTAAATAAATTACCATTTCTTTAAGTGTAATCCATACAAACAATAAGCATTTATGAGACAATTGGAGAAAGTGGAATACAGACTATAAGAAATCGTTGATAAATTTCAGGTGATAATAACACTGAGATTTTGTTTATAAAAGTACACACATCTGGCCTGGCACAGTGGCTCATGCCTGTAATCCCAGCACTTTGGGAGGCCAAGGCAGGTGGATCACGAGGTCAGGAGTTCAAGACTAGGCTAGCCAAGATGGTGAAACCTCGTCTCTACTAAAAAGACAAAAATTAGCCGGGGGTAGTGGTGGGTGCGTGTAGTCCCAGCTGCTTGGGAGGTTGAGGCAGAGAACTGCTTGAACCTGGGAGGCAGAGGTTGCAGTGAGCTGAGATCGCACCACTGCACTCCAGCCAGGCGACAGCGTGAGACTCCATCTCAAAAAAATAAAAATAAAAATGAAACGAAAGTTTCATCTATAATGTACGGACCATTTATGGATGAAATAGTGAACACATAGTGCCTCATTAAGTTATGTAAGCGTTTGGCTAAACCTAGTAAGAATGGTTTTTGGTTTTTAGTTGTGTTGTGAGTTGTGGTCAGGAGCTACTAAGGAGAGTGGATTACACAGGAGGCCCTTCCAGTGCTGGTTTCTGATTGGCAGGTTGGGAATATCCTGCCTTCAGGGCCATCCCAAAGCACAAACTCCAGACACAAGGCCCACGACTCAACTGTGTCACTGCCTTTTAGTTTTTCTGATCACATCTAAAAGACAGTTATTGTTGTTGTTATCATTATTATTATTATTATTATTATTATTACTATTTGAGATGGAGTCTCGCTTTGTCACCCAGGCTGGAGTGCTGTGGCACAATCTCAGCTCACTGTAACTTCCACTTCCCAGATCATGCAATTCTCATGCCTCAGCCTCCTGAGTAGCTGGGACTACAGACATGCGCCACCATGCCCAGCTAATTTTTATATGTTTAGTGGACACAGTGTTTCGCCAGGTTGGCCAGGCTAGTCTCAAACTCCTGACCTCAAGTGATCCACCCACCTTGGCCTCCCAAAGTGCTGGGATTACAGGTGTGAGCCACCACACCTAGCCAAAGACAGCCTTCTAAGAGAAAAAGACTTCCCTACAAGTGTGTATGGGGGTGAACATCTGGCCTGACCCAGTGAAGTTTGCGTTCCCAATTACAAAATTCTTTACTTTTTTGGAAGTAATGTTCTTTCTCCTCATGAAGAGGGGTAGCTGGAAGGGCCCATAATATTCTGTGGCATAAAAATGAGGGATGAAAACAGGTAATAATCCAAGATTCCACTTTGAGACGTCGATCATAGCACCCGATTTTCAGCGTTTATATGGAATACATGCCACAGAGTTTATTAATAGGGTGCTTCTATTTTCACATTAAAAAGTATAAAATCACAAGTATTTCCTGACTTTTGATTACCTACATATTTTTATTGAATGTCAGGAGCAAACACTGAAGTGTTAATATTGATTTGTCACTGCTGTTTTGTTGAACAACATGAGAACCTTGATCCATGCTAATCTGATCTTCACTAACCTGGCTTTATTTTGTATCTGGTGAATGGGGTTTCTTTCTGGGTGGACTAAAGACATTCGTTATGGTCTGAGGGCAATATAGCCAGATCTCCAAGAAGGTAAGGACAGAGACACAATGAGGATGATTCTCTAACCAGGAGCCTGTGACACTTTCATGTCTTCATTTATTCTTGAGAAAAAAACAGAGTAAAAATGAGTACAGAAATATTTTAATGAAAAAAGAATTCCAAAGTTCCTTATTGTTTATGAATGCAAATAATGAATGCTTTGAAGCATTCAGGATCTTGGCTGGCATGTTTGACATACAAAAAACAATTTCTGATCCTTAAAACTCAGAAAGAGAAAAGTTTGAGGGCATGAGAGAGATCCGGTGGTGAGAGGATTGATGGTTTTCAAACCTAGACAAGGTTCTAAAACGCTTTCTTTGTGGTGCTCATAATCGAATGCAGAGGAAAATAAAGAAGTAAAGATACAATTTCAGGAAGTGGTAAGTGGCATCGAGAATCATTAATCAGGGTCTGTTAGGTTCCTAGGGCTGCCATAACAAAGTACCATAGAATAGGAGGTTTAAAACCACAGAAGTTTGTTTGCTCATGGTCCAGAGGCTTGAAGTCCAAAGTCAGTGTCAGCAGGGCCACACAGCTTCTAAGATGGGGGTAGAATCCTTCCGTGCCTCCACTAGCTTCTGGTTGTGTTCAGCAATCCCTTGGCATTGTTTGGCTTGCAGCTGCACCACTCCAATCTCTGCCTCTGTTGCCATGTGACCATCTTCTCCCTGTGTCTGTCTGTACATGGCATTTTCATGTGTGTGTGTGTGTGTCTGTCTGTCTCATAAGAACATCGGTTCTATTGGAGGAGAGCCTAACCTAATGACCTCATGCTAACTTGATTGCATTTGCAAAGACTCCATTCCCGAATGAGGTTACATTCACAGATACCTGGGAGTTAGGACGTTAGCATATCTTTTTAGGGGACACAATTTAACCACTAAGACAGGGTGAGACATGGAGAGGACTGAGGCGGGGTGTGAGGATGCTGTTTGGATGGATAGCCATAAGCCTGCCTGAAGCAAGGAAGCAAACCCCGGAGGTGGCTGAAAGCAAAGCTGTGCACTCCAGGGGTGCCACAAGTGCAACAGCTTCAAGATGGGCTTGTACCGGTTGCCAGTGTGGCTGTGATATGTGCGACAGGAGATGGCCAAGCCTTGTAGGGCGTGGGAAGATTTAGGGCTTGCTTCTAGATGAGATGAAAATCACTGATAGCTTCTGAATGGAGAAGTACCTGTAATTTTATTTATGTTTTCAAAGGCAGGTGCTATGGTTTGTATATGGCTTGTCCCCACCACATCTTATGTTGAATTTTGATTCCCCATGTGATGGTGGTGGGAGGTAGGGCCTCGTAGGAGGTGTTTGGGCCTTGGGGGTAGTTCCTTCATGAATAGATTAATGCCTTCCCTTGGGGATGTGTGCATTCTCTATTATTACCGGCAAGAACTGCTTGTTAAAGAGATTCTGGTCCCTCCTCCTCCCACCTCACCCAGTTATCTCTGCACTGCTAGTTATCCTTGCCCTCTGCCCTGAGTGGAAGCAGCCTGAGGCCTTCATTTGAAGCAGACGTTGGTTCCATGCTTCTTGTACAGCCTGTAGAACGATGAGCCAAATAAACCTCTTTTCTTTATAAACAACCCAGCCCTAGGTATTCCTCTATAACGATGCAAAATGAACTAATGCAGAAAATTGGTACCAAGGAGTGGGATATTGCTCTAAAGATAACCCGAAAGTGTGGAAGCAGCTTTGGAACTTGGTACTGGGCAGAGAATTGGAGGAGTTTGAAAGGCTCAGAAGAAAATAGGAAGAGGAGGGAAAGTTTGGAATTTCTTACAGATTGGTTATATGGTCGTGACTAAACTGTTCATAGAAATATAGACAGTAAAGTTCATGCTGACAAGGTCTCAAATGGAAACAGATAACTTATTGGGAACTGAAGAAAAGTCACCCATGTTAGGCCTTAGCAAAGAACTTGGCTGCATTGTGTTCATGCCCTAGGGATTTGCGGAAGGCCAAACTTAAGAGTGATGTCCTGGGGTGTCCAAAAGAAGAAATATCTAAGCAGCAAAGTGCTGTAGTAGTGGGGGGTGTGGCTGGTTTTAAAAGCTTAGTATCAGCCGGGCGCGGTGACTCACACCTGTAATCCCAGCACTTTGGGAGGCTGAGGCAGGCGGGTCACGAGGTCAGGAGATCCAGACCAGCCTGGCCAACATGGTGAAACCCCATCTCTACTAAAATACAAAAAATTAGCCAGGTGTGGTGGTGTGCACCTTTAGTCCCAGCTACTTGGGAGGCTGAGGCAGGGGAATTGATTGAACTCGGGAGGCAGAGCTTGCAGTGAACTGAGATTGTGCCATTGCACTCCAGCCTGGTGACAGAGTTAGACTCTGCCGCAAAAAAAAAAAAAAAAAAAAAAAAAAAAAAAAAAAAAGCTTAGGCTCAAGATCAATTACAGCAGCAAAGAAATGACCTAAAGGTAGAATTTATTACGAAAAGGGAAGCACAGAGTAAAAATTTGGAAAATCTGAAGGCTGGCCATATGGCAGAGAATGAAAGAGCATTTTTGGGAGAAGAATCCAGGGGTACAGCTGAGAGACTGTTTGGTAAAGTAATTAGCACGACTAAAAGAGAATCATGTGCTAGTAGTCAAGAAAATAAGAGAAAGGCCTTGAAGCCGTTTTGCAAATCTTTGAGGAGCCCCTCACATCACAGGCCCAGAGACTCGGGAGAATAGAGTGGTTTTGGGGGGCAGCCCCTGCTGCCCTCCTGCCCTGCCTCGGGATGCTACTGCCCCTATCCCAGGTGCACCAGCTCTACACTTGACTTAAAAGGCCCCAGGTGTGGCTCCAGATGCTGCTCCAGAGGGCACAAGCCATAAGCCTTGGAGGCTTCCACATGTCAAGTCTACATGTGCCCAGAATGCAAGAGTGATGGAGGCTTAGCTTCCACCTAGATTTCAGAGGATGTATCAGAAAGTCTGAGTGTGCGGGCAGAAGCCTGCTACAGGGGCAAGAACTACCATAGAGAGACCCCCACGGGGCACTGCCTAGGGGAGCCATGGTAACGGGGCTGATGTGGGGATCCCAGAATTAGAGAGCCACTAGCAGTATGCACCCTCAGCTTGGAAAAGACAAAGACATTCAACTCCAACCTAACTGATCAGCCATGTGGGCTTCACACAGCAAAGTTATAGGGGTGGGGATGGCCAAGGCTTGTTTTTGATTTTCCAGGCTCATAGCTGTAAGGAACTTGCCTCAAGTCTCAGATGAAACTTTGGACTTTTGAGTTGATGCTGAAACAAGTTAAGATTTGGGGGACTCTTGGGAAGGGATGCTTGTAGTTTGCAGTCTTTGAAAGACATGGGTTTTGGGGGGCCAGAGGTGCAATGCTATGGTTTGGCTATTTGACCTCCTCAAACCTCATGTTGAAATTTGATCCCCAGTGTTAGGGGTGGGGCCTAATGGGAGGTGTTTGAGTCATGGGGTCAGATCCCTGATGAATGGCTTGTTGCCCTCCCCGAGGTAATAGAACTAATAGCGTGAGTTCTTGCTCCATTAATTCACGTAACAGCTGGTTAAAAGGAGCCTGGCACCTCCCCCTCTCTCTCTTGCTTCATCTCTCTCCATGTGATCTCTACATACACCCATTCTCCTTCACCTCTGCCACCAGTGGAAGCAGCTTGAGGCTCTCGCCAGATGCCCTGTCTTGAATCTTCTGGCCAGCAGAACTGTGAGCTCCCTAAACCTCTTTCCTGCATAAATGATTCAGCCTCAGCTGTCCCTTTCTAGCAACACAGATGGCTGAAGGAGTGATACAGTGGAGGCCAGGGGCTGCTTAGGAGATAGTATAAATGTCTGGATGGTACATGGCTTGGCCCAGGGTGGTGTCAGTGGATGGAAGGAAAAGAGGCTGGGTTCAGGGTATATTTCAAGATGAAGTCAAAAGAATTTGTTGCTGGATTGGAGAGGAAAATTTTTAAAAAGTGAGACTTGGAAGTTTTTGTCCTGAGCAATTGTCATTTGCTGATAAAGGGAGCATGAGGGAAGCATTCAGAGGTCAGACATGCTAACTTTGAGATGCTAAATTTTGGAAATGCTAACTTAGACATGCCTACTAGTCTTTCAGGTGGCTGTGCTGAATAAGCAACAGGATATTGAGATCCGGAGTGTAGAGGCGGGGTCAGGACAGGAGCTAGGGCAGCTTTCAGCATATAAATGCTGCAAGGGTCATGGAACTGTGTGAGGTCACTTAGAGAGTGAAAGGTAGTTAGAGAGGAGTGACCAGGCAGGTAAGGAAAATGAGGAAGAGCTGCCGGAGACTGGAGAGTTGTCAATGACACAGGAGGAAAATCAAGGCAGCAGAGGGTCCCGCGAGCCATGTGAATCGAGTTGTTCAAGAAGAGCGTCATCAGCTGTGTTCTAACAGGTGTTCTGGAAAATACTTCAAATTGAGGTCTTTATCCTGGCATCGAAGGATCTCATTCTCAGAAACTGCTATTTGTTTTTTAAATGATACTTTAAACAGTGGTAGTGTTACCGGAAAGGGATCCTGATGCAGACCGCAAGAAAGAGTTCTTAGATCTCGTGCAAGAAAGAATTCGGAGTGAGTCCATAAAGTGAAAGCAAATTTATTAAGAAAGTAAAGGAATGAAAGAATGGCTTCTCCCTAGGCAGAGCAGCGGCATGGTCTGCTCAGCTGCTTATACTTACTGTTACTTCTGGATTATATGCCAAACAAGGGGTGGATTATTCATGAGTTTTCAGGAAAGGGATGGGAAATTCCTGGAACTGAGGGTTCCTCTCTTTTTTAGACCATATAGGGTAACTTTGTAATGTTGCCATGGCTTTTGTAAACTGTCATGGCGCTGGTGGGAGTGTCTTCTAGCATGCTAATGCATTATAATTAGCATATAATGATCAGTGAGGATGACTATAGGTCATGTTCGTTGCCATCTTGGTTTTGGTGGGATTTGGCCAGCTTCTTTACCGCAACCTGTTTTATCAGCAAGGTGTCTGTGACCTGTATCTTGAGCCAACCCCCTGTCTCATCCTGTGACAAATGCCTTAACCTCCTGGGAATGCCACCCAGTGCTTCTCAGCCTTATTTTACCCAGCCCCTATTCAAGATTGGAGTCTCTCTGGTTCGAATCTCTGACAGTAGGAGGGTGTTTTGGAGTAGGGTTCTCGAAAGGAATAGAGAAAGGAAGGGCTCACTACATCTTGCTACATTTTCCTCTCCATAGGGTCGCTTTCCCACCTTCTCAGCTTTGTTACTGGAAAAGTATGTGTGTTCCTGCAGGGTGTTTCATGAAAAGTGGAAAAATGAGGGTGGCGTCTCTCGGTTTATGTAACTAATTGGGAAGCAACTGAGCGGCTCAGAAAAATGTATGGCGTGGTTACTGGGGTGCTACTTTTAAGGATGGCATTTCCCCTTTACTGCCCATCAGGGAGAAGAAAACCAAACAGCTTTATGCTTTGATGTTAATGACTATGCTTAACAAGAACTCTCATCCAAGCTGCAGTCAACGATTCTTCTAATTAATTTATTTTCTCTTCCAGCACAGTTCTATTAGAGAGGCTAATAGGTTACTGTTGATGAGTAAGATTTGTTTGTGGGTCTCAGTTGATGCTGAATAATCTTGGTCCTTTGTCCTGCTTCCTTCTCGCTTTGTAACATCTGTTTATTTATTTTGGATATAAGGGTTTTTGGGGTTTTGTTTGTTTTCTTGTTTTTTTGAGACAGAGTCTCACTCTCTTGCCCAGGCTGCAGTGCGGTGGCAGCGGCGCGATCTCAGCTCACTGCAACCTCCATCTCCCAGGATCAAGCAATTCTCATGCCTCAGCCTCCCGAGTAGCTGAGACTACAGGCATGTACCACCATGCCTGGCTAATTTTTTTGTATTTTTTGGAAGAGATGGGGTTTCACCATGTTGGCTAGCCTGGTCTTGAACTCCTGGCCTCCCAAAGTGCTGGGATGATAGGCATGAGCCACCGCACCAGGCTGCAGATGAGGTTTTGATCAGCATCTCCTCACTGGGGGGATCCAATGTGTGCCTTGGAAAAGTATCTCCAGCTCTTCCAGGAAGACGAGGCTCTTATCCCCAGCGTCAAGTTCTGTGTGGCTTGGAACTCCATGTCACATCAAACAAAGAATCTCATGGTGCATGAGACTTGTGCAAACAAAGTGTAAAAGCAACAACATGCTAATCTCTATGTGGATGGAGAGGCGATGGCATGAGCCAGAGAAAGTTCTAGACTTGGAGTCAGAGGGTCTGGTTTTTCGCTACCTTCTTAATGACCTGGAGTGAACTACTTGGCATCTATACATTAAAAAGGATAATATCTGCTTAGCCTCCACAAGTTTATCATAGACATCTCATGTGACAATCATAGAAAAACAAATAGCACTTAGCCAGCAATCACTCACTATGGGCCAGATGCTAATTTCACCATTTTCGACATATTAACTCATTTAACTCCCACAGTAACTATTATGGTTATTATGAGGTAGTTGTTACCATATCATTCTCAATTTACAGATGAGAAAACGGAAACAGAAGAGGGTAAGTAGCTTCCCAAGGTCACACAGCAAGTGGCAGGCCTGGACCTGAAGTTAGTAATGCTATTTAATCGTTCTTGAATTTTGCCACCTGTTTCTCTATAAAATATACAATGTAATAGTCTCAAAAATGCAATGGTAATGGACTTTGACTTTTATTTATCTACGGGATGAATTCTTATATTTTTTAGGTCTTTGAAAAATAACCAGTTGACATGGTTAGGCTGAAGAGTCATATCTTTTAAAAAGTTAGACATGGGATTTGGGAGTCACTCAGTTGCAGGACTGTCTGGGTATCTGTGGGGCCACTAGGCTGGTCCTTTAAGTTAGCATAATTACCCTCGAACCACAGGCCAATTCTGTGGTCAGGAAGCTGGACCAGCTATACAGTTAGATCAGCTGGTGGGGCTCTTTGGTCAGAAGGTCAAATTATTTTGCATAGATAATAGCAAATATTTGGATACATAATCTCCATAATCAGGTAATCTGATGTTCCTGAGTAACATAGATAACAAGGTATTACAGCTTAGAAGTCAGACAAGTAGCTCTGTTTGTCTAAATTCCATAGGATTTACATATGGTTATTGTCATTTCTGATAGCTTGAATTCCTGTTCCATGATACACAGAACACCAAATTAGACATTAATCCAGAGTTTTCTTAATCTCACAGGCATTAAAATATTTACGGGGCACAGATTACTTGGACATTGTAATGGTAGGCTTTCTTTTCTTTTCTTTTCTTTTTTTTTTTTTGAGACAGAGTCTTGCTCTGTCAACCAGACTAGAGTGCAGTGGTGCAATCATAGCTCACCATAAACTCAGACTCAAGGGCTCAAGTGATCCTCCTGCCTCAGCCTCCAGGCATGTGTTACACTCTGCTTTTTTTTTTTCTTTTCTTTTCTTTTTTTCCTTAATTTTGTAGCAATGTACCATGTTGCCCGGGCTGGTCTTGAACTCCTGGCCTCAAGCAAACCTCCCAACTTGCAACTTGGCCTCCCAAAGTGGTGGGATTACATGTGTGAGCCACCATGCCTGGCCTATTATTTTCTATCTTAAGAAGAAAACTGTAATTTCTACCTTATTGCAGAGCTGAGGCTTATGCTTCACAATTGATGTGGCTGGATCAATGTACTTCTGTTGGTCTGACACATTCCCAGCCATTGCAGTGCTTTTCATTCTAGGAGGCTGGGAGCGTGTGCATGGGAGCCATTGTCTATCCCCACCTATCATTAAAACCAGGAGTGATAAACCACATGTCCGCGGGGAGCAGAATAATGGGCAAACAGCAGATTCAGCAGCAGGTATTGGGGGATCCGCCTTGGAGACTAGGGTTCAAGGTCACAGCTCTACTCCCTGGAAGGATAGAGGATGCTCAGTAAGGCCTGTAACCAAGAGAAACCTTAGTAGGGGAAGGAAGGGAAATAAGAGACTCGGGCCTAAGAGAAGAAACAGGTCACAGCTGGACATGAAGTCACAGAAAATAGAGCAGGGCTCAGGGGTTGAGGCATAGAAGCCCAAAGAGTGAGGCGTGGATGTTGACACTGAGCCAAGAGATCCCAAGGGCAGGATAGGTTCTAGAGTGAGGGCCAGACTGAACTAAGAGGGGAGGCCCCATAGCTCCCATTTCAAAGGGCAACACACAAAGGAAACCAAATTCATCATTACACAGTTGAGTCCAAATCAACTGTGTTTTTTATTATACTTTTCTCCTGATCTACCACATGTTCTACAAATGCCCTGTCATTCTCTCAATTGGCCAAGGGCCGTGTGGTTGTTCAAAATATGTACAGAATGTTTATCTCCACGTAGTGAAATGAGCTCTCTGGAATGGGAATAGGAGGCCTGACTTCTGCTCCACATTCTGCCACTAACCAGCTGAGTGACTCTACAGTTTATTCAACTTTTCAGGGAGGGCCTCCTTTAGTTTTTAAATCTACAACATGAGGACTTCACCTAAATGATCTCTGAGGATCTCGTAAGTTTGAAAATTTTGTAATTCTGTGGGTATCTATCGAGATGGCCTTTGAGCTTGTGTGGACAGATGGTCAAACTGAAACTCTACAGTACCTTTTCCTTTCCTTTTTTTTTTTTTTTAGACAGGGTCTCACTGTCACCCAGGCTGGAGTGCAGGTGGCATGATCTCGGCTCACTGCAACCTCCGCCTCCCAGGTTCAAGCAATTCTCGTGCCTCAGCCTCCCTAGCAGCCGTGACTACAGGCATGCACCACCATGCCTGGCTAATTTTGTATTTTTAGTAGAGACAGGGTTTTGCCGTGTTGCCCAGGCTTGTCTCAAACTCCTGACCTCAAGTGATCCACCTGCCTTGGCTCCCAAAGTGCTGGGATTACAGGAGTGATCCACCATGCCCAGTCCTGAAAACTTTTAGATAACTCTAGAGAAGATAAATTTTTAATCCTCCCCTCCTCATATGTCAACATTGTTTTCACTGAAACCTCTGTCTCCCCACACCTGGCCTACAGTCCGCTTTTCTTTCTTGTTGCGTGGACACAACTGTGTGGCTGCAAGGGGCTTAGCTGAGATTTTAGGAGTCTGGTGGCCCACCACAGGCAGAACAGTGAGGGGGGACTCTTCCCTGGGTGTAGTCAGTAAGGGTGCCTTATTTATAGAGAAGACAAAAACAACCATAAAAGCAACTTAAAGTCAGTTAGCTTTTTATTATCACTATTTGCCAGCAACTCTCAACAATGTTGGTGATAAAATACTCCTTCCCCAAAGATATTTTGTTGGTGAAATTCTAAATCATTGCTACAGTTACAGTTGAGTTTTGATCATTTATATGTAAGTTTCAGATTAGTATACATTTAATATTTACTCTTTAATAATAAACATTTTATTCCAACTAGACATCACCAGCCCCTGACAAATGTAATCTCCACTTTACCATTTGTTTTGAGAGAAAGTTCATCATGGTTCAAAATCTTGGCAGGGCAGAGTGGCTCACACCTATAATTGCAGCACTTTGGGAGGCCTAGGTGGGAGTGTTGCTTGAGGCTAGGAGTTAGATACAAGCCTGGGCAATATAGCAAGACCCCAACTCTAAAAAAAAAAATTCTTCAGCGTGGTCTCACATACCTGTGGACCTAGCTAGTCAGGAGGCTGAGGCAGGAGGATCACTTGAGCCCAGGAGTTCAAGGCTGCAGTGAGCTAGGATCATGCCATTGCATTCCAGCCTGGGTGATAGAGTGAGATTCTGTTTCTAACAATAAACACAAAATATTTTGCATGCAATTTCAGCACAGTTTATGCCCCTAGTCTCTGTGGAACTACATATTTCTGTGTTTAAACAGTAGAATCAAAATGAACAGTGACAACATAGAGACTGCAAAGTAAAGAAACAGCCTTGAATGGCTTCAGTTCGGCTGTTTTGTGTGACGACTTGGAGACTGTGTGACAGTGTGAACTACAGGCAATAATATTTTTGTTTTCTAAGGGCAAATTTTAGCTCATACATGAACTATTTTGCTGAATTTGAGTATCTTTGGAGCTGAAATATTTTCCTTTTTAATGATTGTTTTAAAACTATAGAATCAAAAAATGATTATTACATGACTTTTACTGAAAACAATATTGAGATATGAGGAGGGGAGGATTAAAAAGTTATCTTCTCTAGAGTTATCTAAAAGTTAACAGGGCTGGGCATGGTGGCTCACTCCTGTAATCCCAGCACTTTGGGAGGCCAAGGCAGGCGGGTCACCTAAGGTCAGGAGTTTGAGACCAGCCTGGCCAACATGGTGAGACCCCGTCTCCATGTCTCTACTAAAAATACAAAAATGAGTTGGGTGTGGTGGCGGGCACCTGTGATCTCAGCTACTTAGGATGCTGAGGCAAGAGAATCACTTGAACCTGGGAGGCGGAGGTTGCAGTGAGCTGAGATCACGCCACTGTACTCCGGCCTGGGCAACAGAGTGAGAATCTGTCTCAAAAAAAAAAAAAAAAAAAAAAAAAAGAAGAAGAAAAAGTTACCAGCCTCAAATATTCTGAGGATGCCGTTACCATAGCGTATTTCTCTCTCCTTGGTTTGTGCAGTTACTGGCCAACACCTTCCCAAGAACAAGCGTCCAAAGGAACCAGGGGAGAATAGAATCAAACCTACCAACAAGAAGGTGAAGCCCAAAATTCCTAAAATAAAGGACAGGGACTCAGCCGATTCAACACCAAAGACGCAGTCTATCATGATGCAGGTGCTGGATAAAGGTCGCTTCCAGAAACCCGCCGCTACCCTGAGTCTGCTGGCGGGGCAAAGTGTAGAGCTTCGATGTAAGGGGAGTAGAATTGGATGGAGCTACCCTGCATATCTTGACACCTTTAAGGACTCTCGCATCAGGTAAGCATAATTTTTTTTTTTTTTTAAACTGTGTAGGCTTGAGTATTTGTAATTGTAATAGTTAACAAAATTCCTTCTTAACTGTTATTACACATTGTTTCTGACATGTTCCATTTTGCCCTAATAGATCTTAAAAATAGAAACTCAAAGAGCAAAAGTCACAGATTTTATTTCTTTACCCAGTTAATAAAAACGACTGCAAATCCTACCAACATTTGTTGAAAGAGTGAAATTGTATAGGAAACCGCGTGACAAAACCATATGACAATTTTATTTGAAAATGTATGGTGAGTGAAATTTTATAGGAAACCAAAATTTTATAGAAAACTATTATGCGTAGAGATGGATGTTTAAAAATTCATATTATGTGGCCAGGTGCAGTGGCTCCTGCCTGTAATCCCAGCCCTTTGGGAGGCCAAAGCAGGCAGATCACTTGAGGCCAGGAGTTGGAGACTAGCCTGGCCAACATGGTGAAACCCCGTCTCTACAAGAAATATAAATTAGCCAGATGTGGTAGCATGTGCCTGTAATCGCAGCTACTCAGGAGGCTGGGGCAGGAGAGTCATTGAACCCCAGAGGTGGAGGTTACAGTGAACCACGATCACACCACCACACTCCAGCCTGGGTGACAGAGGGAGACTCTGCCTCAAAAAAAATATTTAAAAAACATACTGTGTAAATTAATGGACTCAATGTTTTATGTTGTTTCTTAAATAATCATAATGAAAACTGAAATGATCTAACAGGAGATTCCTGTGAGCAACTTGACCAGATATCAACTTCAACTACTTTTCAACTGCTTCTGATTATTATTATTATTATTATATTTATTTTTTTTTAGACAGTCTCGCTCTGTCACCCAGGCTGGAGTGCAGTGGTGCGATCTGGGTTCACTGCAAGCTCCGCCTCCCGGGTTCCCGCCATTCTCCTGCCTCAACCTCCCGAGTAGCTGGGACTACAGGCACCTGCCACCACGCCCAGCTAAGTTTTTGCATTTTTAGTAGAGATGGGGTTTCACCATGTTAGCCAGGATGGTCTCGATCTCCTGACCTCGTGATCCTCCTGCCTCGGCCTCCCAAAGTGCTGGGATTACATGCGTGAGCCGCTGCGCCCGGTAGCTTCTGATTATTTTTATGTTCATAAATCTACGACTGTTATATTCAGAGGCCTCAACTGGTAAGAAGGCCAGTGATTTCTCATGTTTAAATGAGTACCTTCAGGAGGTTGGGCTTTCTAGACCAGGAAGAGTGGTTATGGTGGTGACGGCGGCAAGTGTGAGAAGCAAGAAAGAAACACATACTTTCCACGGTGCTGGGAGGAACCTGAGCACGGGCTGTGAGTCAGGGGGTGTGTATGGGGTTAGAGTCCTGTGCACCTTGGTGAAGTCTCCTAAACTCCGCCAGGTCTGTTTCCTTATGTGTAGAATGAGGGCGGGGGATGACCTGATTTCTAAGATTCTTTCTGACCCTATTTCCGTATATGATGGAGAAATAGGATCGAGAAATAGGATCAATGGAGAAATACCAGACGTTGTTTGAGATGACAAGAGTGGGAGAAAGAAAGGCTGCAGGCAGGCTGGGCACGGTGGCTCATGCCTGTAATCCCAGCGCTTTGGGAGGCCAAGGCGGGCAGATTGTCATGATGTCAAGAGATCAATACCATCCTGGCCAACATTGTGAAACCCCGTCTCTACTAAAAATATAAAAATAAACTGGGCGTGGTGCATGCCTCTAGTCCCAGCTATTTGGGAGGCTGAGGCAGGAGAATCGCTTGAACCCGGGAGGCGGAGGTTGCAGTGAGCCGAGATTGCATCACTGGACTCCAGCCTGGCAACATAGCAATACTCCATCTCAAAAGAAAAAAAAAAGACTGCAGAGGGCAAGTATCTCAGACTCTGCATGTTCATGACAGATTCATATTTCCACACAAACTGTGTTTCTGCAGAAATTCATCTCCCTCAAGGACATCATTATCCACTTGGTTACCCAACAGAAGACTGGGAGTCATCCCTGCCTCCTCCCTCTCTCCCACACTCTCCACATCCAGTCAGTCGCCAGGTTAAGCCAGTTCAGCCTTCATTTTCACATTTCAAAATTCTATGAGTTTGGTGTAAATGTAATAGCGGTTCTTGCCATGAAACGTGATGATGGCAAACCGCTATTGCTTTTGCACCAACCTAATATATGACTCAGTTCCCTCTTCATAGCAATTGAGCCTTCTTCCAGGAATGGGCATCTGTCCATTTGCGTTGCTGGAGTCACTGTCCCCTGTCTGAGCTGCTGTTCTCTGCCATCTCTGATACTGCGGTGACCACACCCAGGCTAATGCTTCTCACTGCAGCTGGACCAACACTTAGAAGTCAGAGTGCAGCGTGTGGCTCCCCTGCTAACCACTCGGTGGGCGCCCTTGGGGATAAAGTCCAACATCCTCACACGGCAGTGAGGCCCTCCCTCGCCTCTGCCGTCTCTCTGGAGTCACCTCTAATCTCGATGGGTCACTCTGCTCTCACTGCCCTGGGCTCCTGTA
The DNA here is from genome assembly GCF_003255815.1 of Theropithecus gelada. Lineage (NCBI taxonomy): Eukaryota > Metazoa > Chordata > Mammalia > Primates > Cercopithecidae > Theropithecus > Theropithecus gelada. The sequence goes on from NC_037676.1 coordinate 16,145,080, forward strand.
AGATTCTCAAAAGCACCAGGCTCCTGCGGCCTTCAAGTTTGCTGCTTTCATAGCCAGGAACACTCTTGGGCCCCTCAGCCCTGGGCTAACCTCAGGCATCACTTTCTCTGGGAAACCCGTGGCAGGCGCCCCCAGCTGTGTGTTCCCACAGCACTTGCTGTTGCATCTTCCCGGCTCTCTTCACACTGAAAACTACTTTCAACATCTTTGTTTTTCACTGAGACTTAGCTGAGTGGCTGGCATTGAACTTTCCCTACTTAATGCTTGACTGACAAGCCTCCCTGATACATTTGTTCTTCTTACACACACACACACACACACACACACACACACACTTCCCTATACACACGACTTGGAGAATAAATAAAATACATGTATAAGTTATATTAAACTGTCTACTTATCTCTGTTATCCTCTCGTATTAAGACATCTTTCACATTTTTATTCTGACTCTACCTTCTAGCATCGTGGATAAAACAGGATAGGGTCCTTAAGGCTGAGTGGGCTGGATGGGGAGTGGAGATGGAGAAAGTGAATCCATTCTTCCTGTTTCTCTTTCCACACTTGAAGTGCGTGTGTGTAAGAGAGAACGTAAGGATATTCTGCTTGGAAGAAATCTGGAAAGGCTTACCACTATATATGTTTATGTGCGGTAGAAAACACATAACATAGATTTACCCTCTTAATGATTTTGAAGGCCAGGCATGATGGCCCACACCTGTAATCCCAGCACTTTGGGAGGCCAAGGTGGGCAGATCGCTTGAGCCCAGGAGTTCAAGACCAGCTTGGGCAACATGGCGAAACCATCTCTACTAAAATTACGAGAAAAAAAAAAATTTAACCTGGCTTTAGAGTGCATTCTTGTAGTCCCAGCTACTTGAGAGGCTAAGGGGGTGGGATCACCTGAGCCCAGGAAGTCAACGCTGCAGTGAGCCATGATCATACCACTGCAATCCAGCCTGGGCAACGGGAGTGAGACTGTCTGAGAAAAAAAAAGAAAGAAAAAATAATTTTGAAGTGTACAGTATTGTTAACTATAGGCACATTGTTGTATAATAGACCTCTAGACCGTTTTCATCTTGCATGGCCAAAACTCTGCCCACTGGACTCCTCCTCTCCTAGCACTCTTTCCTGGCAATCACCTTGCTACTGGCTGTTTCTATGAGTTTGACAACTCTAGGTACCCCATATAAATGGAATATGCAGCATATTTTTTGTTGTTGTTGCTGACTTATTTCCCATAGCATGGTGTCCTCAAAGTTCTTTGATGTCACAGCATATGATATGGTTTCCTTTTTGTTTAAGGCTGAGTAATATTATATTGCATATATATACCACATTTTATGTTTGAGATGGAGTCTTGCTCTATCACCCAGGCTGGAGTGCAGTGGGACGATCTTGGCTCACTACAGCTTCTGCCTCCCAGGTTCAAGTGATTCTCCTGCCTCAGCCTCCCAGCTAGCTGGGATTACAGGCACACACCACCACACTTAGCTAATTTTTGTATCTTTAGTAGAGACAGGGTTTCACTATGATGGCCAGGCTGGTCTCGAATTCCTGACCTCGGCCTCCCATAAGTGCTGGGATTACAGGCGTGAGCCACCATGCCTGGCCTATACTACATTTGTTTTGTTTGTTTTGTTTTGAGATGGAGTCTTGCTCTTTCACCCAGGCTGGAGTGCAGTGGTGCAATCTCAGCTCACTGCAATCTCCGCCTCCCAGGTTCAAGCGACTCTTCTGCCTCAGCTTCCAGAGTAGCTGGGATTACAGGCACGCACTGCCATGCCTGGCTAATTTTTGTATTTTTAGTAGAGATGAGGTTTCACCATGTTGACCAGGGTGGTCTCGAACTCCTGACCTCAGGCAGTCTGCCCACTTTGGCCTCCCATAGTGCTGGGATTCCAGGTGTGAGCCACTGTGCCTGGCCTAGACTACATTTTTATAATCCATCATCCAGCGATAGGCATTTAGGCTCCTTCCATCTTCTGGCTATTGTGAATGCCACAATGAACATGGATGTGCATATATTTCTTTGAGTTTCTGCTTTTAATTCTTATGGATATATACCCAAAAGTGGGATTTACCACATACATTTTTTTTTTTTTTTTCTGATGGACATCCTGATGTTAGTTTTACTGTTTTTGTTTTGAATACACAGGCCGGGTCAGGAGCAGTGAGATTTGCCAGCACTCAGGGCTTTAAGGGTCTTGGGCCAGCTCTGGATGGAGGGAGAGCCCCACATGCCCCGAGCAAGGCCTGCCATTAAGGGACTGCAGCCCCCTCCAGGGACCTCTCCCTCCACCCACCTGCTCCCAAATGCCAGAGGGAGCCTTCTTGCCCTCCCTCCCTGCCCACCGTCCCCTCAACCATCAGCCTGGCGTTGAAAGCCTTTCCAAGTTCCACCTTACTTTTCCCGCTCCCAAAGGTGCCCAGGCTCTGGGAAAGCCCAGCTCATATCCCTGATGGTGGCACATTCTCTGGAGGACCCTCCTGTTCTTGGGTACAGGCTGTGCCCCACCTAGGTAGCCATCCCATTGGGATCCTGTAGGATCTCTAAAACCCAGCTCTGGCCCCAACTTTCTGTCTGGCCTGGAGGTTTCTCAGCCTCCTGAGAGCTCTCCTGGGCCTTGGTCTGGGCAGAACCTGGGCCCAAACAAACAAGAGCCGGGGCAGCCAGGGTCTCTGCGTGTCTGGGCCCAGGGTTTGCCCTCAGAACTCAACTGTCCAACAGGAGAGGAGGGTGCCTCCACCTTCCCTACTGCCCGCCCCTTTTTTCAGGATCTCGGGGCCTCTAGCCCGTGTGGGGGGGTGGGGGTGCTGGGTGCCCCAGGTAGAGCTGAAGTCATGGGGCTCTTGGGGAGTTGGTGTCCACCTTGAGTCTGTCCAGTGAGGTTAGGTCAACAGGTGTGCTGTCTGTCGTTCGAGGCTGAGCCAACTCCCAATAGCCCGTACAACTCGAGGGGCCTTTTGAGGGAGGGGCAGGCAGGCCCAGTGGGTGGTCAGCCCAAGGTGAACCCACCCATCATGGCCAGCGTTCCTCAGGTTGAGCCCCCGGTGGGTGAAACCTGGGAGTCCTCATCCTTCCTGGCAGAGGGGACCATTGACAAGAGGAGGTGGGTGGGGCCTCCACAGACTCCGCCCTGTGGTAGCACGCAGCTGGCAGCCAATGGGAAGCACCCAGCCAGGAAGCCCCGGAGCTACCCTTGCTGGGGGACCTGGGCCATCCCAGTTGGTGCGAAGTGGCCGGAGGCAGTTAGGAGCCCACGTTCAATCCAAGGCTGTCCACTGAGCCCCATGTGACTGTGACCGGGCTGGGATGTCCATGTCCTCTTTGGACCTCAGTTCCTGTAAAATGGCCCGTTGGCCAGATAGGCGGCCGGGCTACTCACAGGTGCACGGGCTGCATACAACTCCGTGGGAAGAAGCCAGCGCACCCGCAGGACCGGCCCCGCCTCCAGTACCACATCCATTTTAAACGACCTGATTCACCAAAGTTGGATTCATACACTTTTTATAAAAAAACAGAATTGACATAATTTAAATTATTCTGAACATTTAGTCTTTGACTTACACAAAGCGTCTTAAGCTTAGAGGATTCCATGCTTGAAATTTTAGTATTTTCTAACAGTATTTTCAAATATATCTAAATTATATATTAAAATACATTTGAAAACATTTTAAAGACTCAGAGTAAGCACTAACCTGAAGAGAGATATTCAGCATCTGAAGAAACAAATTTTGACTCTTTAACATTAAATGCTGTTCATCCGAAGCACAGCGAGAGCTTTAGAAGAAAGTAATGATGGATGTGGGCTTCCAAAAACTTACGAAACGTGAAAAACTGAAAAACATCTAGTCATAGCTACATCAACCAACGATTAAAAAAAAAAAAAACCACGATTTATTTCACACCAGAGATTCAAGAAACGGACTCTTGACATCGTTCCCAGAACGTGGTGCCTTTGGATGGAGAAGTATTCGTTGTGTGTTTTCTTTTTTCCGTAGAAAGAGTTCTTTCCAGGGCTGTGACAGTGTTGAGTTTGGAAGCTCCCCAGGTGTTCATCCAACAGAGTCTTGTAGTTTTTCATTTTTTTGGTTTGTTTGTTTTTTTGGCAAAGTCTTACTCTGTCGCCTAGGTTGGAGTGCAGTGGCACTATCTCAGCTCACTGCAACCTCCGCCTCCCGTATTCAAGCAATTCTAGTGCCCCAACCTCCTGGAGAGCTGATACTACAGGCATTAGCTGCCACACCTGGCTAATTTTTTTATTTTTAGTAGACACGGGCTTTCACTATGTTGGCCAGACTGGTCTCTGCCTCTTGGCGTCAAGTGATCCGTCCATCTTGGTCTCTCAAAGTCCTGAGATGACAGGCATGAGCCACCTCACCCAGCCAAGTCTTGTAGTTTTAACCAATATTGGGTGGCTTTCTGGAAGCGTGACCACATTTATCTGAATGTAACCTTCCGGCTACTTCATGTTTTCCTACTAAATCGTGAAATGTTCTTCACACTCACCTACAAAAGCAGGTCAACAGAGAGAGCAATTAACGAAGAAGAAAAAGGTCTAACAAACTTTAGAGCTCTAGGAAGTAAAATGCCCAAGCAGAGAAAAATGCAATATATATTTGCTTTCTCCAAAGTGCTGGGAATGTCGTAGTTGCTTATTTAAGACTTTAATGAGTTAATGTATCTGGCTTTATTCATCAATGATTTTGGTAAATGATTAAAACACAATATAAAGAAAGAAACATTCACGGCACCCAAATATAATTTGGCATCTCTCTAGGTTTGGAGGATGCAGAAATCCATCTCTTCTTACTGATTATTCATGGTGGTGTTTTAGCAAGGATGCTGCGTCAGTTTCTTTGGCCTGTAAAACAAGATGGTCTCTAAGGACCCACTCAACTATGAATTTGGGATTTGGGAAAATAAGTGTTTAAAGCAATATTGCAGTAAGTTAATGTGTTCTAACCTGCAGTAGTTTCATATGGATTTTTATGTAGATCTACTTACGATGTTGATGACAATATGGTATTCCATCAATGTAACATTGCATTGTCATCTTATGGGGTTCCCAGCTTGTGGCTTTGAATTTTTACTATCATAAATAGTGCAGTTATAAACATCATTATATAAATAACTTTCTCTCATGGTTCATATGTGTAACACAGAGAAAGCATTCAATTTACTCAATAAAGATAAATGTGTTATTCTATATGTTTCCTTCAATGAGAATAAAGACAAAGAATGTTATGGAACAGAGAAGCCAGAGGCTGAGGCACAACTCGATTTGAATTATCCCTTTATCACTAACCAGCAAAGTGGTCTGTGACCAGTAATTTCCCTAGAACCCAGCTTCCTGATCTGGAATATGAATATATTATTGATGATCTGTTTATTTCATTGACTACTTCTTTATAATCTGGGGTCTGTGTCCTTCTTCCCTCCTGAAAGAATAAACCCCTTGAGGCAAATAGCACATCTGTGGTTTACCATCAGATTCCTAGCACCTAGAACAATGTCTGACACATACCAGAGCTCAGGAAGTATGTTTTGGCTTCCCCAGGGGTTTAGGGGACATGTCAGAAGTCAGTTCCTAGTCATTCATTCATTCAACATTTAAAGATAATTACTGAGTACTGATGTGTATACACTGCGTGTATTGGGAGGTGGGTCTGCTAGGCAAACAACAAAGTATGAATATATTTCATATCTATGGTGCTGTGTCACCTGGATCCATCCCCATTGTCTCAGAGCCTGATACGGTTTGGCTGTTTCCCCTCCAAAATCTCATCTTGAATTGTAGCTCCTGTAATTCCCGCATGTTGTGGGAGGGACCCAGTGGGAGATGATTGAATCAAGAGGGCAGTTCCCCTATGCTGTTCTCATGGTAGTGAATAAGTCTCACAAGATCACATGGTTTTCTAAGGGGAAAACCCTTTCTCTTGGTGCTTATTCTCACTCTTGCCTGCTGCCATGTAATACATCCCTTGCTCTTCCGCCAGGATTGTGAGGCCTCCCCAGTCATGTGGAACTGTGAGTCCATTAAACCTCTTTCCTTTACACATTACCCAGTTTCAGGTATGTGTTTATTAGCAATGTGAGAACAGACTAATACAGAACCTATTGTTCCTTGACCTCATAGAGCCATTAATCCATTGACTCTCCCTTCTCCCTCTTTATCCACATTTTGCCCCTTTATGTCTTTACTTCTCTCTCTCTTTTTAAAAATGTTATTTTTCCATAAGTAACTGAGGTACAGGTGGTATTTGGTTACCTAAGTTCTTTAGTGGTGATTGGTGAGATCCTGGTGTACCCATCATCACCTGAGCGGTATACACTGCACTATATTTGTTATCTTTTATCCCTCGCTCCCGCCCCAAATTCTTCCCCCCAAGTCCCCAAAGTCCATTGTATCATTCTTAGGCCTTTGCATCCTCATAGCTTAATTCCACATATCAGTGAGAACATACGATGTTTGGTTCTGTATTCCTGAGTTAATTCACTTAGAATAATAGTCTCCAATTCTGGGTTCTGTCATTTCTACTGAACTCTTGAACATGTCCTAAGTTCCTTTGCTCTCTGTTCTTCCTTCATATCCACTTGGAAACTTCTGACCCTAAATGACCCTGTTCATCTCCTTTCTCTTGTCTGCACATGGACCCTGAGCACTGCTGGAAGGAGCCGTACAGCTGGCCACGTGGCCGTGGCTGCCAGTAGTTGTGGCCACCTCACTTCTGCCTGGCAAAACAATACATTTCTCTAGAAAGGTCACTTTTTCTCTCTTCTTAAACCTCTGATCTCTCTCTCTCTCACTTTCAGCTAATGAAGTCATCCCCTAATTTATTGAGAAATTGGAGCTCCAATCGCCTTCACTTTATCTTACATGTCCTCCTTCCCTGCTCTACCAGTGACAGGGGAAGAAGGATGAGGATTTTCCCTCCTAAGGCCAAAGCACTATCTGTGCCCTGGATCTCATCTCTACCTAGTTTCTCAGGAACCTCAACACATCACTTATTGCCTTTTCATTCTGGGTCGTCAAGATCTCCTTGAAAAGGATTTATGGGTCCTTTTCATCAATATTCACCAAATTAAGAAATTCTGCCTTGACCCCCATGCACCCTCCAGCCATCTTCCTCTGTCATAACCTTCACAGCCAGTTCCCTGGGAGGAGTCTCTGTTCCCACTGTATTCACTTTTTTTCTTTTTCCTATTCACTCTTCAATAACTATCTGACTCCTGGCCCCATTACTTCACCAAGGTCAACAAGGGCGCTAAATCCAGAGTTCCCTTTTCCATGCCTTGAGATTTCCTGCACCAACTCCGTTTAGCCGAGTGAAGCATCCTGTCTTGGCTTCCACAGTCCTTGTCCTTCCGGTTTTCTGTCTCATAGCCCTGCCGGAGTCCTCTTCACCAGCTCTGCATCCTCCACTCTTCCAGACATTGAATGTTGGCTCTGTACACTCCTCTCTACATGCTGGCAAATGCCCTCAATTTGTCCTATATTATGTTAAATGTTTCTTCTGAGCTTCAGACTGAGCTATCCAGCTGCCTGCTCACAATATCTGCTTGGATATTTCATGAGCTTTTATTTAAGCTGAACCATCTATCCCAGCAACAGGGGAGGCCAGGATGGGAGAATCGCTTGAGGCCAGGAATTTAAGACCAGCCTGGGCAACATAGCAAGACCCCCATCTCTAAAAAATTTGTTTTAAATTACAGGTGTGGTGATACATGCCTGTAGTTGCAGCTACTCAGGATGCTGACGTGAGAAGATCACTTGAGCCCAGGGATTTGAGGCCATAGTGAACTATGATCCATGACTGCACTCCAGCCTGGGCAACAGAGCAAGACCCCATCTCTAAAAATAAAAAAAAATTGGCCGGGTGCGGTGGCTCAAGCCTGTAATCCCAGCACTTTGGGAGGCCGAGACGGGCAGATCACGAGGTCAGGAGATCGAGACCATCCTGGTTAATATGGTGAAACCCCGTCTCTACTAAAAAGTACAAAAAACTAGCCGGGCAAGGTGGCGGGCGCCTGTAGTCCCAGCTACTTGGGAGGCTGAGGCAGGAGAATGGCGTGAACCCGGGAGGCGGAGCTTGTAGTGAGCTGAGATCCGGCCACTGCACTCCAGCCTGGGTGACAGAGCGAAACTCCGTCTCAAAAAAAAAAAAAAAAAAAAAAAAAATTAAAAAAAAAAAAAAAACAAACTTTAAAAATGAGCCAGGCATAGTGGTGCACACCTGAAGTCCCAGCTACTTGGGAGGCTGACATGCTAAGATAGTTTGGGCCCAGGAGCTTGAGACTGCTGTGAGCTATGATTGCGCCACTGCTCTCCAGCCTGGGAGACAGGGCGAGGCCCATCTCTAAAGAAATAATAAACAAACTCAGCTCATGGTCTTTCTCCACACCTGGTCATCCTCCTGTGTCCTTCAGTTCAGAGAATGGCACTAGTTCCATCCAGTTGCTCTTGACCAGAGGCCCGGGAGTCACTCTGAATACCACTTTCCTCATTGGCTCCCGCATCCAAACAGTGATGCTACCATCTAAGTAGTTCTTGGATTTTCCCACTTCTTCCTATCACAGCAGCAATGACGCTAGTCTCTAACCATAGAGGGTGTCTGTTTATTCCCTGATGTTTTCTGCGCACCCAGCACAGTCTCCAGCATGCTGTCGGTCCTCCATGTGTGTTTCCATGAATGAGTGGTGCCGGCGGCACTGAGCCTGGAGGGGATCTAAAGTCAGACCCCTAAGATCATGTGACCTGAGACTCTGGGAACAAGCTCAAAGAACTTTAGACCTAAAAGGGACCTTCTGATTATTTATCTTACACCCCTGTTCTTTTTCTTCTTTCCAACTTTTAGGTTGAGCGTGTATATGTGCAGATTTGTTACATGGATAAATTGCATGTCACGAGGGTTTGGTGTGCAGATTATTTCATTACCCAGGTAATAAACTTAGTACCCGATAGGTAGTTTCTCAGTCCTCACCCTCTTCCCACCCTCCACCTTCAAGTGGGCCCCTGTGTCTATTGTTCCCATCTTTGTGTCCAGGTGTACTCAGTGTTTAGCTCCCCCTTAAAAGGGAGAGCATGTGGTATTTGGTTTTCTGTCCCTGTGTTGGTTTACTTAGGATAATGGCCATTTTGCTGCAAAGGACATGATTTCATTCTTTTTTATTGTGTGGTATTCCATGGTGTGTATGTACCACATTTTCTTTATCCAGTCTACTATTGATGGGCATCTAGGTTGATTCCATGTCTTTGCTATTGTGATGAGAACTGCAATGAACGTATGAATTCTTGTGCCTTTGTGGTAGAACAATCTATATTCCTTTGGATATATACTCAGTAATGGGATTGCTGGCCCACATGGTAGCTCTAAGTTCTTTGAGAAATCTCCAAACTGCTTTGCACAGTGGCTGAACGAATCCACATTCCCACCTGCAGTGTGTAAACATTCCCTTTCCTCCACGACGTTGATGGCATCTGTTATTTTTGGCTTTGGTTAATAGCCGTTCTGACCGGTGTGAGAGTATGTCTCATTGTGGTTCTGGTTTGGATTTCTTTAATGGTAAGTCATGTTGGGATTTTTCATATGCATATTGGCCATGTGTATGTCTTCAAGGAAGCCTCGCTTTTTGACAGATAAGGGAACTGAGAGTCATAGAGGAGAGGTGGCTGGTCCAGAGGGACAAGCTGGCAAGTGGCTGCATGGGTCCCAGAACTTGGGCGCCCTGGTTCCCGAGGCAGAGTGACTGCCCTACTCCAGAGCTCTGTGGTATGTCTGTTGGGATAAATTTACATCACAGTACGCTCTTGGTCTGATGGAGGTAGCTTCAGGCAAGATAGATTAATCATCGACTTTTTTTTTTTAAGTTATAGACTAAACTAATCCGATTTCTAAAGATTCAAAACAGAAATGAAAAGCATATACTTACCGAGAAGGAAGCATCGATTTTTCTTGCTGAAATAGCTTTGCATGGAAAGTGGTTGAAATTCCACATTGATTTAGGATAACTCTTTGGATGCCAGAGCGTGAAAACCTGACACTGGGCTATTTGGAAAGGAGAACTATGTCGAAAGAGCGTAACTGAGGGATGCTCTTGGAGTTGTGGTCTCCTACACTGCAATGCTTGTTTCCTTTGCCTTGCAAAACCCTGTCATGAGAAAGTCCACTAGATGGCAGGTTTCAGCTGTGCTACAGCTGTCTTCCTATCACCAGTAAATGAAGAAACATTCCAAATGAGAACTGAGTGGATACAATACCTGCACACTTAAACCTATGGTCCTTTCAGCCTTCTAGGCTACGCAGTGGTCACAGTTTCAAGTTGTATTTTAAACAGTGTAGAATTCAATTTACCAACAAACAAATTGTATTTTAATTTATGTATTTTTGGAGACGGTCTTTTCTCTTGCCCAGCCTGGAGTGCAGTGAGCGATCTCAGCTCACTGCAACCTCTGCCTCCTGGGTTCAGGCAACTCTCATGCCTCAGCCTCTCAAGTAGCTGGGATTATAGGCGTGTGCCACCACGCCTGGCTAATTTTTTGTATTTTTAGTAGAGACGGGGTTTTGCCATGTTGGCCAGGCTTGTCTTGAACTCCCAACCTCAAGTGATCCACCCACCACCTGGGCCTCCCTAAGTGCTGGGATTACAAGCATAAGGCACCACGCCCGATCCAACAAACACATTTTTTTAGAAAGGGAGTAGACATTTGTAAGTGTACGTACCCACACAGGGACAAATTCAGTCGTGCCCCTGTGCCCTGCTGTGTCTTTCAGGAACAGTGGCCCCCTTGAACAGTGTAGTTCGTCCCTTCGAGGCTGATAGAAACATGCTGATGACTGTATTTTCAGGTGCTGAAATTGATTCGGGTTTTACTTCCAGGCTCAGTCCATCCCAGATCCCATAGACATCTCCTCTCTTTGAGATCGGAAACAGCAAAGGTACTGTTCCTGACAACAGTAATTATCATTGGTCGAATGCTCTGTTTCTCGACTCCTCTGCCCTGTTCCTTTCTGCCAACAGTTTTTTTATAAGCATCTACTATGCTTATGGTCCCTGCTAGGCAGATGCTGGAGATAAGATGGGGAGCAAAATAGATATAACCTCTATATCCCATAGATCTTTTAATCTCATGGAAGACAAATAAGCAATTTTAGTAAAATACTAAAATCTGTTAGCAAGTGCCTTGTTAACAGAAGTACGGTGTCAAGGAGGAGGAAACTCAAGCTCATACCTGGAAGTTGAGAGTTCCCTGGGTAAGGAAAGGTGTAGAAGAATATAAGGAAATTCCGGAGAGAAGTGTTTGCAGGAAGTACCTAGAAGTGGGAATGAGTGTAGAACTTGGAGTATTGAGGGCAGGTGGGTAAGACGGGGAGGTCAGAGGCAAGGGAGTGGGAAGGAGGTTAGGAGAAGAGATGATGATGGGAGGTGAGGCAGACCATGGAGGGCCTTGTTGACCACATAAAGAAATTTAGAGTAAAAATTAAGGCAATTATGAGTTGAGGATTTAAGGCCTTTCTAAATATGTACACACAGAAAATGCATGGCTGGGCATGGTGGCTCACGCCTCTAATTCCAGAACTTTGGGAGACTGAGGCAGTTGGATCACTTGAGCTCAGGAGTTTGAGACCAGCCTGGGCAATATGGCAAGACGCCATCTCAACGAAAAAAAAAACCAACAAAAATCAGCAGAGCATGGTGGCGTGTGCCTATAGTCCTAGCTACCTGGGAGGCTGAGGTGGAAGGATTGCTTGAGCCTGGGAGGTGGAGGCTGCAGTGAGCTGAGATCATGCCGCTGCACTCCAGCTTGGGCAACAGAGTGAGACTGTCTCAGAAAGAATGAAAGGAGAGAGAGAGAGAGGGAAAGGAGGAGGAGGGAGAGAGACAGAAAGAAAATGCAGAGTAATATAAACCATAGTGTGAGGGTTAGCACTCCTCATTGCCTTCAGAAGAAAGACAGTGTCTCTTCCTGTGTCAGTTGTCTTCATTCTTCCTCCCCGTGCCCCATGCCTATTTCGCTCAAACTGGGGTCTGTAGATGTATTCTTGGACATCATGTTTCTTTGCATTAATTTTTTAAATGTTTGCTTTCATTTTGTTGATAGTATTAAAACATTCGTACAAGAATATTCTGGATTATCTGAATAACCCCTGCTGGGAGATCAACATGACCCATTTCCATCTTCTCTGCACACATTTTGTTTCTTGAATCTCATCATAACACATTTCCAGGTTGTAGAGCCAGAGAACGATTGGCACCGCGCTGATTCAGGGAAGAAAATGAGAAGAAACTGAGAATAGGTGGGTCTGGACAAAGGCTTAAATATAATCAATCAATGCCGGTAGGAACAAGGAGATGTTGGAGATTTCAGCTATGTTGTCAGCAACATCACAGCAGTAAAAACAAGACAGGCTGATGTGGTAATAGGCCCTGGTCCTGCTCCCTAGGAAATAAGAGTCCAGGCATTGTCTCTCAGGATGTTTCTCTGGTATCTGGTCGGATGTTAGCATTTTTTTCAGTCAAGAACTGGGAGTTGGGAGGAGTGCGTGGGGCACAGGAGATCTCTTTGATGGCTGGCTCCTCTGAAAACAATAAATAGCTTTTAGAGAGAAGGGAGGGCATCGGGCTTTTCATTTGGCCACGGTTGGCAACAGCTTACTCCACCCACAGACAACACAAAGGGAGGGTGGGCCGATGGAGCAAAGAGTGGGCTCCCGGCCAGGCTCATCATGTCATCCAGCATCTGGAGGGAGAGTCTGGGAGACATTTTAAAAGAAAAAGAGAAAGATCTTAAGTGGTTATCAACAGAAGAATCCCACCGTTGAGAAGGAATCTGCACAGACCTTGGTAAATGTTACGGACAGTACTCTGGTGTTATACTGAGGAAGGTATTTTTGGTTTTTTTTCAAATAATTTATATTTTTGGAAAGTACACAGAACATACAATTTACCATATTAACTATTTTTAAGTAGACAGTTCAGTACACTTAAGTGCATTCATATCGTTATGCAGGTGTCTTTTATATTCGAACTCACTTTCCTCCAAAGCTCGTTTTATTTTCCGAGCAGAACAAATGAAGATGATGAGGCTCTCACTTTGCCTTCGTTCTTATCTGGAGCATGGATCCAATTGGGGTCTAGTTTGCAGTGGCCAGTCAAAAGGAAACGCCACCCCCAAGCTCTAATACTTATCCTCAAATGGTCTTCCACCCCAGAAATGACAAATACATAACTTAACCAATGCTGAAGGTACAGCGTTCTCTTTCCAGACTCACCGGCACCAGCTCCAGGCCCTCCCGTATTTCCCCAGAGATTGGTGGGTGGAGGCAGCAGGATACAAGACTTCCCCCAGTGTACTCAGTGTTCTGACAGTGTTCAGGTTGCAGAAAAACACAGCTATGTTCCGTTCAGGACATGGGTGGGGGGCAGGTAATAATAGAACTAGGCTCATTGTGCTGTTCTCAGGATAGAATGAGGTCATGCATGTAGAGCTCTTGGCACACATAGTAAGCCATCTCAGTATCGGTGAGTTATTTCTGTTCACCATACTGTACCCAAAGAGGTAACTCATAAGAAAACAGCCAGTTTTTCAGATTGTTTCTTTTCTTTTTTTTGAGATGAAGTCTTGCTCTGTCACCCAGGCTGGAGTGCGGTGGCGCAATCTGGGCTCCCTGCAACCTCCACCTCCCAGGTTCAAGCAATTCTCCTGCCTCGGGCTTCTGAGTAGCTGGGATTACAGGTGCATGCCCTGCTAATTTTTGTATTTTTAGTGGAAACCGGGTTTTGCCATGTTGGCCAGGCTGGTCTCAAACTCCTGACCTCAAGTGATCCACCTGCCTCAGCCTGGGAGTTTCGTTTTAAGAAATGTTTTAGACGTGTGTCTCAATCCCCTACAAATTTTTGTGTCCATAGCATTGTGGAGGGCTCACTGATACTCATACTAATGGTCTCAAGGTTCTCTGGATCACCCATTGCTCGTCGACCTAGTCATGTGGGTGGAGGAAATTGCTTGAAGCACATTCTGTAGTTTTGGGGAAAACGTCTTCTGCTAACTCTTATTTAAAATTAATGTTTCTTCCTACACTGAATATATATTTAAAACCAAAAAAAAGTTTCATTCAACAACACCTTTCATTTCTTAAGCATTTCTGTTAAGTCTAGGATTGATTATCCCGGATGTGTTTCACAGCATTAAAATACAGTAAGAAAATGACAATACAGTCAAGTTAGTGCATCAAACCAAGACACTGTAGGAATATCACAAACTATGTTAGATGATAATTTTGGAGCATCTTGTAAGATGGAGCTTTGCTGATAGTAGCAGTGATTGCATGTATTTTATGAGTGAAACCTTGCTTTGACAAATACGTATACATGTGGATGATGTCTGGGCTTTAATGCTCAAAAGTGAACATTGGTGTGTTAGTAGCATCATTGTTGACCAAGTACTTGAACATGTAACATAAATAAAACAGTTTTGAAAGGTATGTCAAAGGAGGGAGCAAGAAAAGAGGAATAAAGGATAGATGTAAAATGGGAAATTGTATGTCCACTAGTTAATAATTGTGTGGAATGGCACGTTTATAAAAAAGCAAAATGAAGATGTCAGAGGTGTTCCTGCAGTGTCCGGGCTTGGCTCCCTTGGCAGCTCCATCCCACCCACACAGCTGGCTGCAGGTGGGCAGCTGCTAAGTTGCTGCCCTGGGAAGTCAGCCCAGAACCTTCTCGTGTCACTTCCCATCCTGCACTCCCAATTTGTCCATTCTGTCTTGGGGCCTCAGGGGCCTGTCTCCTGCCTCGCTTGAATCCTTCCTGCTCAAAGATTTTGCTTGGATTGCGTTTGGGAGTTCATCCTGATTTGCCCCTAGTCTCTGCCTTTCAGATCACATCCTACTGTCCAGAGCACTACTCTGTCCCCATCCCACTGCCTAGAACCCAGGTGAGATCTGGTGTCTCACTTACTTTGGAGCAGAGGTCAGAAAGCACCAGCTCACCCTTCCCTGTAACAGCGCTGTCATTTGTGAACTTGACTTCAAAGCTGGGAAAAGGTAGGGGGTTTGGAGCCCTGTGAGTTAACCAACATTGATAGAAGTGAATCAGTGTTAAACGTGCCCTAGTGTATTTATTTAACCAAGTGGCTCATGCAAGTGGCACAATACATCACATCCCCTGGTAGGCATCCTGGGGAAAGAGGCAGAGGGAGGAAATGTCCCCTACAAGAGCCAGAGGGGTGACCAGAGCGAGTGTGTTACAGCCTTCAGTTAAGTGTTCGTCCACTGTGGAGAGTGCACGCTAAATGCATTATCGTTTGCTTAATGTATATATAAAGACAGTCTACTAAGTCAGAATGACATATGAGGGGGAAAAAAACCAGAAATAGTCCCAATGACAAGCAGCTTAAGAACCAGTGACATAAAAGACAAACCGGATACAAGGACAGAGCAACAGAAGACAGCACGTGGTCAAGTGTGAGTGTGGAGCGGCTGATGGGAAGGAGAGAAGGCAGCCGTGAGCAGGCATTGGTGAGGCAAATGGAATCATTGAGTGAGTGATGACCTAATTGTAGGAGACCAGGCCTTGAAGAGAAGATGGAGACTTGTGCAAAGCAGAGCCAGGGAGGGGCCAGGCACGACAGCTCACGCCTATAATCCCAGCACCTTGGCAGGCCGAGGCAGGAGGATCAGTTGAGCCTGGGAGTTTGAGACCAGCCTGAGCAAAATAGTGAGACCCCATCTCTTAAAACAAAACCAAAAAATTGTAGCTGGATATAGTGGTACACATCTGTGGTTCTGGTTACTTGGGAGGCTGGGGTGGGTGGTTGAGGCTGCAGTGAGCCATGGTCACATCGCTGCACTCCAGCCTAGGTGACAGAGCACGACTGTCTCAAATAGTAGTAATAAAGAAGAGCCGGCGGGGCACAGTGGCTCACGCCTGTAATGCTACCCCTTTGGGTGGCCGAGGCTGGTGGATCACCTGAGGTTGGGAGTCCAAGACCAGCCTGGTCCATATGGTGAAACCCCGTCTCTACTAAAAATACAAAAATTAGCTGGGTGTGGTGGCGGGCACCTGTAGTCCCAGCTACTCAGGAGGCAGAGGTTGCAGTGAGCCGAGATTGCACCACTGCACTCCAACCTGGGCGACAGAGCGAGACTCTACCTCAGAAAAAAAAGAAAAAAAAATTTCCTAGGTGTGGTGGCGTGCACCTGTAATCCCAGCTACTCAGGAGGCTGAGGCAGGAGAATCGCTTGAACCTGGGAGGTGGAGGTTGCAGTGAGCCGAGATCACGCCACTGCACTCCAGCCTGGGTGACAGAGGGAGAGACTGTACAAAAAAAAAATAAATAAATAAATAACAGCCAAAGAGAACAGCATCAAACCTCCCCCAAAAGATTGTGATTTGCAGCCAGCTTGGAGAACCACTGATGTGGCTTGGACCCTACATTTTACAAGGTGACTAGATTAAAGCCACAGAGGGATAAGAGACTTCCTCATGTTACACAGCTTTTAGTAAAGTAAACTCAAAGCAAGCCACATTCCCAACATCTCTGTAGTCTCTACACCAAGAAAACAGTTTGTTTATTTAGGTTTCTGATGTTATTCAGAAGATTTACCATCAGCGTGGCATTATTTTGAGCGATTAACTTAAAAATGTTGGCAGGAGGGAGATTTGGTGGATTTTCCTGCAGTGAATTCATTGTGCTGGGTGCGAATAGGTCCAGGCCCCACGACTGTTGCATTCACTATTCTGACTTGGCCATAATACACTCACTGTGCCTGCGTGCCTGTCCATTGGTAATTCACAGCTTGTTCTCCTAGCAAGGGTGGCAGAGGCTTGCTCCATTGTCCTCTGTCCTCACTCATCTTCCAGGGCCTATTCTTCCCAAATACATGGCTGTGAGCATTCAGCTAAGCAGAGATAGGGCATCTTTTTCTCATGTTACCCGCAGAGAAATGCTGATGAGCTTCTGCTACATAGTAAGGTTAGAATTGCCAGATTTATAGTAAGGGTTGGGCATCCCTAATCCAAAAATCCAGAATCCGAAATGCTACACAATCTGAAACTTTTTGAGCACTATGGCATTCAAAGGAAATGCTCATTGGAGCATTTCAGATTTCAGACTTTCAAATTAGGAATGCTTAACTAGTAAGTAGGATGCAGATACTCCAAAATCTGAAAAAAATCTGAAATCCAAACCCCTCTGGTTCCAAGCATTTTGGGTAAGGGATTCTCAACCTGTAATGTGAGTCACCCGTATACATCGGAATCATATGGTCACAAAGTTTCAAAGATGACCTTGTTGTCAGAATTACAAGAGAAGGGCCAGACACGGTGGCTCACGCCTGTAATCTGAGCACTTTGGGAGGCCGAGGTGGCAGGATCCCTTGAGATCAGGAATTCAAGACCAGCCTGGCCAATATGGTGAAACCCCATCACTACTAAACACACCAAAATTAGCCGGGCATGGTGGCGCATGCCTGTAATCCCAGCTACTCAGGAGGGGCTGAGGCAGGAGAGTCCCTTGAACCCAGGAGGCAGAGCTTTCAGTGAGCCAAGATCACGCCACCGCACTCCAGCCTGGGGGACAGTGAGACTCTGTCTCAACAAAAATTACGCAAGAAGGATGATTTCATTGTTATTTCTATGCGTTTCTCTACATGGTGAGTGCCTATCTGGAAAGTTATCATCTGCGAATTTCCTCCAAGTCAGCATTTCATTAGGATTTACGTACGTATTTTAAACAGTCAACTCATGTTACTTTTCCCCTGCTCAGTGGGAAGCATGCCAGACTCTCTTTTCTCAGGAGTCCCCAGGGATTTCATTCCCAGCTCTGCCTCTAGCTGGCCTTGTAACCTTGGATGAGTCAGTTCATCTCTGTAAAGTGAGACATCCAACCAGATGATCTTTAAGGTCCTTCCCAGTTCCGAAATTACTCTTGGCACTTGTATTTAACTCACATTGGATAAAAGGGGGGCAAAAAGTAAGGACTCTTAGATAAGTTATTCAGCCTGCTTTCACTCATTGAATTCTGTTGTGTTCTGTATACTGTCACCTTAAACTGCAGTTCAAGGTCACACAGCCAGTAAGTAGTGGAGGCAGGATTTGAACCCAGGAAAGCCGACTCCTGAGTGCATGCTCTTTTTGTCTTTTTGTCTTTTTTTTTTTTTTTTTTCCTTTTTGTGGAGAACGGGGTCTCGCTATATTACCCAGGCAGGTCTCGAACTCCTGGGCTCAAGCTATCCTCCCGCCTCTGCCTCCCTGAGAGCTGGGATTACAGGCGTGAGCCACCGCGCCCGGCCGAGTGCATGCTCTTAACCGCTGTTTTATAAAGGCCACTGGACATGGTTGGCCTCCTTGGGAATAGCACCCTGAAGAGTAAGCATGTTTTGATCAGATAGAAGAGAGCCCTTCAGAGGGAAAGAGATGGGTGGAGGACTCAGAGGTGGAAATGAGCCGATGTGTCTGGGTTTGGTGAGGAGCTAGATGGCTAAAGACACAAGGTTACTCGGCTTAAGGACTGGGAGAGCAAAGGAGCTGGAATACCAGGCAGAGGTGGTTACGTGCAATTCTGTGTGCAGTGGGAGAAGCTGATATTTAGAACTGGAGGTAATGATACAACGGTTTTCGGGAGAGTATATCTCATACCTGATGAAAGGCATCTGAAGGGGATGGAGGAGACAGACATTTCTCCAGAAAGATAGATTTTTCAGCAGACAGAGTAGACATGAGAGAGCCAATGGTGATAGCAGCCTGGGTCACAGGTGGAGTTGCAGCTGTGTGAAAAGAACTAGAGATGCTGAGAGTGGGAACCAAGAAGGAAGGCTTGGTAAGATCCGGGAGCCTGGGTTAAACTCCGGGGAGGTGGTACAGCCTTGGCAGGTCCACACAGGCAGGGGAACAGAATGGTTAAGAAACAGCCATGCTGCACTCCAAATGATGTGTTATACTCCAATCGACAGTGTTTCCCTTAATCTTAACAAAATAAAACACACTAGTTTTAGGCCTCTAAAGGAATTTCCTGTTGGAAATTCACATTTTAAAAAGGCAACGCGTTGTAAAACTAACCTCCAGATATTTAAATACACACGAGCCATTGTGCTTACGCATTTATGCAGCATCTGTTTTGTACTTTATAAGTAGTTTTACTTGTCTTGCTTTTATTATAGTTTTTCTTTTCTTTTCCCTCTTCCCTCTCCTCTGTCTTCTTTTTCTGAGACAGGGCTCGCTCTGTCACCCAGGCTGGAGTGCGGTGGCATGATCTCGGCTCACTGCAACCTCTGCCTCCCTGATTCAAGCGATTCTACTGCCTCAGCCTTCTGACTAGCTGGAATTACAAGCACCTGCCACCATACCCGGGTAATTTTTGTATTTTTAGTAAATACATGGTTTCACCATGTTGGCCAGGCTGGTCTCGAACTCCTGACCTCAGGTAATCCACCTACCTTGGTCTCTCAAAGTGCTGAGATTACAGATGTGAGCCACCGTGCCCGGTCCAGTTTTTCTTTTCTTATTATAAAATAACACATACTCATTTGATTTAGAAGCTTAAAAACTACATATAAGCAAAAAGAAGAAAGATCACTGAAAATCCCAAGATACATGGTTAACACAGTAGTGTTGAATCTTCTAGTTTTATTTTTAGTATAAAAAAGGTATCAAAATATACAAACTCTTTTTTTTTTTTTTTTTAAGACGGAGTGTCACTCTGTTGCCCAGGCTGGAGTGCAGTGGCGTGATCTCTGCTCACTGCAAGCTCCGCCTCCTGGGTTCATGCCATTCTCCTGCCTCAGCTTCCCGAGTAGCTGGGACTACAGGCGCCCACCACCTCGCCCGGCTAACTTTTTTTTTGTATTTTTTTAGTAGAGATGGGGTTTCACCGTGTTAACCAGGATGGTCTCAATCTCCTGACCTCATGATCCACCTACCTCGGCCTGCCAAAGTGCTGGGATTACAGGCGTAAGCCCCTGAGCCTGGCCACAAACTCTTTAATGACTAACTTTCCCCCCAGTCTATTGTGAATATTTTTTATGTGTAAAAAAGGTATCAAAATATACAAACTCTTTTATGATTAACTTTTCCCCTAATCTATTGTGAATATTTTTATGTGTAAAATTATCAAAATATTCAAACTCTTTCATGATTAACTTTTTGCGTAATCTACTATGAATATTTTTCGTGAGTTATGGCTATAATACTGTAGTAGGTTTAGCTAAATCTCTTGGGTCTCTCCGTCTCTTAGATCATGCCCCATATTTTTACGATCACTGTCATTGCTGCCACTAACATCTAGGTAGCAATGATCTGTTCCTCTGTGTGGATTTGTTGGGCTTGTTTTAAGGCCTTTATTCCAGGTGGTTTGAGGAGATTTTCTGTTGGGCAGATCGCTGGTGTGTCAGGTATGGTTATGTTTTGTGGTGTCAAACGGATATCCACTTCTCATCTTCTCAGAGTCCAGGGAATATCCAAAGGACGCAGAGGAGCTTTTCCTTTGTAAATGACCTGGATGTGCTGGACAGAGGGTCAAAAAGAATGATGACCCCAGCAGGTGGCAGAGGAGAAATGAAAAGAGAAGGGGGATTTTGCAGCGTGGCAGGCAGAATCCAGGCAGTGCCAAGGAAAGGACCTGCAGGGGTGAGAGTGACGCTGGCAGGGCTGGAGGGACGTTGCGTGTGCAATCTCCTGTGAAGTGGCGGAGAAGTGCTTAGGGTGACTTCTTTTTCAATAATCCAGAGGAGGTCAGGCACAGTGGCTCATGCCTGTAATACCAGCATTTTGGGAGGCCAAGGCAGGTGGACTGCTTGAGCTCAGGAGTTCAAGACCAGCCTGGGCAACATAGGGAGCCCCTGTCTCTACAGAAACGTGCAAAATTAGCCAGGCATGGTAGTGTGCACCTGTAGTCCAAGCTACTCGGAAGGCTGAGGTGGGAGGATGGCTTGAACCCCATGGACATCACACCACCGCACCCCAGCCTGGTACCAGAGTGAGACCGCATCTCAAAACAGAAAAGCTACCTTAAAAATAATAAAAATACAGAGGAATCTGGCATAAGTCATTGTAGTAGAGAGACCTGAGCCACGTTTCACAACATAACTGGTTGTTGAGATGGACATATTGTATCACATCGCAAGGATTTTGAGTAGTTCCTTGGACAGTAGGCACACATGGAGATAGATGATAGATAGATGGTAGATGGACAACAGATTGACAGATGATAGATTGATAGAGGATAGATCAGTAGATGATAGGCTGATACATGATAGATTGATTGATAATAGATAGATTGATAGATGATAGAGGGATAGAGCTATTCCAGCCTGATTTCTGATACAAGAACATGTGATACAAGATAGATGATAGAGGGATAGATCTATTCCAGCCTAATTTCTGATACAGGGGCTTCATGAGGATCAAATAAGTCAAAATGGGTAAAGGGCTTACAGCATTGCTTAGCACATGTTAAACACTGCGTAAGTTTCAGTTATTATTATTAGTTTCATCATTGCCATCTTGTGGGATTGAGAAAAAGTAGTGTCTCTTGGGTATCACCAGTTATGAAGTAGATGCTTAATAACTGATGGGTGTCCCGTTCTTGTTTCCTTTAATTAATTACCGGATGGTTTAGTGTTGACTGTATTCACTCTGAAGTCCTTTAGATTGACTATTTGTTTCCCTGAGATCGTCATGCATATTTCTTCTTTCCTTTTTAAAGAAACATAAACAGTGACAGTTTCAATATGTTTTACCCAGTTGTCTGTTTCCCAGGATCTGTACTCTGTTCATATGGCACATTTCCTGCATATCATGCAGCCATTCATCTCTGACACATGCTGAGACGGAGACTTAGAGGAAGCACAGGCCCTGTGTAAACACTTGAAACACAGACAAGCAAATACCGATGAGTCTTTATCACTCTTGATTCTTGGCACAGTTCCTTGCACGTGGTAGAAGCCTAACAATTTTTCACATGAATGTAGAATAAGGAGAATATTTATTTTGTACTTTGTAAACTTGTTTAGAGGCAAGGTCTCCCTCTGTTGCCCAGGCTGGAGTGCAGTGGCACAATCCTAGCACACTGCAGCCTCCAGCTCCCAGGCTCAAGAGATCCTCCCACCTCAGCCTCAAGTGATCCTCCCACCTCAGCCTCCCAAGTAGCTGGGACTACAGGCAGGCATCATGACAACCAGCTAATTTTAAAATTTTTGTAGAGATGGGGGTCTCTCTGTTTCCAACAAAGGCAGCACAGAGTGTCCAAAGCGGAAAATCTTTGTGTAGCTAGCCGAGGCGCCCTGGGAAAGTTGTGTAAACTGAGCTTCAAATTCTTCTCTGGTGGCTCCAGCACTTCCTGTGTAGCCTTGGGAAAGTTCCCTAACCTCTCCAGCCTGTTTGTTCACCTGCCACGTGGGGTTAATAATAGCACCTATCTCTCAGGGCTTCATGAGGATCAAATAAGTCAAAATGGGTAAAGGGCTTACAGCATTGCTTAGCACATATTAAACACTGCTTACGTTTCAGTTGTTATTATTATTAGTTTCATCATTGCCATCTCGTGGGATTGAGAAAAAGTCGTGTCTCTTGGGTATCGCCAGTTATGAAGTAGATGCTTAATAACTGATGGGTGTCCCGTTCTTGTTTCCTTTAATTAATTACCGGATGGTTTAGTGTTGACTTAACAGAAAACAGTGTACCATTTCTACTATGGGATTTAAAATTCTGAGCACAATTCACTGGATCTCTCATGTTTTTGTTTGTGACGTGGGAGTGTGTGTGTGTGTGCATGGCTATATTTAGCAGATTTTGTAAGCTATTTAGAGGCCCTATCACTCTGTAAAAATTGCTTCATTTCATTTCTGTGGGATGAAAATCCATGCCCTCTTCATTTGTAAGCATTTGTAACCTGAGTCTGTGTGACACTAGTTTAGATGCTCTGCCACTCAATAGCCGAGTAACTTGGACAAATTGCTTCTCTATGTTTCGGTGCCCTCATCAGTAAAAGGGGAAAAATAGTACCTCCAAGTTAATGTGGCTGTAAGGACCAGGGGGACCACAATGACAGTTTCTAAAATGTATTGAGTCTGGGCGTGGCGGCTCATGCCTGTGATCCCAGCACTTTGGGAGGCTGTGGTGGGAGATTGCTTGAGGCCAGGAATTTAAGACTAGCCTGGGCAACACAGCAAGACCCTGTCTCTACAAAAAAAAAAAATCTAAAAAATTAGCCAGATGTGGTGGCACATGCTTGTAGTCCCAGCTACTCAGGAGGTCAAGGTGGAAGGATCCCTTAAGCCCAGGAGTTTGAGGCTGTAGTGAGCTGTGATTGCACCACTGTACTCAAAGCCTGGGCAACAGAGCAAGACCCTATCTCTAAATAAATAAATAAATAAGTAAGTAAGTAAATAAGTAAGTAGGATGTATTGAGCACTTCTCTGTGGCAGATGCTGTTCTAAGTCCTGAACTTGTTTACAGAGCTTGGCACCATGCCTGCCCTCAATAAGCATCATTGTTTTTACTGCAAGTCTGAAGAGTAGGTGAAGCCAGATTGTGGAAGACGAGCTGTAGCTAAGGACTCCGAAGGTCATGATGAAGCTGGGATTTGAATCTGGCCAGTAGGGTTACAAAGTCCATGATTTTATTTTATTATTGTGATTATTTTTTATTTATTTGTTTTTGAGACAGAGCCTTGCTCTGTCACCAGGCCAGAGTGCAGAGGCACAATCTCAGCTCACGGCAACCTCCACCTCCCGGGTTCAAGTGATTGTCCTGCCTCAGCCTCCCCAGTAGCTGTGACTATAGGCATGCACCACCGTGCCCAGCTAATTTTTATATTTTCAGTAGAGATGGGGTTTCACCATGTTGGCCAGGATGGTCTTGATCTCTTGACCTCATGATCCAGCCGCCTTGGCCTCCCAAAGTGCTGGGATTACAGGCATGAGCCACCGCGGCCGGCCCAAGTCCATGATTGTATGCCTTTGACCATGGTCTTCAGCCAACTTGTGGTCCAGGAAAACATCTCTTTGTTCTGCACAAACCTGCCTTTTTTCTTCTCTCTGGAGATCTCCTTCCCTCAGAATGCGTGCCCTTGATTTGTGCATGTTGACATCCTTCCTTTCTACTAAGACCCTTTAGGCCTAGAGGGTCTTGCTGGTTACTCTCCTCGGAGTTCTCATGACATGTTGTATAGGAGAACTCGAGAGCAGGGACCTCTCTAGACATCATTGCATCCCTCCTGTCCTCTCCAGCACCTCCCATTTATTTTGTACTCATTAAGTATGTATGGGTATAAGACCAATGAATCATTATCTTGTAACGCAGGGCTCACCCTCTGCCCTTGGCTTGCAGAGTCTTGGTGGGGGCAGACAGTATATGAACCCCACTTCTATTACCTGGCCACTGCCCCAGGTAAGATGCACCGGTCCCTATATCTGAGGGCTGTCAGCTCCCTCCTCTACACCATCTCATGACTTATACCACCCCCAGGAGAGAGCAGCCTGGGCTAAATGCAGGAAGCTTCAGGCCTCCACTGATGAGAGCAAGACTCTGTGTGTGTGAAGGCTGGGAGAGCGTGTTAGAAGACATACACACACATATAAATACACAGGGTCTTAAAATTTGAACACATTCACTTTGAAACATGGACTTGGCCATCACTGAGATCTCTGTGGGTCAGGGCTAGAACTCCTAGTTTGGAAAGAAAAGGCCAGAGGCAAGCTGATGTGTTGGCGTGTTCGGAGATGCTTCCTGTTAATCTGAATTCTGCTTCTCTTAGAACACTTTTTTCCTGGCACTTGGTCATGACACCTCTTTTTGCTCCACTGAAACTCCCCGTTCTCCACTTCCTCCATCCCTGGGGGCGGTGTTCAGTGGTTACACGGAAAGGAAGGGTCATTGATGAAGCGTCTCTGTACAGTGGCTCTGAAGGGCTCAAGGAATCCTTGTCTCCCTTTCATGACATGGACTCAGCCTCCAGAGGCCTTCGGTCACTTCCAAGCCCTTGCATAGCCTGCTGCCTGGACGGTGAGATACCATTGGTAGAAATGGACATCCTAAATCCAGGCATTTAAACTGTAATCCTACTAAATAATTTGTTTCCTGTTTTATATTGTTTGCTTAGAAGAGGGGGTGGAAAAATGCAGAACTGTTTTCCAGTGCATTTCCTTCCTTCCACCCCCAAACCTACTAAAGATACAGCATGCTTCTTTGCACGCTGATGGTAGGGTTATTCCTAAGTGTTAATTTTTTACGTGCCTAATTACTTTCCCAGTAGGAATGGCATCTAATACGTTCTAGCACTACAGTGCTAGCAAATGCTGGGCCCAGAGAAGATGCGTACTGAATTTGTTGATTGCCTGCTGATTTTGTACCCTGATTCTGAGCTCTACAGGAATATGGCCAGATATTGTCTACATGGGGAGATAATCACCTCCATTTTCCCTTCCCTTTTCCACTTTTTTAATGTGCTGAAATCCAGCTTCATCCTTAAAACTAAAACTAGTGTTGATTTTTTAAAACTTATTTATTTATTTACTTATTATTTTTTTAAGACAGGGTTTTGCTCTGTCGTTTAGGCTGGAGTACAGTGGTGGGATCATAGCTCACTGCAGCCTCAACCTCTTGGACTCCAGAGATCCTCCCACGTCAACCTCCTGAGTAGCTAGGACAACATGCACACTACCATGCCTGGCTAATGTTTACTTTTTGTAGATATGGGGTTTTACTATGTTGCCCAGGCTGGTCGTGAACTCCTGAGCTCAAATGATCCTCCTACCTCAGCCTCCCAAAGTGTTGGGATTATAGGCATGAACCACCACACCTGACCCTTTTTTTTTTTTTTTTTTTTGGCTGTGCTAACTGTCCCCAATGCTGCATGTGTACTATTTGTCATGGCTATAGTAATATTCATGATTACTACTACTCATCTGTAATTAAGATATAACTGGGATAATACAATGAACCAGGCATTGCATGAAGGGCTTTGTATGTATCTTCTTATCTAATGAGTGGCATTCAGAACATACTTAATGGACTTAAGGAAGACTTGCTCCCAAGTGGTTCACAAGCTGTGGGTTTCAGGGAAGCCATTTCTGCTGTCTCAGACTCAGTTTCCCCCTCTGCAAAATAGGGAGCTGGATGCCTGCCTCTCCGGGTTCTTTCCTTTTTCATCACTGGTTTAACTCAATTCACTTGTGTTTAGGGAGTCCTTGCTGTGTACTCTGCACAGATTTGTTGCTTAGAGAATATAAAACAAATACAGTTCAGTCCCTGTGTCAAAGCTTGTACCATCTAGTGTAATGACAGGAAGCCAGGGGTATCCGAGGGGTAGAGAACAGGGAAGTCAATTATATCAGGCGAAAGTGGGGAGATTCCTGAGAGTCGATTCTAATTAGAAGCTTCCTGAAGAAGGAGAGATTTCCGTTCAGGGTAAAGGAGGCAGTTGATGGCGTGGGAGTACAGAAGCACCTCTTGACAGAACTGGTGGACAAAACAAGCTATTCAGCAGTGAACCAGAACAGGGCTGTGTTCAGGACCAACTCACCTGACATTTTGCCCTATGCTAAATGTAAACTGGTCACCGTATCGATACTGCTGCAAGATAAACTGGAGAATCTCAACTACATCATAAAAGTATGTGGATCTCAGAAGAGTGAAGCATTTGGATATTTGAGATGAGTCCCCAGATTAAAACTGCTTATTTTGGCGTCCCCATATGCTGAGTCTCTCGGCCTCAGGGGAACCTCCAGTGTGGGGATGATAAATCTGATACATCTGGATTTCTGCCACAATATAATAGAATTAATTACCATTGAAATTGGCTAATGCTTGTGTTTAATAATAAATATATATGCCCCTCTTCGTTTCAGAAAGAAACTGAAGGGGGTTGCAAATATATTTGCAATGCAACAAGATACAAAATACAAGAGATAAGGAAGAAAAATAAAAGAAGAAATAATAGAGTAAGGTCAGAGGAAAAGTCCAAATGCCCAAAGGCTTTAAATACTTTATTAGAAGTGGGCTGCATGCATGCTTTGGGCTCAGGATCTTATCAGCCAATGCATTTTTTTCCTAAAAGAAAGTTTTTGGTTTTAACATGATAATGTAACGTGTCTAAGATTCCAAGAGTTAATGCGGAGACTTACCTTTATCGATGAAAGGGATTTTGGGTATTGGATAATGCTGTGTACTTTCATTCATGTTGACTGCTTAGAAACGAATTCATGAGACACAGACTGAAAGCAAAACACCAGCCCAAGGCTTTCTGGCTGAGCTTCTGAGGCTGCGTAGCTTTTGCACCAAGGATTTTACTTAACGAAACCGCAGGTCTGAGGACAATTATGTTCTCCAAGAAGAGGAATTCTCTTTGACGTTTATTATTTCCTTTGAGGAGAGGCTTTTCTCTGTGCTTCCCCCACACACCCATTTATCAGAAACATACTCTTTATTTTTTAGAGATAGGGTCTTGCTCTGTCACCCAGGCTGGAGTACAATGGTATGATCATGACTTGCTGGGATCTCAAATTCTTGTGCTCAAGCCATCTTCCTGCCTTAGCATACCAAGTAGCTAGGACTACAGGAGTCAGCCATCATGCCAGGCTCATTGTTTAATTTTTGTAAAAATAGGGTCTTGCTATGTTGCCCAGGTTGGTTTCAAACTCCTGGTCTCAAGTTATCCTCCCATCTTGGCCTCTCAAAACACTGGGATTATAGCTGTGAACCACTGCCAAACACGTTGTTTTTTTCTTTTTCTTTTTTTTTTTTAAGTGGTGACACATCGGTTTATTAAAATATGTAGCAATGTATGGTGAAAATAATGTTCATATTTTATTTTCTTAAAACAGAATATTGCAGTTTTTAGTGATAGATTTTGTTTTTTAGGGTGGTTTTCGGTTTCAGAGAAATGGAGAAAAAGATACAGGGTGCCCATTTACGTCCTCCCCTCCTGCACACAGTTTTCCCATTATTAATTTCTTACATTAATGTGGTACATTTTTGACAACTGATGATAACATATTGATACGTTATCATTAGCTAGTCCATAGTTTAAGGTAGGGTTCACATCTTGTATTGCTCATTCTTTGAGTTTTGACAAGTGTATAATATTGCATTTTCACGATTAACATTTCTGTGTATTTTATCACTGCATAAAATCTGAAAAAAAGTAGTAAAATCCAGAAATATGGTTATGAATAAAATTTTTTGAATTGTTGCAAAAAATATTTACCTCGTTGTATTATACTGAAAAGCCGAACAATCCATCATATTGCTCAAATTGTTATAGAACGAACTTTAAAATGGAAAAATGTCATTTTTTTCCTGATTTCCTTTTTTTTCAGTTTTTTTTTATTATTATTTTTTATTATTATACTTTAAATTCTAGGGGTGTTTGACAAGCCAGACACATTCTTTGTGACATTGGAGAAAGACTGGGGCAAGTCCGCCCAGAGAACCGTGGAGCCAAGTGTGACAGCTGGAGGGCCTCAGCCCAGGTCTGACCTCCTTTGAGTTCATGTCTCTTTTATTCCTAGTGTCAAGCAGAATGAGCGCTACGGCCAGTTGACTCTGGTCAACTCTACCTCGGCGGACACGGGTGAATTCAGCTGCTGGGGGCAGCTCTGCAGCGGCTACATCTGCAGGAAGGACGAGACCAAAACAGGCTCCACCTACATCTTTTTCACAGGTAAAATACTTGGTGCATTCATGGAACTCTTCAAACTTCTGGACTTGGCTGAGAGCTGAAGGTTTCCCTACTGCATGCTGAATAGCAAATAATGACATCAGAGCACTTCTTGTTTGCCAGGCTCTGGGCTAAATGCTTTACATCAGTTATTTCACATAAGTCTTACCATAACCCTTCAGGGCATATACTAATATTATTTCCTTTTTTTTTTTTTTTTTTCAGATGGGAAAGTTGAGGTTAAATAAGTCCTTAAGGTCACACAGCAAGTAAGTGGTGGTAACAAGATTTCAACACAAACCGTTTGGTTCCAGGGTCTGTCCCTGCACTCGCCAATACAGTGACCACTAGACACGTGTGGCTACTTAAATTTAAATGAAAATTAATCAAAATGAAATAAAATTCAAAACAGTTTCTCAGTGCACTTGCCAGGTTTCAAGTGCTCAACTGTGGCACATAGCTAGTTAATGGCTATTGTACTAGACAGCACAGAGAGAGAACATTCCCTTTATCACAGAAAGTTCTATTGGACAGTGCTGCTGTTGACTTTCATCACTGTGTTCTCAGAACCTATGACCATCTCCTCTCTGGAAACTCCATAGGATGCTTTGCTAAAGACCTCCTCCCATTTGTCATTTTTATTATTTTATTTTTTGATTTTTCCGTAGAAATGAGGTCTCACTGGGTTGCCCAGGCTGGTCTCAAACTCCTGAGCTCAAACTATCCTCCTGCTTTGGTCTCCCAAAGTGCTGTAGTTACAGGCATGAACCACAGTGCTCAGCCCCATTTGTTCTTGGGAGTACTATGAGCTGGGATTTCAGAGGCAAGATTCCCAAAGATTGTGGCTCTTGTGTCTCCAGTCTCTGTCCCTAAGCCTCAGTGGACTGCCTGAAAATGTTCAAGTCAGGGTGGAAAACTCTGCAGTGCAAAGTATGTTTCTGGAAGGTGGAGCTTGCATTTTGAGAAACAGGTGTGCAGAATAACTGCTCAGCCTCTTTCTTCTGTAATGTTCTCTAAGTTCTGAAGTTTAGGGGATGAAGTTCTCCAGCAAGGTTCAGAGGTCAGTAACAGCTTTCAGGAATCTTACAAATCCACCCCAGTCCCATTGTTGTCCAAGACATTTCAGGTGAAACCAGAATCCTTTCTTAGTGCCTGGCCAGGGACTTTCATGAGATTTCTCTATGCCCTGAATCCATCTACCTTTCAGACCTAGACCTAAATAGGCCTAGACGTAGACTTAGACCTATGACCCAAATGATGTTATGACCTGACCAGTAAAGAATGTTTTAGTACAATTTTATGTATTTGTCCTCTCCTGCCCAAATAACTCCCCTCTGGCAAGAAGATGTATTAGTAGGGTACGCTGCAGTTCTGGAAGCACATGTATCTCATTTTGAAGGAGACTTTTTACTCCTTAGTTCAGCTAGATCCGAGTTCTTGTCTCATGCCAGGAAAACTTAGGCACACAGACACTTAAAAGAGTGAGTGGAGTAGAATTTAGTATGCGAAAGCTCTCAGCAAAAAGAGGGGTCCTGAAAGCAGGTTGCAGGTTGCCCTCTACACGGTTGAATACAAGGGCTTCTATGTTCCCCTGGTAGGACTGGGTTCCCTGTTTGTAAAAGGTGTGAATTCCTGGCGGCTCCACCCCTTCCTTTCAGTGTACATGCAGGCCCTTAATCTGAGTCACTCCACGTTGATTTATTTCCCTTACTGCACGTGTGTTAAGGGATGGAATTTTTCACTAGGGGCATGTTTAGGCAAGACTCCTGAGCACAATGACCTTGGTAGGTCAGAGGTTCTCTAAGGACCCTTCCATATCTGCTTGGGAGAGTTCTCTGCCTCCTGCCTCTATCAATTTCATTTCCACAACATCCCTGGGAAATAAGCAAAAGCTGTTTTATTATCTCCAAAATACCAGAAGTACTAATGCTCATGCTGAGCCTCAATGTTCCAGGACTTGTAGTGACACAATAAGGAGTGAAACCTTTTTTTCTGACCCAGGATCCAGTGTTTTTACTGCCTTGAACCTTTTCTAGGACAAGGTGAAGGATGGACTGATAGCCAGATTCTAGCTAGCATAACTGGTGTTGTCAGGAGAACTGTTAATAATTGTTCATAGGCACTCTCTTTGGATCTTCATTTTGGAACTCGCTACCCAAGACTGTCTGTGTGCCCTTTGTATTATACCATGCTGTGAAGCAACAGTGGAAAAGGCAACTAATTAAGATGAATAAAAGTCTGTTATTCCAGACAACGACTGATTCCACATTTCAAGTTGCAGAAGGAAGATGCTTTGCCATAATTAGCACTGTTTTGTCTTCCCAAAGTATCAGTCGAGGTTTTGAACTGAAGGCTTAGCTTGAGCATAATGTTCTATTAATGTTATGGGGTCTTGGCCAGCCATGGTGGCTCACACCTGTAATCCCAGCACTTTGGGAGGCCGAGGTGGGTGGATCACTTGAGGTCAGGAGTTCGAGACCAGCCTGGTCAGCATGGAGAAATCCCATCTCTACAAAAATACAAAAATTAGCTGGGTGTGGTAGCACACACCTGTAGTCCCAGCTACTCAGGAGGCTGAGGCAGGAGAATCACCTGAATCTGGGAGGCGGTGGTTGCAGTGAGCCAAGATTGTGCCACTGCACTTCCAACATGGATGACAGAGCAAGACTTTGTCTCAAAAAAAAAAAAAATGAAAAAAATTATGCGCTCACTTTGAGTTTTGGAGGCAGATCCTTTTTTTTTTTTTTTAATTTACTGAACTCCTTTTGGGAACCAAAGAAAGGCTAAAATATATTTATTCCAACTATCAAGAAACTTTGATCAAAAAGGGAGGTGACCTAATGAGTTTTTTTTTCTGATTTCTCATTTTTTTTTTCTTATTTCTCAACCCTAAGGTAGGAGTCCAGTTGGATTTTCACTGTAGGGTTTATCAATTTGTCTTTCCAAGCGTGGGTGGGTTTGAAAAATCAAGATGGGCAGTCACAGAAGCTGAGGTTCCCACTGCTGGCTCCGGATTCTTTCAGAACATATGTTTCCTGGCTACGCATGTGGAGAAACGTCTGTCATTCATTATGTTTGTATGTTTCCTAGAGTTTGATTGAAAACACTGAAGCTTCTTTTGGGGGACTGACTGTTGTTAGTGTGCAATCTGTGATAAACAATTGTCATATATATTTCCTCTTTCATCTTTATCCAGGAGGCTCTTGGAAGGTTTTTCTCCCTTGTCTCTCACTTTTTATTGGAGTATAACATATGTAAAGAAAAACATTCAGATTCTCAGTATACAGCTCAATAAATTATCCTCAACCAAACAGGCACATGTAACTCCCACCCAGGTTAAGGATGAGAACATTACCAGCGGCAGGGCTTTCTCATCGTGAAAGGCTGGGGCTCTCATTTTTATATGTAGGAAAACCACATTAATAAGTACTTTCCTGGCTGGGCACAGTCCCAGCACTTTGGGAAGCTGAGGGAGGTGGATCACTTGAGGTCAGGGGTTCGAGACCAGCCTGATCCACATGGCGAAACCCTATCTCGACTGAAAATACAAAAATTAGCTGGGTATGGTGGCACGCGCCTGTAGTTTCAGCTACTTAGGAGGCTGAGGCACAAGAATCGCTTATACCCAGGAGGCAGTGAGCCAAAGTTGCAGTGAGCCGAGATTGCACCACTACACTCTAGCCTGGGTGATGGAGTGAGCCTGTCTCCAAAAAAAAGACTCTTCTAAATATTGAATTTGCTATCATTTGGATTTAGTGTATAGCTTGTTAACTTCACTTTTTTTTTTTTTTTTTTTTTTGTGAGACTCTGTCTCGGCTCACTGCAACCTCCGACTCTCCTGGTTCAAGCAATACTCCTGCCTCAGCCTCCCAAGTAACTGGGATTACAGGCACGTGCCACCATACCCAGCTAATTTTTGTATTTTTAGTAGAGACGGAGTTTCACCATGTTGTCCAGGAGGGTCTCAATCTCCTGACCTCATGATCCGCCCACCTCGGCCTCCCAAAGTGCTGGGATTACAAGTGTGAGCCACCCCACGTGGCCAATTTTTTTTTTTTTTTTTAATGTAAAGTCCCATGTGCTTAGTTTTCTTTAAATAATACATTTGTCATCTAGATTAGTGAACATAAATACATTTGCAGGGGACATGTAATCTATAATTATTAAAATTAACTTCAACATTTTTGGTTGTTGATGGAAGCTACAAATTGCAAATATATTTTTTAAAGTAACTGGTGTGCTCACTTACTTCAAAGTATGTGTTATAGTATAAGAAGTAAGGCTGGGCACATTGGCTCACCCCTGTAATCTCAGCACTTTGGGAGGCCAAGGCAGGAGGATTGCTTGAGTCC
The DNA here is from genome assembly GCF_003255815.1 of Theropithecus gelada. Taxonomy (NCBI): domain Eukaryota; kingdom Metazoa; phylum Chordata; class Mammalia; order Primates; family Cercopithecidae; genus Theropithecus; species Theropithecus gelada. The sequence goes on from NC_037676.1 coordinate 16,178,096, forward strand.
AGCAATTTGAGACCAGCCTGGGTAACATAGTGAGACCCTGACTCTACAAAAACCAAACAATAAAAAATTAGGCTTGGTGGCACGTGCCTGTAGTCCCAGCTACTCAAGAGGCTGAGGTGGAAGGATCACTTGAGCCCTGGATGTTGAAACTGCAGTAAGTCATGATCGTGCCACTGCACTCCAGCCTGGGCAACAGAGTGAGACCCTGTCTCAAAAAAAAAAAAAAAAAAAAAAGGATATTTTTATGTTCTTAAATTCACATGGTTCACTTATTCAACTAACGACTTTGCTTATTGATTCAGATTATTCTACACACTCTTAAAACAAAAGTTGCCTCTAAATCTTGCAATCATGCAATCCTAAAGTGTTACTGCTAAGAAAACATCTTTAATATTATCCACTCCAGATTCTTCTCTTGACAAATGTGGACACTGAAGCATGAGGAAATTAAGTAATGCCTCCAAGGCCATCTAGATGGACTGTGTGAACACATGAACGTTGGGCACAACTTTGACAGAGGTGCTCCTTACCTAAGCCTGAAAGCCAATTTCTCATAAAGTAGAACGGATCTCCCAGCCTGATGGAAACCCATGTAAAACACGGAGACTCTCTGAGCCATGATATGCTCTTCCCTCGTCTTAGAGCCAAGAGGAAGGATCTCCATGTTAGTGAACTTGGTACTTATAGCCCAAGAACTCTTGGCTCATGAACCATTCGGTGATGTGTCCAGGAATTCTGCCCCCAACCTAAAACACCATCTAACTCTGACACAAAGAAGGCAAGTTGGGGAGAAAGGCAAGAAAAATTATTTATTTCAGGAACATTGTGGGGAAAACACAAGAAAGGATGTAATACATATTAGGGTATCACTAGCTCCAAATATTTCCCTTTGCAATTACTATAATATTCCCTCACAGAATGATCCAGAAAAACAAAGGATTTAATATACCATTCTAAAAAAGAAAAGCCACCAGCACCAACGAAAATTACCCCCAAAAGCCCAGTCCAGAGTTTCTTGCCTGTCCTAAGGACAGAGTCAGTCCTCATTTCTCCCATTTCGGTAAGATAAAAATGCCATCATCTGAGCTTAAAGAACCAGGCAGAGTAATTTCAGAGGAAATGAGGGGATGTAAGAGACTGGCTGAAGATTCCCAGCCAGGTGCTGGCCAAGCCGAGAGCAGACCTGAGACTGATGGGTTCCTCCTTCAAGCCGACAACATTCCCCTCCACTAACTTTGGCAGGCACCAGGTCCTCTGGGCTGTGTGGGGAGCTCTGATGTGCTGGGAAATGCTTCCTGGCTGGCAGTTACTGACCATGGCTGTGGGGTTGATTTCTCCACACACAAGCAGCAGATGGCTTCAAGGTTTTACAATTGCTAAGGGTTTAAAACTTACAATCATAAAATCACATTAATAAGTGCTTTCCTAAATACTGAGTTTGCTGTAATTTGGATGTAGTTTACAGCTTATTAACTTGATTTTTTCTGGAAATCTAAAATCCAATGTGCTTAGTCTTCTTTAAGAAATATGTGTGTCATCTACATGAGTGGATATAAATACATTTGCAGGGGACATATGTAATCTATAATTATTAAAATGAACTTTAACACATTTTTTTCTTGATGGAAGCTACTGATTGCAATTTTTTTTTTTTTTTTTTTTGAGACACAATCTTACTTTGTTGCCCAGGCTGGAGTACAGTAGCATGATCTCGGCTAACTGCAACCTCTGCCACCTCCTGGGTTCAGGCAATTCTCATGCCTCAGCCTCCCATGTAGCTGGGACTACAGGCGCATGCCACCACAGTCAGCTAATTTTTTTTTTTTTTGTATTTCTAGCAGAGATGGGGTTTCACCACGTTGCCCAGGCTGGTCTCGAACTCCTGAGCTCAGGCGATCCACCCGCCTCAGCCTCCCAAAGTGCTAGGATTACAGGCACCACACCTGGCCAGATTGCAAATATATTTTTAAAGCAAGTAGTGTCGTCACTTACTTCAAAGTATGTATTAAAGTATAAGAAGTAAGGCTGGGCCTGTTAAACCTTAACGTGTTAAAGGTTGATTTGTTAAATCTTAAATCTTGTTCCTTGCTGCTTCATGGCTGTGATCCGTGGGCCTCATTTGGGCTTGAACTGATACCTTTTCTGTTTTCTTTAAGGAGACGGGAAGGAAAATCATTCTTCTAAAAAATGAAAAGCATTAAAATAAAAAAAGAAACCCCAGCTTTTGCTACTCCTAAGGATTCAGTATTTGGAGGATGTTGCCAGAATCCGTAAGGATGCTTTTACTTTGCTTCTCCGGAGTGAATAAGCCTGTGTCTTCCCTTTGCAGAGAAAGGAGAACTCTTTGTGCCTTCTCCCAGCTACTTCGATGTTGTCTACTTGAACCCGGACAGACAGGCTGTGGTTCCTTGTCGGGTGACTGTGCTGTCGGCCAAAGTCACGCTCCACAGGGAATTCCCAGCCAAGGAGATCCCAGCCAATGGAACGGACATTGTTTATGACATGAAGCGGGGCTTTGTGTATCTGCAACCTCATTCCGAGCACCAGGGCGTGGTTTACTGCAGGGCGGAGGCCGGGGGCAGATCTCAGATCTCCGTCAAGTACCAGCTGCTCTACGTGGCAGGTAAGCCCGGCCACCCCTGTCTAGATTCTAGTCACTCCGCTGGTCAGTTTCAGGTACTGCTGTTCCCTGCCTGCAGATGGAATAAGGAAGCACCATGAGTGCCTTTTGTTTCATTGTTGTTGGGTTTTTTTTTCTTTTCCTTTTTTCCTGAAACAGTGTCCCTTTTTGCTGCCCAGGTTGGAATGCCGTGGCACAACCATTTTCTCACTGCAGCGTTAAAGCCCTGGGCTCAAGCGATCCTCCCTCCTTAGCCTCCTGAGTAGCTGGAACCACAGGCATGCGCCACCACGCCCTCTCATACAGAAGAGGTCTCCCTACCTTGCCTGGGCTGGTCTCGAACTCCTGAGCTTAAACAATCCTTCAATCTCAGCTTCCCAGAGTGCTGAGATTCCAGGTGTGAGCCACCATGCTCGGCCCACTTACGCTGTTCTTAAAGGCTTCCCTTCTGCCCCACCGCTTCTAGGATGTTCTTCTTCCTTGCTATGACTCTGACCAAAAACCCCTCTTCCCCCTTCCAGCCAAATCCTTCCATCATTCACTCTGGTGCTGCCTCTCTGTTTGATGAGCAGGTCTTCTAAGTCCCCAAACTCCTTTAGAGCATCCTCCCAGCCTCTTGGTCTTAACCCGAATCTGCTGTCTCCTAAGGACACCGTTCGCTCCCACCTCAAGGCTGGCATCCTTCTTGTACCCATTCCCACCCCCCAACCCTCATTCTCTGCCCTTCTGTTGGGAACCTCTGCTCTTTGGGGGCTCCACCAGCATTCTCATTTCCTTTCCTGTCACTCCCCTGAGTGCATCGAACATTTTGGCACTTCGTTCATGGTCCTGCTTGTCGCTCCATTTTTAGGGTGACTTTGATATCGATTTGGAACCCACTGGTCAGGTTCATGGACCCCTCATCTGCTCCACCTCGGATATTCCCACCCTCATCACAATGTGAACATGTCAACCACAACCGCTGTGACAGCAATCACCGGGGCTGACCCCAGCTCCAGTGACACAGGCTTGTACTTTCCCAGGATTCTGTGTTTAATGACTCCCTCAACCACAATCCTCACCTGCACCCCCTGTTCCCCAGGGCTTTCTGCCCTCCCCACCCACGAGGCTTAGATCGTGGCTCCCAGCACATCTCTACTCGCTACCCACGCCCTGCACGCCCTCATCTCTGTACTCCCCTCTCCCGTCCAGGAAAGAACCATCCTGGATGAACACAGCTAACCTTCTCCTCGTACCTGTACCCAGAGTTAAGAGCTGTTGGGACACTCCCATGGATGGGTAGAGGGCTTGGCCACGAATCCCCCATCTCTTGTCCACCCTGCCTGGCGTCCTCTGCATTTTGTTCCGTCTTTCTTCTGCTTTCCCCAGTGTGCACAGAACACTTGGAGTCCTCAAATACCCACCTCATCCTCTTCCAACTGGCCTTACTCCCTTTCTCTTGACAGATCTGAAACATGATCAGTCTCCCAGTTAAAATTGGAACTACTTCTTTTAATGTGGCCATTTTAGTGGGGAGTTTCATTTCAGGGCGTTTATACATGAAATACGTTTTTCCCTGGTAACTGCCAGCCATTCCACTGTGTTAAATCCCCCTTTTCCTGAGGGTAGGGAGATCTGTTAGTCGTGTTGAGTTTCCCTTTGACATCCAGGAGGCTCGCTGGGTGAGTAAGACAGCCTCGTTCTGATTTCTAAGGCTGTTTGTTTAAAATCTTCAGTCCCGACAATTGATCCAAGCCTGCTTTCTGCTCTTCCTTCCACATGCAGGCTCCATGCTGAGTCCAGCAGCTCTGAGCCAGAGGCCACAGTCCCCTCTGCTCCCCTCCCCTCCCCTCCCTGCTGGGACACCAGGTTAGGGGAAGTAAGAGACAGAGGTCAGAGCCCAAGAGCTGGCTACCCCTGGTAATAAATGCTGACCTGGCTTGCTGTCTGTGAGCCTGATGGGACCAGATAGTGACTCCAGTGCTTTGTCACAGGTGATAGGGACTCGCCTGTCACAAGCCCCTTTAGTGTCCTAGGCCCTGTCCCATGCAGCCTCGCCTCCTCCTGGACCCTCAGCTGGAGGCTGCCTCTGCTTGTATGAACTTCTTTGCTGTTAGGTGCAGCACGACTGAGAGAGCCTGGAGTCTTGACGTCTCTGTGTCCATCTGATCACCTGACTCTGGAGCAGGTAGCCACCAGAACATACTGTGGAGACACAGTCTGGGCCCTCTTTCCTTCTGGAAGTCCCCCACCCTGCCATCTTGTCCAGGGCTCTTTTGCCCCGGGCTGATGGCATAGGGGCAGGCTAGGAGCAGTTCTGTTGCAGAACGCCACAGCATCCCCCGCCTTCCTTGACAAGCGGTTCTCTGAGGCCCCTCCCTCACCTTTCTGGAGTGAAGCAGCCCCTTGCCAGCTTTGCAAGGGAGGAGGGGAAATCGTTTCTCCTTAGGCACTGTAGTCCCTCACAGGTGACTTTAGTCTCTCGGAGAACTCTCACCTTGACCAGGGGCAAGTGGTGTGTGTGGGCAGGGTCCGTCCCCTGCAGTGGAGCTTCTCAGGCAGCCCTGTCGGGGGATCAGTAGCCCCAAGAGTGAGCTGCTCTTTGAAGTTAAAAATTGGGCTCTGTCATGCCTCGTGTTCTCAGCCATGGTGCTTATTCAGCAGGCCATGCCCCTCACGCCCTGTTACCAAATCCCTCTCACGGCCCTGCTTCACCTCCCCGCGTGCTGCGCTGAGCCCACCGCTCTTCCCCACTAGAACCAAGTCCCTGAATGAAAGAGCTCTCCATGTCCCATCTCCACTTCCTTTCCTCCCACACACTCCTCTGCCCACTCCCATCTGGCCTTCTCCCTTGACTTCCACCAAAGTGGCTGTTGCCAAGGTACTCTGGGACCCCCATGCCGTTAAAATTTGTCCCCGTCCCACTGGATTCCGCCTCCCCTGCATGGAACGGCCTCTGCCCTGGTTCCATTTTTTCCAGCTTCCGCCACCTCCCCTACAGCTTTCTCACTCTTCTTGGTCAGCTCTTAGCATTCTATCAACTCTGAAATGCTGGTGCTCCCCCAGTCACCCTTCTTTCCCACTCCTTGTTCTCTCCCTGGGCCTGCTTCACATGTGTACACTGGTAATTCCCAAGCGGGTGGAAGTGGCCAGATCTGGAAGCACCAGATCCACGTGTCCGCCGTCCACCTCGAGCATGCACTGAGATGCTTCGGGACCCTCCATCCTCTGTGTGCCATCCCTGGACTCAGCGCCATCCTCCCTGGACTGGTTCTTCCTCCTCCTCTGCTTTGGTGACGGGACTACCTTCATCCAGGGGACAGGCCTGTGGCTGGAAGTCAAGCTCATCTCCCTTCTCCTCCCAATCCTTTGTACTTTTTTCATTAAATCACTTTCAAATCTTACTGTTTCTCTCCATCCTCACTACAAAAAAGGGATCAAGCTAGCATTGTCTCTGCCCTGGTCTTACGTGAATACCTTCTCATCCATCTCCCCTATGTCCACCTTTTCTTTCTCCACTCTGTTTTCCACATTGCAGTTGATTTTTTTTTTAAGGCAAAATGTTGCTGTGTTGCCCAGACTGGAGTACAGTGGTGTGATCTCGGCTCACTGCAACCTCCACCACCTGGGCTCAAGCGATTCTCCTGTCTCACCCTCAGTATCTGGGATTACAGGCATGCGCCAGCATGCCCAGCTAATTTTGTATTTTTAGTTGAGATGGGGTTTCACCATGTTGGCCAGGCTGGTCTCCAACTCCTGACCTCAGGTGATCTGCCCACCTCGGCCTCCCAAAGTGGTGGGATTACAGGAGAGAACCACTGCGCCTGGCCTCTGATTTTAATTAAACTATTCAGTAGGTTCCCACTTCTCCCAGAACCAAAGTCCAAATCCTCTGTGTGGCGTGAATGGCCTCGCATGGACTCACCTCTGTCCTCCTCCCCATCCAGGTCTCACTCCTCCCTCCCCTCCTCTCCCCAGCCCTCCTCACTCCGCCACCACCTCTCACCCAGGGCCACGCCCATGAGCACTCCCAGCCTGCTGGTGCCTCCCTGCTTCTCCTGTTCATGTCTTTGAAGCTCAGTCTTGAGATTGTAGTTCAAATAGTACTTCCTCAAGGAAGCCCTTCCTGGCTCTCAGACTGTTGTATTCTGGCCTTTTGGAGTATACTGGGCTTCTGCTTCATAGCTTTTAACACAGCATTTTAAACTAACCATATAGGCCGGGCGTGGTGGCTCAAGCCTGTAATCCCAGCACTTTGGGAGGCCGAGACGGGCNTGGCGGGCAATTATAGTCCCAGCTACTCGGGAGGCTGAGGCAGGAGAATGGCGTAAACCCCGGAGGCGGAGCTTGCAGTGAGCTGAGATCTGGCCACTGCACTCCAGCCTGGGTGACAGAGCGAGACTCCGTCTCAAACAAACAAACAAACAAACAAAAACTAACCATATAATGACTCACTCAGTGTCTGGCCCCTCCCTTAGAATACAGGTTCCAGGGGCTCAGAGATCAGGTCCATCTCCCTCCCTGGTCTAGACCCACCTGCTAGCACACAACCTTGCTCAAGGCTACCATCAAAATTGCTCGTTGACACACCTGTACTCCCAGCACTATGGGAGGCCAGGGCATGAGGATTGCTTGAGGCTATGAGTTGGAGATCAGCCTGGGCAACATAGACCAAAAAAACTGAAAAATTAGCCAGGTGCAGTGGCTCATACCTGTAATCCTACCTACTCAGAAGGCTAAGATGGGAGGATGGCTTCAGCTTTCCTCCAGGATGCAGGAGTTCGAGGCTGCAGAGAGCTAAGGTTGCACCACTGTTGGCAGGTTCCTGTACTCCCAGCTACTCGGGAGGCTGAGGCAGGAGAATGGTGTGAACCCTGGAGGCAGAGCTTGCAGTGAGCCAAGATCACGCCACTGCACTCCAGCCTGGGTGACAGACCCCGTTTCTTTCTTTCTTTTTTTAAATTATTATTATACTTTAAGTTCTAGGTTACATGTGCACGACGTGCAGGTTTTTTACATATGTATACATGTGCCATGTTGGTGTGCTGCACCCATTAACTCGTCATTTATATTAGGTATGTCTCCTAATGCTATCCCTCCCCACCCCCCACCCCACGACAGGCCCTGGTGTGTGATGTTCCCCACCCTGTGTCCAAGTGTTTTCATTGTTCAATTCCTACCTATGAGTGAGAACATGCGGTGTTTGGTTTTCTGTCCTTGCGATAGTTTGCTGAGAATGATGGTTTCCAGCTTCATCCACGTCCCTACAAAGGACATGAACTCATCCTTTTTTATGGCTGCATAGTATTCCATGGTGTATATGTGCCACATTTTCTTTAACCAGTCTGTCATTGATGGACATTTGGGTTGGTTCCAAGTCTTTGCTATTGTGAATAGTGCCACAATAAACATATGTGTGCATGTGTCCTTATAGTAGCATGATTTATAATCCTTTGGGTATATACCCAGTAATGGGATGGCTGGGTCAAATAGTATTTCAGTTCTAGATCCTTGAGGAATCGCCACACTGTCTTCCACAATGGTTGAACTAGTTTACAGTCCCACCAACAGTGTAAAAGTGTTCCTATTTCTCCACATCCTCTCCAGCACCTGTTGTTTCCTGACTTTTTAATGATCGCCATTCTAAATGGTGTAAGATGGTATCTCATTGTGGTTTTGATTTGCATTTCCCTGATGGCCAGTGATGATGAGCACTTTTTCATGGGTCTGTTGGCTGTATACATGTCTTCTTTTGGGAAGTGCAGAGACACCATTTCTAAATAAATAGCTTGTTGAGTGAATTCTCCATAAATGAAGAAATTTGTTTCTGAAACATGATGAGGCAAAGGCACTGCAAACCCAGGTAGCAGTTGTGCCCAAACATCTTTCACATCTGTATATTTAGATTTTCTCCTCCTCTTGTGCGGATAGACAGCCACACACTTATCTGCTCCCTGCCACCCCCGTGGACGCCACCACCCAGTACTTCCTACATGCTTCTTCCCTAAGGACTTGTTCCCCCTCACCTCTTTATTCTCTTCACATGACCCCTGACGGACCTCTGAGCCTCCTCACCTAATCACAGGCTTGGAGGCTGTCCTGGGAGTCCTGGTGCCAATCCCATTCCAGACCACCAAGGTCAACAGGTAAAGGTGGCTTCAAAGGAAGCCCCAGGTGGTGGGCTCACACCGTCTTGGCGCTGGACGGGAAGTTGTGAGAAAGGCAGAAAAGTCCATCTGTCTCCATAGAAAAGAATGCATGTGTAGGTTTGTTTTTGAGGTTACGCTCAGGGTCTCACTCTCCCTGTCTCCTGCTTGCTTCCAGTTCCCAGTGGCCCTCCCTCAACAACCATCTTGGCCTCTTCAAACAAAGTGAAAAGTGGGGACGACGTCAGTGTGCTCTGCACTGTCCTGGGGGAGCCCGACGTGGAGGTGGAATTCACGTGGATCTTCCCAGGGCAGAAGGTAAGTGTCATACTCAGCACCTGCATCTCAGCACTGCATCTCAGCCAGCCATTTTAATTCACAGCTTTGTCCCCATCCAGTGCTACATGCCATAGCTTAAGAAGTGCAAGAAACATGTGGGACTTTGTTGGGGGCCAAGGCTTGTTTGTTTTCTTTGAAGATGTTTCAGTATATTAAAAAAATTTTTTTTAAGGACAGGAAATAAAAGATTTGAGTTTCATTAGTCAGTTTGCTCAATGTACCCTCTTCATATGCAGGGGTTTTTTTTTAAACCCTTAACTAAGAAGGGACAGTAATGCTCATCGCAGTGCCATTCACAATACCAAAGACATAGAATCAACCTAAATGCCCTTCAGTGGTAGATTGGATAAAGAAAACGTAGTACATATACACCACAGAATACTATGCAGCCATGAAAAAGAATGAGATCGTGTCCTTTGCAGGAACACAAATGGAGCTGGAGGCCATTATCCTTAGCAAACTAACACAGAGACAGAAAAACAAATACTGCATGTTCTCACTTGTAAGTGGGAGCTAAATGATGAGAATACATGGACAAGAAGGGAACAACACACACTGGGGCCTACCTGGGGGTAAAGGGTGGGAGGAGAGAGTGGATCAGGCAAAATAACTAAGGGGTACCAGGCTGAATATTAATACCTGGGTGAAGAAATGATCTTTCATTTCATGACATGAGTTTACCTCTATAACAAACTTGCACATATACCCCTGAACCTAAATAAAAGTTTTTTAAAAAATAAAAGGACACTGGGAGGAAAGGGAAATGAAGTATCTCACTCTTTTCTGCTGCCCCCACCTCAATCTTCAGTCCCATCTTCTGGGTCAACTAGAATCTCACCTCCTCCTGGGGTCCTTCAGAGTGTTCTCTTTGTTTTTAATCTGTTTTGTCATTTTTTTATTTCAGTAGGTTTTTGAGAACAGTAGGTGTTGGGTTACATGAATAAGTTCTTTGGATGATTTCTGAGATTTTGGTGTATCCATCACCTGAGCAGTGTACACTATACCAAATGTACAGGCTTTTATCTCTCACCCCGCTTCCCACCCTTTCCCCCCGAGTCCCCAAAGTTAATTGTGTCATTCTTATGTCTTTGCATCCTCATAGCTTAGCTCACATTTAACAGTGAGGACATACCATATTTGGTTTTCCATTTGTGAGTTACTTCAATTAGAATGATGGTCTCCAGTTCCATCCAGGTTGCTGCAAATGCCATTATTTCATTCCTTTTTATGGCACAGTTGTATTCCATGGTATATATACTATATTTTCTTTATCCACTCATTGACTGATGGGCATTTGAGCTGGTTCCATTTTTTGTGAATTGTACTGCTATAAACATGTGTACGAGTATCTTTTTCATATAATGACTTCTTTTCCTCTGGGTAGGTACCCAGTAATGAGATTGCTGGATCAAATAGTAGTTCTACTTTTAGTTCTTCAAGGAATCTCCACAGTTTTCCATAGTGGTTGTACTAGTTTACATTCCCACCAGCAGTGTAAAAGTGTTCCCTTTTCACCACATCCATGCCAACATCTGCTGTTTTTTGATTTTTAAATTATGGCCATTCTCGCAGGAGTAAGGTGGTATCACATTGTAGTTTTGATTTGCATTTCCTTAATCATTAGTGATGTTGAGCAGTTTTTCATATGTTTGTTGGACTTTGGTATATCTTTTGAGAATTGTCTATTTATGTCCTTAGCCCAGTTTTTGATGGGATTGTTATTTTCTTGCTGATTTGTTTGAGTTCCTTGTAGATTCTGGGTGTTAGTCCTTTGTCAGATGTATAGATTGCAAAAATGTTATCCCACTCTATGGGTTGTCTGTTTATTCTGCTGATTATTTCTTTTGCTGTGCAGAAGCTTTTTAGTTTAATTAAGCCCCATCTGTCTTTGTTTTTGTTGAATTTGCTTTTTGGTTCTTGGTCATGAACTCTTTGCCTAAGCTAATGTCCAGAAAGGTTTTTCCAATGTTATCTTCTAGAATTTTTATGGTTTCAGGTCTTAGATTTAGTATTTGATCCATCTTGAGTTGATTTTTGTATAAGGTGAAAGATAAGGATTCAGTTTTATTCATCTACATTTGGCTTGCCAATTATCCTAGCACCATTTGTTGAATAGGGTGTCCTTTCCCCATTTTATGTTTTCATTTGCTTTGTCAAAGATCAATTGTAAGTATTTGGGTTTATTTCTGGGTTCTCTATTCTGTTCCACTGGTTTGTGTGCTATTTTTATACCACTACCATGCTGTTTGGGTGACTATGGCCTTATAGTATAGTTTGAAGTCAGGTAATGTGATGCCTCTAGATTTGTTCTCTTCACTTAGTCTTGTTTTGGCTATGCGGACTCTTTTTTGGTTCCGTATGAATTTTAAGATTGTTTTTTCTAGTTCTGTGAAGAATGGTGGTGGTATTTTGGTGGGAATTGCATTGAATTTGTAGATTGGTTTTGGCAGTATGGTCATTTTCACAATATTGATTCTACCCATCCATGGCATGTGATGTGTTTCCACTTGTGTCATCCATGATGTCTTTCAGCAGTGTTTTGTAGTTTTCCTTGTAGAGGTCTTTCACCTCCTTGGTTAGGTGTATTCCTGAGTTGTTTTTTTTTTTTTTTTTTTTTTTTTTTGCAGCTATTATAGAAGGGGTTAGGTTATTGATTTGATTCTAAGCTTGGTTGTTGGTGGATAGCAGAGCTGATTTGTTTACATTAATTTTGTATCCTGAAACTTTGCTAAATTCATTTATCAGTTCTAGCAGCTTTTTGGAGGAGTCTTTAGGGTTCTCTAGGTATATGATTATATCATCAGCAAACAGTGACAGTTTGACTTCTCTTTATCGATTTGGACGCCTTTATTTCTTTTTCTTGTCTGATTGCTCTGGCTAGGACTTCGAGTACTATGTTAAATAAAACTGGGCATCCTTGTCTTGCTGTTCTCAGGGGAAACGCTTTCAAGTTTTCTCCATTCAGTATAGATGGTTTTCATTACCTTAAGTTATGTCCCTTCTATGCCAATTTTGCTGAGGGTTTAATCAAAGGGATGCTGGATTTTGTCAAGTGCTTTTTCCGTGTCTGTTGAGATGATCATGTGATTTTTTGTTTTTAATTCTCTGTGGTGTATCACATTAATGACTTGTGTATGTTAAACCACTCCAGTATGAAACCCATTTGATCATGGTGGACTATCTTTTTGATATGCTGTTGGATTTGGTTAGCTAGTATTTTGTTATGGATTTTTGCATCTATATTCATCAAACATGTTGGTCTATAGTTTTCTCTTTTTTGTTATGTCCTTTCCTGGTTTTGGTATTAGGGTGATACTGGCTTCACAGAATGATTTAGGGAGGATTCCTTCTTTCTCTATCTTGTGAAATAGTGTTGATAGAATTGATACCAGTTCTTTGAATGTCTGATAGAATTCATTTGTGAATCCATCTGTACACATATATATGTACGTGTGTGTATATGTGTGTGTGTGTATATATATATATGATTGTGATATTTTCCTGTTGGACAAGTCCTTTTATCATTACATAATGTCCCTCTTTGTCTTTTTTAACTTCTGTTTCTTTAAAGTTTTTCTGTCTAATATAAGAACAGCTACTCCTCTATAAGACAGGCCTTCACCTGTAATCCCAGCTGCTCGGGAGGCTGAGGTACAAGAATCGCTTGAACCTGGGAGGTGGAGGTTGCAGTGAGCCAAGATTGTGCCGTTGCACTCCAGCCTGGGCAACAGAGTGAGACTCTGTCTCAAAAAGACAAAACAAACAAAAAGAATAACTACTCCTGCTCACTTTGGTGTCCCTTTTCATGGAATACCTTTTTCCACCCCTTTACGATAGATTTATATGAGTCCTATTTGTTAGGTGAGTCTCTTCAGAACAGCAGATACTTGGCTGGTGACTTCTTACCCATTCTGCCATTCTCTATCTTTTAAGTGGAGCATTTAGGCCATTTACATTCAACATTAGTATTGAGATGTGAGGTACTATTGTATTCGTTGTGCTATTTGTTGCCTGAATTGTTTTTTTTTTTTTTAATTGTGCTTTTGTTTTATAGGTCCTGTGAGATTTATGCTTTAAGGAGGTTCTCTTTTGGTGTATTTCAAGGATTTGTTTCAATATTTAGAGCTCCTTTTAGCAGTGCCTGTAGTGCCAGGTTGGTAGTGGTGAATTCTCTCAGCATTTGTTTGTCTGAAAAAGACTGTATCTCTCCTTGATTTATGAAGCTTCGTTTCACTGGACACAAAATTCTTGGCTGATAATTCTTTTGTTTAAGGAGGCTGAAGGTAGGGCCTCAATTTCTTCTAGCTTGTAGGGTTTCTGCTGAGGAATCTGCTGTTAATCTGGTATGTTTTCCTTTATAGGTTACCTGGTGCTTTTGCCTTACAGCTCTTAAGATTCTTTCCTTTGTCTTGACTTTAGATAACCTGATGACGATGTGCCTAGGATGATCTTTTGTGGTGAATTTCCCAGGTGTTCTTTGAGCTTCTTGTATTCAGATGTCTAGCTGTCTAGCAAGGCTGGGGAAGTTTTCTTTGTTTATTCCCTCAAATATGTCTTCCAAACTTTTAGATTTCTCTTCTTCAGGAACACCAGTTATTCTTAGGTTTGGTTGTTTAATATAATCCCACGCTTCTTGGAGGCTTTGTTCATTCTTTTAAATTCTTTTTTCTTTGTCTTTGTTTGATTGGGTTAATTCAAAAATCTGATGTTCGAGTTCTGAAATTCTTTCTTCTGCTTGTTCACTTCTATTGCTGAGACTTTCCAGTGTATTTTGCATTTCTCTAAGTGTGTCCTTCATTTCCAGAAATTTCTGTTTCTGATATCTATTTCACTGAAGATTTTCCCCTTCATACCCTGTGTCTTTTTTTGATTTAATTAAATTGGAGTTCACCTTTCTCCGATGCCTCCTTGACTAGCTTAGTAACTGACCTTCTGAATTCTTTTTCTGGCAATTCAGGGATTTCTTTTTGGTTTGGATCAATTGCTGGTGAGCTAGTGTGATCTTCTGGAGTGTTAAAGAAACTTGTTTTGAAATATTACCAGAATTGTTTTACTGGTTCCTTCTCATTTGGTAGACTATGGTAGAGGGAAGATCTGGGGCTCAAGGGCTGCTGCCCATGGGGTGCTCTCTTGATGTAGTGCTCTCCCCATTGCCCTATGTGTATGGCTTCCTGAGAGACAAACTGCAGTGATTGTTATTTCTTTTCTGTATCTAGTCACCCAGCAGAGTTACTGGGCTCTGGGCTGGTACTGGGTAGTGCCTGCACAGAGTCCTATGATGTCTCAGGTCTCTCAGCCATGGATACCAGCACCTGCTCTGATGGAGGTGGCAGGGAAGTGAAATGGATGAACTCTGTGAGGGTCCTTAGTTGTAGTTTTGTTTATTGTACTAGTTTTGTGTTGGTTGGTCTCATGCCAGGAGGCAGCACTTTAAAGAGCATTAGCTGTAGTAGTATAGGGAGGAACGGTGGTGGGCAGGACCCTAGAGCTTCCAAGAGATTATGTCCTTTGTCTTCGGCTACCAGAGTGGGTAGAAAAAGACCATTAGGTGGTGGCGGGGTAGGCGTGTCTGAGCTCAGACACTCTCCTTGGGCGGGTCTTGCTATAGCTGCTGTTGGGAATGGGGGTGTGGTTCTCAGGCCAATGGATTTATGTTCCCCAGGGGATTAGGGCTGCTCTGCTGTGTCGTGCAGGTCGCCAGGGAAGTGGGACAAAGCCAGCAGTTACAGGCCTCACCCAGCTCCCATGTAGCCCAAAGGGCTGGTCTCACTCCCTCTGTCTCCGCCAACAGCACAGAGTTTGTTTCTAGGCAGTGGATGAGCAGGGTTGAGAACTTGCCCCAGGCTACCAGCCTACCGGCTAAGAAAGCAAACAGGGCTTTCAGGTTTCACACCTGCTACCTGCCACAGTTTCTGTGCTATGTCTGCACTACTGCTTTAGTCCCTCACCCGAGTTCTGTCCAGGAAACTTTGTGTTTGGTCAAAACTGTTAGAAAGTTCAGCTAGAAGTTTTCTTCTCCCTGTGGTCTCTTCCCAGTTTCTCTGGTAGCCCTCTTCAAGGACCTCTGTGAGACAAAGTCAGAAATGCTGGGGACTGAGACAGCCCACAGGGCTCTTCCTGCTGCTGCTTTCTACCACTGTGTTTCACTTGGCTAGTGTGTTCTCTATACCAGCTGTGCCCATGGCAAGCTGCTGTAAGCAGACATCCCCCAAGTGAGCATAGAAATAGACCATGCCGAAAAGGTGCTGTGAGGCCAGAGATAATTTTAAAGTAGACTTCTCATAAAAGCAATTGCAGCATATTTAGCCCTTGTGCATGTTTTGCTTGCTAAAATAACAGCTCTGCTACCAGCACGGAATAATCCCTTTGTTGCCAGAAGAGATTTGGCCTCCACAAGACACATTCAGTAGCTGACATCCTTCTGGCCTACGGGCTGTGATTGGTAGAAAATAACTGTCCCTGGGAATAGTGTTTTCCAGCTTCCTGGTACCAGGTACTTATCAGAAGTGTTGGTCATACTTACAGGACATAGATGATTTTCAGTAGAGGTGTTTTTTCTGGTTTTTGTTTTTTTCCCCCGCTCCTACATTGCTATTTGGTATTTTATGAGAAAAGGTATTCACTGAGTAATACTATGTTCTTATCACCAGAGTTGGCTGAACGTCTCAAGAGTGACCATCTCACTTTCTAGAAATAGGGGTCATGTCATCTAGTACAGTATCTTACCCATCCTTGGTACAACTTTTCTCCCACTGGAGTCCTAAGGCACATTGACCTAATCATAGTTCTCCCTCTCCCAAATCTGAGCAATTGGGAGCTCCTAGTCATTTATACAGTGGGTGCGTTTTCAGGCTACTGACTTTCTATTCTGTAGATAAGAACCACTTAGGAAAAGAAAATGGGCAATGTGAAGAACGAGGCCAGTGGAAAATTTTGTCCTTGCTTGTGCTTAATGCCAGTTCCACTTTCTTGGAGTTCTAAAAGCATACATTTTAGATTAAGTAAAAACTTATAGAAGAAAAGGGCAGACAGACAGCGCCAAACAGCGTAATGAAATTCAAGTCTCTGTTTGGAAAAAATGCAGCCTAAAATGATTCCAGTGTAGAAGCTTCCACAGCTTATGAGCTATGCATACTAAAGTCTTTTATAAGCATGTGCTTTGCTCTTTGAAAGGAACGCTCAACAGTGTTGGGCGAGTGGGAGCTGTTTATAGCAGCTTGTCCCTCGTGCTTCAGTCTGTGTGGGTGTCGTTAAACAGGATGAAAGGCCTGTGACGATCCAAGACACTTGGAGGCTGATCCACAGAGGACTGGGACACACCACGAGACTCTCCCAGAGCGTCATTACAGTGGAAGACTTTGAGACCATTGATGCAGGATATTACATTTGCACTGCTCAGAATCTTCAAGGACAGACCACAGTAGCTACCACTGTTGAGTTTTCCTGACTTGGAAAAGGAAGCGTAATGAACTTATGGAAAGCCCATTTGTGTACACAGTCAGCTTTGGGGTTCTTTTTATTAGTGCTTTGCCAGAGGCTGATGTCAAGCACCAAACCCCAACCCCAGCATCTTGAGTCCGACCCTGACATCCAAACTAAAAGGAAGTCATCCAGTCTATTCACAGAAGTGTTAACTTTTCTAACAGAAAGCATGTATTTTGATTGCTTACCTACATACGTGTTCCTAGTTTTTATACCTGTGTAAACAATTTTATATACTCATTTCTATTAAATGAACAAGTTTTTGTAAAGAATACAAAGTGGGATAAGTGTTTGTTAAGTTGGCTTAAAGTATATCCAGAAAGACTTGGTGGTGGCGATACGTGGGTCAGTACCAAGTACTCTCTTTTTATCACCACCACAATGTGTTAGAATTTTAAAATGTTCTAGATACAGTTCAACTACTTATCCACAAGCAACAACTCCAGATTCAAATGCTTAGAAATGTCATTTTGTCTTAGTAGCAACTTTAAAGCAAACGTGAGTTAATTTATGAAGGTATTGAAAAAAATCATGTATGCTTCATCTTTTTAAACTGCTGCACTCAAGGGTACTAATTCTAGATTAGTCTATTCAATAAGTACAGCATGTTTTTAGAAGTTTAGCTTTCAATATGAAATAGATGCATAGGTTGAGAACATTCAACTTTTAGACTTTTTTTTACCATATTCAAAAATATTTACCAAGTTTGTCCAATTTTCTTACATAGCAGAAATTGTTAAAATCAGCCAAAATTTATTTCTCAAACACAGATAGCTTTGAATTTAGAAAAGAAGAGCTTAGCCCTAACTCTAGCTCTGTGAGCCAAGTTTCAACCCATGACCAATTATGTGGTTGCAGTGGAAATTCCTGGGAAATAAACTAAGAGGAGATACAATCTTTACTGTGCTGTCAAAGGGCTATAAATTTGAAGAATGTAAAACTGAAGAATTTGAAGAATGAAGTAGGTCAGAGGATGCAATTCTTGAGTATTCCAGCATTATTTATTTGATCAAAGTAAAATACACTTTCCATCACTACAAACTGAGCACAACTACAGTTGTCTACACATCCATATTTTTGACGTGCCAACATTTTGCATTCTACATGAAACATTTGGTTTAAACAAAATCTTAAAAATTCTCTATTTTGTTTCCTATCTTCTCTCCTGTTCTCTGCCATCCTCGGAAGACGTCTTATATTAACTGCTATGAGATTTATTTCCCAGTCACATAATACGGAGGATGGCAGGGAACAACACAAGATTTACCATGTGTAGGGGATGAATGGCAAACCCAACTTTGGCTAATGTCATTGAGAACTTGAAAGCGTGAGCAGAAATATCCCAGGAAGTGGCAGTGACTCTACATTTCCATTTATCAGAAGCAAACATGGAAGGTTACATACATGATTAACTATTGGAAGTTAAAGACTTAAGACACACAGCCACTAATTTAAAAGAACATGCAACGTGAGTATCAACTTGCTATGTATTGTACAAAGTAAATGACCCAAATATCCACCTCTAGTATCCTGGATCTCTTCTTCCTACAGCGGTTATTTGTACAGCCACTGAAGGTTGACTAGTAAATACTGACATCACAATGTTGACACATGCAGGGAGTGGGAGATAAAGCAACAGTTCTTCCTTCCACCTTTTCCAAAGTCTCACGATTAGGGGAGGTAATAAGTTTTGGAAAGAAACTGAAATGCAACTTGGAGGAGAGTTGGACAAGCCACATTTTCCGCTCGTCAGCGGGCCATTCTGCTACTAAAGACAGAGGGACTCCTCAAAGGGTACCTGAAAAATGAGTGTGATCCTCCCAGACTGTTTTCTTCTATCAAATACTGCATCATTGGTAAGCACTGAATCCTACCTTTCTTAAGTATACTAGCCCAATGACTTCCTTTTTCTCATTCTTTATTCTAAGATTTCCCAAAATCTGTAGTGGCAAATCCAGGCTTTAGTTTATTTGGAAAGTGGTTTCAGCACCTGGAAGATGAGCTGGCTCTGGGGCTCTGGAAAATCGTATTCCTTTATCCTTATCCCAGAGAAACATACGTAGGAGGTAGAAGGTTTGCTTTTGTGGCTCTGGATGGTGGAGAAAGGTAAAAAGGAAAATGAAAATAATGGGAGAGAAGAAGACAGGTTAAATCTGCAAGGATAGATCAAGGTAAAAATAAGGCAGAAAAACGCATTGGTACTGCCCTTTTTCTTTTTACAGTTTTTTTTTTTTAATAGAAAAATTAGGATTCTACATTTACACATAGCCTGAGAAAACGAATAATAGGATAGTGTTAGGCTCACATGGGTGAGTAAAAACTCTACAGAAAAATCTAGTTTCAACTGACATGGCTGAACACTGAAAAACTGCCAAGAAGTTACCCCCAAAAGATACAGAGAACGTATAGATAGGGACAAGTCAAAGCTTTCCCTGCTTTCCCTGTTATACCCTCTCCCTACCCTGTTACAGGGCTGAGCAGAGTTGGTGGTAGATGATCATAATTCAAGCAACTATTGCTTTTTCTTCTATGGCTTTGGCTGAAATGTATATGCTGATTATTTGATTAGTACATATCCAGATATATTTAGATTTTGACATTTAATACACAGCAAAGGAGGCTGCATCAGACACGTGACACTCTGTGACATCCATTTCATTCACACCCCCCCACCCCCACAGTCAGACTAAAAACTCACAAGAAGGTGTCTGTAGTGAAGAACATTACAAAGGTTATAAATCTTTATCTTAATAGGCCCCTGAGAGTTTTTCCCCCTATGCTTAGGTGAAAAAGGCAATGAACAAGATGCTCTCGTTCTTTAAGTGCTTTGTGCAACAACGTCCGTGTCGATGCCGCAATCTTTTTTTGGAGGAATCTTTTGGATGGAGGCAAAAGTCTTCCTCCAGAGTTCCAGTCTCAGAAGCTGCTGATTCCGGCGGCGGTGACGCTCCAGTTATCCTACGGTGATCACACGTGTGCTGATATACCTCTGTGCCCACGTTCCTCATTGGGGTCAGTCCTGCAGACCTGTATCAAAATGCTTTCAGAGAGTCTGTGGACTTTGGGGGAGGCATCATCTGGGTGAAATGCTGGGGCTGGGGAAAGAGCCCGAATTCCTGGGTGACTGGAAAGGGATGGCAGAGGACGTGGGGGATCTCTTGGGGCTACACAGGTCCCCATTGTGCAGCTTCCACAGCAGCTCCTCGTTTTCCATGGAGAGCCGCTTGTTGACTTTCGACTCCTTCTCTAGAGACTCTTGCAGAACAGCCTGCTCCGTGGACAGTTGCCTTGGAGGAAACAAAGCCAGAAACCATGTACATCTATGTAAAAAAATAACTTGAAAAACTTTTCTCAGCATTTGAAATTTTGAAGTCCAAAATTATTCCTTTGGGATAAAACAGAATCCTGCACAAGGTCACAGGTATTTGGCTGGCTAAGAAACACACAGGCCGGACTTGGTGGCTCATGCCTGTAATCCTGGCACCTTGGGAGGCCAAGGTGGGGGGATAACTTGAGGCCAGGAGTTCGAGACCAACTTGGGCAACATGGCAAAACTCTGTCTCTATTAAAAATACAAAAATTAGCCAAGCATGGTGACCTGTGCCTGTAGTCCCAGCTACTCAGGAGGCTGAGGTGGGAGGATTGCTTGAGCCCAGGAGGTGGAGGCTGCAGGAAGCTAAGTTCCCACCACCGTACTGCAGCCTGAGCAATAGAGTGAGACCTCATCTCAAAAAAATATAATAACTCTACTTTTTGGGCAATTTCATAGTAGGCTGAGTGCCACTTTTGCAAATATTCAACATGTTTTATGACTGTCTTATGCTGGGGGCTGTTTTCTATTTGGTTTTGTATTGCTTTTTGTCTGAAAGCATTCTCAGAGGCAGCCAGAGGCCGTGGCAGCAGGCTTGCTGGCCTGGGTCTCAGTGTATAGTCCAGGCCGCTTTGGTAAAAGCATGAACCATTACCATCACATTTTCCAGAGAGAAATCAATGCCCCTTCAACCATCTGCTTCCATCCTATTTCCAGGAGGTGCAGGGGTAGAGCGTGTCCAGAAAGTACACTGGATGTGCAAGGGAGGGGGGAGCTCAGGAGAAACGGCATTGTTTTCTTTTTACCTTGAAATTTCCATGTGCTTGTCCATCCGAGCTTTTAATTCTTCATTCTCCTGCTGGAATCGCTTCAATTTGTCAACCAATGCTGTGTTGTTGTCCACCTTGGCACAAACAAGAATTCCCACATTTATACAATATTAAAAAAACATCTCATTTCTTAAGGTACCTCATGACATAAGCACACTTGGGAGATTGAATTAAGGAAAATGCAACACCATATTAAAATATTTATACACTAACATACTGAAAAAGATTTCGGAGCAGCTGGGTATTTTTAAAACATGTATGCCAGGCCACTTCAATATTGATACAAGTGGGGAACAGATTTGTTCCAGGCCACATTGTTTTGGAATTCTCTAAGAATTGGTGCCTCTTTCTGTTTCAATGTGAAACCAACCTTGCAGCCACACTGCCCACACTTATCAAAGCTTATGTATCTTCTTATGAAGTGAATTTTGCAGAAAGAAAGAAAAAGAGATTCCCACGTCTGATGAAAACTCACAGGCCAACAATTCAACGTCCCTGGCAATGTTTACTATGGACTTGAACTCAGTTTCATGGTAATTCTTCAGCATTTGCCTCTGAGTGGCCACACAAAGCTGTAATTGGACAGAGCTCTTAGAGCATCCCATCAAAGAAGTAACAGGTCAGGTCAGCTGAAGATAGGTCTGTTCTCCTGCTGGCCTGTGCAGGCTGAACTTTCAAGGCAAACAGATTGATCAGCTGAGAGATGAAAGGATAAGATGCCTGAGGACACTGAATCACTTAACATGATGAAGACCTGCCTCCATCCCCCACTCACTTTCTAAAGGTAAGGTTTTATGAAGAGGTAATATTATAGGTCCATCAGAATTAAAGTCTAAACCCCTCGTCCTTGTAGCAGGACTAACGCACTTTGAGTGTGGTGCTTAGTTCGGAGCCCGGTTGTTCTTAAGACATCCTATTATCCAGAAGCAGCGCACCGCAAGCCGTTCGGGTGAAATGACTTTCCAGAAAATGAGCCTAAACATTGAGTAATGATGAAGGAATCCCAGATAAAACAATGTGGGAAAAACCCTGGAATTCGAGACTGGGAGGTATTGTCCTTTATTATCTCATCCTAGGGAAACCAGTGCTGATCACGTCACTGAGCTGATGATGGGCGGTGCTGGTTTCATGGGAAAGTCATCTTAGAAAACTTCCTGTGCTGCTCTCTTCATTTCATCAGAGGCCTGTCATTTACAAATATGAAGGGAACGGTGGGTTTCCCTGTCATTACGTCAACCCATTCTTCCACACATCCACAATGCAAGGCTGACAGAGATTATCAGGATACCTCTGGGGCATGGCAAGAAACAAATACTAGATCAACACAAATTAAATGTGTCGTTAAGTTTACAGCATAGTCTGTTCTATTGCACATGATTTTTTGAAAGTTTTGAGGCATGAATGGCATATGGAGCGACTATTAACAGGATTATCTGAGCCACCTCTGACTACCATTTAGAAAATACCAGACTTGCTGGAACAGGACGACTTTTGGCAGGAACTGGTATGTATACTAGGTTGGGCCCATTAACAACCATGAGTTCTTTTCCTTCCTTTACAAAAATTTCCTGGTAATTCAAAGTGTTTGTATATCCACACAGGGGCTTGGCTGTTACCTCCCTCAACAGAAATCATAGTCTCCAGGAGAAAACCAAACCCCAAACCAACACAAACCAAACAGTAGAGAGGTTCCCCGTGCCCCCTACTGTCCAGGGCTGGTTTGGGTTTGAATGAGGCACTTGAAGCCTGAGTCACTCATCATGTGGGGAGAAGAGGCCAGCAGCACGCGGCAGCTGCACGGTCAACAGCAAGGCACCGCGAGGGCTGGGATCACTTAAGCTGCCTTGCCAAGCTCTGCCAGCCTGGTTAGAGTCCTGGCTGGCAGCAGTTATGTTTCAGGGCCGGACCAAGACTGATGCTGAACACTGAACATGCCACGCGCACACACGGTTCTGGGCAGACTCCTCATACACTAACATCATTCTCTGTCCTAGAGACTGCAAACTGAATGTTATTCATAGTTTTGGTAACACTTGCTACTTGTTCAAATGGATTAATCTTATTATAGTACAATTTTTTTTTTTTTTTTTTAGACTGAGTCTTGCTATGTCACCCAGGCTGGAATGCAGTGGCGCCACCTCCCCAGTAGCTGGGATGACAGGCACCCACCACCACACCCTGCTAATTTTTGTATTTTTAGTAGAGACAGGGTTTCACCATGTTGGCCAGGCTGGTCTCGAACTCCTGACCTCAAGTGACCCGCCCGCCTCAACCTCCCTAAACTGTGGGATTATGGGAATGAGCCACTGCGCCCAGCCCATAATTCTTTGATCACACGCTAATTCACAAGAAGCAAGACGAAGAATTTTGATCGTATGGCTTCACTGGGATTGATTTCTATGAAACATATCCAACTGCTTTGGACCTGAGAAACCTGTCCAGGGTGGGTGGTATATTAAAGTACTGATTTTACATAGACATTTAAACACTTTTCCTAAGCAGGTGAAGATTCAACATACCACTGAACTATAAGCCTGATTTGTTTGTTGTAGTTTTTCCAAGGACTGGGCACTGTTTTACATGTTCCTTGAAAAAGAAAACATTCTAGGAGGCAGCCATGAATAAATATTGAACAAACTTGGCAAAGAAAATGTAAACTTTATCTTTCGTCTAATTTCTAAATATCTTCAGGAGCAGTTAACTCCATAGTTCTAAAATGCAGGGCACAATTTCATAGATATTACCCGATTTGTAAGATCCTCATTCATTCTGAAGGAAACATACCAGTTTCTCCATTTTCATTAACTTGATGTCCTGTTGGTGCAGTTTCTCATTCTTGATCTCCAACACAGCTTTCAGGCTTTCTAACTCCTGTTCCAGATACATGATCTGAGGATTTTTCTGGAAAGGACACAGCAAGATACTGCTCTTATTCCACACACTCACATAGTTCAAATTCTTAAAGAATCTTTGATTAGATTTAGACATTAGACAAGCAGTAAGAGACAGATGTTCCTCATCTTAGAGGAATTTCAAAGAAAGAGGTGAAAAAGAAGAGCACCTTAAGTCAAAGACTGGTCCTAATACTGAAAACAAACATTTCCCTCATTTATCAGTAGGTTAATATGCAAAAACGTGAGTTGCATCACACATGTTATTGTAGTCAAGAGAAAAACTATTGCTTACATACAAAACAGAATCTTGGCTGGAGATAAGGCTATCTGTAAGACAGTTACTGGCATTTGCCAGGAGAAAAGGGAACAACAGTTCTCTCCTACCAAACAAACTGATCAGGAAAGAAAAAGCAGTGCATTATACCGCTCTCTGGAAAGCAACAGAGATAACGACATCCTGAGTCTGTGGATTTTTGTTATGATGGAGCTACGCTGACCGGGCCATACTTCTAGGGCAGACATAATACTATCATTTTATATTGCGACACCCCAGTACCTACACGGCATGGAGTACATAGCCTACTAAAATTTCTCTCCAAAAATTACAAAAGTTTGCCAGGCATAGTGGCATACTCCTACAGTCCCAGCTACTCAGGGGGCTGAGGCGGGAGGATCAACTGAGCCGGGAGGTCAAGGCTGCAGTGAACTGTGAATGTACCACTGCATTCCAGCCTGGTGGCAGAACAAGACCCTGTCTCAAAAACATAAAACTCTCCAAAATAAACGCTACATCGGGGAGGCATCCTTTGAGAGCACACCATTAACGTGGATTCCTCACCACCGCCCACCCACTCCTTGCTTTATTCATGGAAATTCAACTAAACCATCCAAAATTTATGCTACAGAAGAACAGCTAAGGTCCACTGATCAGATATGTTTAATGAAGGAACGTCTTAGATAAGAGTCAGCGGTGTGGATCATCCAGCTTATCTGCCGGGGCAGTGGTTCCTGCTCTGGACAAATCCTTAGGGAGAATCCAGGAAGGGGCCTTCGGGGATTACTTAATCCAAACCCCTTACTTCACACAGACAGAGGAAACATGTTGCACGGGTTAAGCGACCTATTCAGGAAAGATGAGGAAAGCTTCCAGAGCTGGAAAGGGTCAGGGCAGGGACTAATACTCAGATCTTCACCTCTAGGTTCTTTAGATAGTTCCCTGAGGCTGGGAGAGGTATGTGTGTGTAGGTGTGGGGGTGGGATGAGGAGAGGCTGGTGAATGCATACAAACATGCAGATAGAGAGAGGAGTAGGTTCTGTGTTCAATAACATAGCAGGGTGACTATAGTTAATATATTGTGTATTTCAAAATAGCTACAAGAGAAGATAGGAAATGTTCCAAACAAAGAAATGATACAGATGACGGATACCCTAAATACCCTGACTTGGGCATTACACAGTCTATGATTGTCTCAGCACATCACATGTACCCCTTAAATACATACAAATACTAAGTATCAATTTTAAAATTTCATACATTTTATACAGTGTTATCCTTGTACATAGGATTTTTTTTTAACCTTGAAAATCGTGAATCCTACCTCATTTTTGTTAGAGGGAAAGGCATAACTTACCGTCAGTTTTAGAATTAGAGCATTTACAAGACTTGTACCCTCTGCATTTTCTCCGCCTCGTCTGCCAGCCCGTCCCTTTCTCCTGGACTACAGTCAGACGCACTCTCTTCTTCCGCAGCCTCAGCATGCTTACGTGGCAGAAGCAGTTGGATGGTTCTGTGTTCCTTAGTCTGACTCTGCCTTAGCTTTTCAAAAGCAGCTGCAGTAGAAGAATCCCCTTTGTGTACCGGAGGCTCTTTCAAACCTGTTTCCTGAGCCATCAGTGAGGTTTACACCCTGCATATCCCTGCATATATATAAGTCTAGATTTCGTCTGAAATCACTGACTCTTCTAAGAATCTTCTAGAATAAATAGCTTTGAAGTTTCTTTGACTATAAGCTCATCTACTATTATCAAATAGCTAGAGGGTCTCCCAGTGAGATTACTAGCAGAAGGTCTCACTGAGAGATCCACATATGCACTTTCAGAGCCAGCCAGAGATTTAAGTGGAGAAAAGCTTGCTTCAGCAGTCCCAGAGCATAACATGGAATGAAAATGGTGGTACTAAAGGCAGAAGTAGCCAGGAAAAAAATTTTTTTCAAAAAGATAAAAAAAGGTTGGAGGAAGGCAGGGGAGAAAGGACAAATGTGCCAACAGAAATTTCAGCTTCCAAGAGATTTGTACTTTTCAAAAGTGACATTTATCCATATGATGAAATATTATTCATCCATAAAAAGAAATGAAATACTGAGATAGGCTAAACCACGGATGAACCTTGGAAACTTTATACTAAGTAAAACATATCAGTCTTAAAGGACCACATGTTGTACAATCAACCTTTTGTATTAATTCCTCAGAATAAGTAAATCCATAGAGATAGAAAGTAGACTGGGGATAGCCTGGTGCTGGGGAATTTGGGGGAAATGGGGAGTCACTGCTAACAGGTCCAGGGTTCCTTTTGGGGGTGATAAAAATGTTCTAGAATCAAGTACTGGTGACCAATGGACAACTTTATGAATATACTAAAAGCCACTGAATTTTACATTTTAAAAGAGTGAACTTTTCCTGGCCAACGTGGTGAAACCCCGTTTCTACTAAAAATACAAAAATTAGCTGGGCATGGTGACGCATGCTTCTAATCCCAGCTACTCGGGAGGGTGAGGCAGGAGAATCACTTGAACTAGGGAGTCGGAGGTTGCAGTGAGCCAAGATTGTGCCACTGCACTCCAGCTCAGGTGACAGAGTGAGACTCCATCTCAAAAAAAAAAAGAAAAAAGAAAAAAAAAGAGTGAACTTTGTAGTTTGTAAATTAGATCTCAATACAGTGATTTAAAAAAAAAAAAAAAGTGTTGACATAAAACCCTAATCCTAATTGGCAGTTTCAGTTTCCTTCCTTTTCTGTAGTATTAGCTTAGACCACCAGAAACATCCTGGGCTTCATCTGTATGTCAGCTTTTAGGATGGTAAAACAAGACACCAGTAAGCAAAGAAGCTCTTTTACACACCTTAGAAAGCACGTTGCCAGACATGAAAAGGATTCCAAACCTGTGTTATTTCTCTGGCTGCTGAGTACTTCATTGACTCTAAAAGGCAATTAAGAAGAAAAATTCCATCCTATCAAGGAGCACACACAACTTACTAAATTCGCTTTCTCTCTTGCTATTCTCTTTTGTTCTTCTGATTTCAGTTTTTCATTTAAAGCATCATTTTCACTCTTCAGATCACTGATTTGCTTCTAAAACACAAAACAATGAGATGTGGAACATAAGTTAACAAGAAGACCCCAGAAACTCAGCGTACGTACACAGAAACATTAAAACCAAACAAAATCCAAAATGATAATTTTTTTTGTGGGGGATGCTGGGATATTGGCATTCACCCACCTCTAGCGATTCCTGCTTCTCAGAAAGTAAATCTTCAAGTGATTTCTTTTCTATTTCATGGCCTTTCTTAATTTCTGGGAAGATAAGAGGATATTTTTGAGACAATAACATTCTATAAGATCAATGTACTCCACAACGGTGAAAGCATATAGATGCAGGGGTTGACGAGGAAGCCATATGATGTTACTTTACATCTATGGTATGCTTTTATGTAAATTGGCCAACTGTTCTCAAAGTAGCCTTGAGAGGTGGGTAGGGAAGACATTCCCATTTTATGACTGAGAGCACTGAGGCCCACCAAGGCCCACAGAGGCCATGCGACCTTAGGAAAACACTGCGTGCCATTTCAGGGCAGGCTCTCATAAATGCCACTCCAGACTCCTGGTCTGGAAACCCCGTGCTCTCTTGAATTTCCTCTTCATGACCTAAACGTAAGTCTATCATTACACTCATTTCTAGCAGGAAGGAAGAAAAACAATGTTTCCTAAAAGTGTGCCCGGAGCCAGTCACTTTTACACATTATCATCTCTGCCTGACTTTGGGCAACTCTGATTTCTCTGGTGAGAAAGTCCTTGCTGAAGGTCACACGGCCGGTTCCCAGCACACGTCCACGCTGCCCTGTAAGGTGCAACTGGTTTAGCAGAAAGACTGTGAGCGACACTGCCGATTCTGTTCTGGAGGCAGTGGCTTACACCCTTGCACTGATGAAAGACGAAAAACAGAAAAGACTCTTTTTCTATTCAGTAAGTGACATCGACATTTCACAGCTCCGCTGCTGTGCGGGAGCACTTGGGGTGGATCCTTTACCGTGGATCACAAGATAGAAACTTTTACTTTCAACTTCCCAGGAACCTAAGCCGGCAACCACCATCCCCAAAATAGCCTTTACAATCTTCCGAAGCCCATTCTATTTAACACAAGGCTGGCATTTGTCACTATTATTTGCATCCTTAGTGGGAAAAGGCATCTGTTAACAATGAACAATGCAAAAAGGAACCAAGAACACCCCACCCTGAACACCACAGGGCATTCGCTGAAGCAGAGAGTTAAGAATCTTTTCCACCTTAAAACGTATCAGGTGGTTCCTTCAGATTTTATTCTGTTTAAAGAGGAAAAAAAGCATCCTTGCCTGAAAGGGAGGCTTCATAGGCCTTCTTGAGCAATTCAACTTTCTCCGAGTGGCTAGCTTCAATTTCCAACTTAGAGGTTTCATGGGCAGCATTTAAGTTGTCAAACTGTAAGAAATAAACAAAACCGTGGTTTAACAGTAAAACCAAATGTCCTAAGTGGAATAAGCAAAGCAACCACATTAAGAGACTTCACAGCTTCCCAGGTAAGCCTGGGCTCTAGTTTAAAGGCTCCCCAACACGTACAAAGGCCGGGGCAGTGGTTCACACCTGTAACCTCAGCACTCGGGAGGCAGAGGTGGAGGATCACTTGAGCCCAGCAGTTCAAGTCCAGCCTGGGCAATGTCACAAGACTCTGTCTCTAGACACACACAAAGAATGCATAAAGAGCAACCCAACTGGGGTTCACCACTCAGCTCTCCTCTGTCTCCTTCCCTACCCTCAGGAACACAGACACAGAGGCTCTCCAGAGTGACGGATGGAAATGGCTGCATCAGCCACAAGGGATGACCAGGAATGAGGTATATGTTTTACAGTGACAGGGCCACATGCTCTGCACCTGTCATTTGACCACTCAGGCCCTAGCATGTACCTGGCCTGGAATAGGCACTCTGCAGATAATTACTAAATGAAAAACTGAGTTAAAAAGGGAGCTATGAAATCAGAAAGGTTTGATATTCTATTCAGTGAAAAAAAAATGGGGTATTTAAACAAATGCCACTGGAAAAAAAAAGCAAAACAATAGCTTGGCAGCACAACACCAGGATGTTTATAAGGGATTATTTCTGGGTAGAAAGAAAGGGTTGTTTTTCAATTTTATCTTTTCCTCCTCCTTTTCTTCCCTTCTTTCACTTAACATACATACATTGCTTTGGTCATAGGAAAACTATTCAATTAAAAAGACATTGTTTCTGAGGCGGGTGGATCATCTGAGGTTGGGAGTACGAGACCAGCCTGGCCAACATGGTGAAACCCTGTCTCTACTGAAAATACAAAAATTAGCTGGGCATGGTGGTGGGTGCCTACAGTCCCGGCTACTCAGGAGGCTGAGGCAGGAGAATCACTTGAACCCAGGAGGCGCGGAGGGTGCAGCGAGCCAAGATCAAGCCACTGTACTCCAGTCTCTAGCCTAGGCAACCGAGTGAGACTCTGTCTTAAATAAACAACAGCAACATACTTTTTATACCTATTAGACTAAAAAACAAAGAGAAGCTCATCAAGGATGTGAATAGCAATCAGGATTCAAGTAAGCAGCAGAGGCCTCAGACAAGCTCTGGCGGCAAAAGCACAGACCTGCTCTTGCAGTTGCATTTTGTACTTCTCTGCTTCTTCAACGTAAGTGTCCCGAAGCTTTTCATACTCCCTGGTGTAAAATTCCTTAAGCCGATTCTCTCGTTCTGTTTTTTCAGCCTGGTGCTGCTGGACAAATGCTTCATACGCTGTTTGTAACTCATTCCTGGCTTTTTCTAATTTCTCACAGGTGGTTGAAGCAGTGACTGAAAACAGATGAGAAAGAAGAGGGAAGAGGTCATTTTATTTGTGAAATGTCCTATATTCATTGCAGTCACACACAGCTGTGATGACACCTGAAGCATAAACCCACGATGTCTCGGGTCTCTGGTGACCCTATGTTCAAACGTAACAGTATGGAACTGAATTGTAAAAAGGAACACGAGGGCAGGGCATGGTGGCTTACACCTGTAATCCCAGCACTTTGGGAGGCCGAGGTGGGGGAATCACCTGAGGTCAGGAGTTCAAGACCAGCCTGGTCAACATGGCGAAACCCTGTCCCTCTTAAAACTACAAAAATTAGCCAGCATGGTAGCAGGTGCCTGTAATCCCAGCTGTTTGGGAGAGTGATGCAGAACTGCTTGAACCCGGGAGGCGGAGGTTGTAGTGAGCCAAGATCACGCCACTGCACTACAGCCCGGGTGACAGACTGAGACTCCATCTGGAAACCGCCCCCCACACCCAACCAACACACACACACTCAAAAAAGTGACTCCCAAGCAGTAAGAGAAGTACTTCAGAAGAGCCAGGTTTCCAAGGGAAGATCCCCTCTCATGCGGTGACCAGTCAATGCAGTGGTCAAGAAAAGAGCCTCGGCCAGGCCGAGACATTTCTTAGGACAAGAGACTCCTCCGTCTCCCAGCCAGCCAGTGTGGCAGAAGCTCATACAAGAGCAAGAAAGACCAGGGAGAACAAACGAGTGGACCTTAAGCTTGTGTTTAATTTGAGCTGATTATAATTTGTTATTTCAAAACTAATAAAAATGAAATATTAGTCTCTATTAAACACAAATCACCAGAGCACAAATATCTTAGGAAATAAAAACACATCTTAAAAGCACCCACATAGGCCAGGCATGGGGGTTTATGCCTATAATTCAAGTATTTTAAGAAGCTGATGCAGGAGAATCATTTGTGCCAGGAGTTCATGACCAGCCCAGACAACACAGGGAAACCCCATCTCTTAAAATTTAAAAAAAAAAATATCCAGGCATGATGGTGTGAGCCTGTAGTCCCTGCTACTGAGGAGGCTGAGGTGGGAGGATCACTTGAGCTCAGGAGGTTGAGGCTGCAGTGAGCCATGATTGCACAATTGTCGGGCAACAGAGTGAGACCCTATCTCAAAAAAAAAAAATTATAAAATGAAAGGTTAAAAAACCTTTATATATATATATAGAGAGAGAGACAGAGACAGACACACACACACACACGCGCACACAAAAGGAGAGAGAGAGACAGAGAGAGAGAGACGGAGTCTTGCTCTAACACCCAGGTTGGAGTGCAATGGCACGATCTTGGCTCACTGCAACCTCCGACTCCCGGGTTTAAGTGATTCTCCTGCCTCAGCCTCCTGAGTACCTGGGATTACAGGTGCATGACGCCACGCCTGGCTAATTTTTGCATTTTTAGTAGACACGTGGTTTCACCATGTTGGTCAGGCTCGTCTCGAACTCCTGACCTCGTGATCCGCCTGCCTTGGCCTTCCGGTTAATATATTTTAAAAGGGCAAAGTAATCTGATAAACATAATAGAAAATTAGAGCATCTTATCTCTTCCCTACAACTACCAAAAACAGAATGACTAACAATATAATACATGGCAGAACACACCAAAAGATATATGTGCACACACTACAATAAATCCTAGCAAATTGTGAATTCCTTAGGAAGTCTGACTTTGGACGTTCCCAGTCTTCCATCATCGAGATGTAAATACAGGCAGACAGGGTACTACTGTAATTGTCAGGGGTACACATGCTGTCCACACCCCCAGAGTGCCCGTGGATTAATACAACACGGTTGCTGGCAAATCTGTTAAATTAACCCTTACCTCTCTTTTGGAAAGGATTAACATATCAGGAGTTGTTGAAGGAAGAAGATTATTTTAGGGCAGAGAAAAGGATGATTTAGATCAATAATTATTTGACCTAAGGAATGTGAAAATGGCAGGTTCTTACGAAAAATTCCTACAATGGTGTCGACTTGTTACCTCAGGAACCTGCCATGTGGTGGTAGAAATACCCAAGTCACTTGGCCCAAATCAGTATTCTTTCAGAGGAAAAGGAGGCCACATGGAAATAATGGCAGGAATAGTGTCTGCTAAAGAGAACCCTTAAAAATTAAATAAATCCACAAATGTTTATTGAAGGGCAAAGAATGAACATTTAAAAAAAAAATCCCCAAAACAAAAACTATTTCTCGGTGCCTGGCACAGAATGGGGCTCCTTATCTTGTTTAACCCTCACAGAGGACCTTCCTCAAGATATAAATAAGGAAACCGCCACAGAGGCTAAATCATCTGCCCAGGCACAGAGCTGGCAAGTGTGAGAGGACGGGTTTTGGTGAGCAGTCTGAATTCTGATTCTGTCCGCACCCAAAGCCTGTGTCCCTTCTTTCCTACCAAGCTGTCTCTTGTGCCAGGGCTGGAATGGCGCATGACAGGGCCTCTACTGGAAGAGACACAGACAGAGAAGTGGCGGGACCAGGCCAGACCTGAGGGCCCAGGGAGTGGCACTCAGGATAGTTTACATCCAGTCAGGGTGGACCAAAGGTTTGGTCAGATTTTTAAAACAATTAAAATAAAAACCAAAAATAAAAACTGTGATGCGGGCTGGGCACAGTGGCTCACGCCTGTAATCCCAGCACTTTGGGAGGTCAAGGCAGGCAGATCATGAGGTCAAAAAATCAAGAAGGAGGCCAACATGGTGAAACCCCATCCCTACTAAAAATACAAAAATTAGCTGGGCATGGTGATGCGTGCTTGTAATCCCAGCTACTCGGGAGGGTGAGGCAGGAGAATCGCTTGAACCTGGGAGGCAGAGGTTCCAGTGAGCCAAGATCACGCCACGGCACTCCAGCCTGGCGACAGGGAGAAACTTCATCTCAAAAGCAAAAACAAACTGTGATGAAGTTGACATCAAATTAACAATTTTAATTATTTGTAAGTGTATAATTCAGTGGCATTAAATACCCTCACGTCGTTGTGTAAGCTTTGCCATGATCCATTCTCCAGAACGTTACCCCCCAACCTGAAACTCCATACCAATTAAACACTAACAACCCATCCCCTCCCCTTCCCCAAGGGCCTGGCAGCGACCACTTTACTTTCTTTCTCTATGAATCTGACCACTCAGTACCTCATATACCTGGACTCATATAGTACTTGTCCTGTTGTGACTGTTTATTTCATTTAGCATATGTCCTCAAGGCTCATCCAAGCTGTGGGATGTGTCACAATTTCCTTCCTTTTGAAGGCTCAACAGTATTCCATTGTTGGCCAGGTGCACTGCCTCATGCCTGTAATCCCAGCACTTTGGGAGGCCAAGGCAAGCAGATCGCTTGAGTTCAGGAGTTCGAGACCAGCCTGGCCAACGTGGCGAAACCCCATCTCTACTAAAAATACAAAAATTATCCCAGCATGATGGTGCACATCTATAGTCCCAGCTACTGGGGAGGCTGAGGCAGGAGAATTGCTTGAACCCAAGAGGTGGAGGTTGCAGTGAGCCAAGATGACGCCACTGCACTCCGGCCTGGGCGACAGAGCAAGACTCTGTGTCAACTAATAATAATAATAATAATATTCCATTGTACGTACAGATGATATCTGTGCATCCACTGACCATCCACGGACAATTGGGTTGCCTCCACCTTTGGCTATTGTGAGTAATGCTGCTATGAACGCCAGGGGACAAATACATGCCTGAGTCCCTGCTTTCAATTCTTTGGTGTACATACCCAGAAGGAATTGATGACTCATATGGCAATTCTATTATTAACTATTTGAAGGACTATGGTAGTCTTTTCCATAGTGGTTGAACCATTCTACATTCCCATCAGCAGTACCACACACAAGGGTTCCAATCTCTCCACATCTTCACCAGAACCTATTTTAGTTTTTCTTTTTTTTTTGAGATGGAGTCTCACTCTGTCGCCCAGGCTGGAGTGTAATGGTTGGATCTCAGCTCACTGCAAGCTCCGCCTCCCGGGTTTCCGCCATTCTCCTGCCTCAGCCTCCCGAGTAGCTGGGACTACAGGCGCCCGCCACCTCGCCCGGCTAGTTTTTTGTATTTTTTAGTAGAGATGGGGTTTCACCGTGTTAGCCAGGATGGTCTCGATCTCCTGACCTCATGATCCACCCGTCTCGGCCTCCCAAAGTGCTGGGATTACAGGCTTGAGCCACCGCGCCCGGCCTATTTTAGTTTTTCAAATATATATAACAGCCATCCTAATGAGTACATCACTGTGGTTATGACTTGGTCAGTAGATTTTCAAATTGAGCCATGTGATAGAAATTAAATTCTGGCATCAAGGGTGAAAATCCTATCCCAGCATGAGCAATGGTGGGAGATGGAATGGTGAGCCTTGGTGACTAAGAAACTCACAAAGCAGAAAAGATAGAACCCATAAAGACAGACGGAGGCCAGATTACAGGGGCCATCGCATGGAACTCAAGCCTTTAGGACCGAACATTAAAAGTTTTTTTTTTTCCTTTAAAAGAATTTAGTAAAAGATAGTGACAGTCTTGATTGTTGGAAGTTTTTTTTTTTTTTTTTCCTTTAAAAGAATTTAGTAAAAGAGAGTGATGGTCCTGACTGTTGGAAGTTTTTTTCTTTTTTTCATTTAAAAGAATTCAGTAAAAGATAGTGATGGTCTTGACTGCTGGAGAACATTCTCTTCACATTCACTTTTCCTTCTATTACACTAGTAACCACAGAAGAAAAAATGACTCAAGACGTCCAATGTTAGTCAAACGAGTAAACACAGCATTACCTTCTGCCAAGTAACTTTCCGACTCTGAAGGCTCCTCGTGTGAATCTCATACTAGAACTTTCTATGAAAACCTACAACTTCGCAAGCCACTGGTGAAATCATCAAATAACTTTCCAGTCAGAGAAATTCTAGTTTTATGCAGCCTTTTCACTTGCTTTTCTTAAATTTCAGATATTCCCCAAGTTAGAAAATGAAAAGTAAGAACATGATCTGAACCCATCTGGAAGCTCATATCCGGGACAGAAACATCTAAGTGAATTCAGGGACTCAGCAATACACAAGAGACTGCCTTCAAGCCCTGGGCTAGAAGAGCCTTGAAGCAGACGTTAACAGCAGGCTACCCTGGCTGATTTTAACGCATCTGTTTATAATAAAAATACTGTTGGCCTGAATATATAATTATGGCACATCAGCCTTTAAAACCAAATAGGATACACAAAAGTCCTTTCCCATTAGCCATGGGACAGGGCTGTTTCTCTGTTTACCAAAAAAAAGGCAGCTCTGAAGTTTTGTTGGCCGCCATAAGTGAGGTGAAGGGAGGACACATGGGAAGAAACGGGAAGGAGAAAGGGAGAAAATGGGTCACATGGGGGAACGGGAGGTTCACTGCTGTTATTGCGACAGTCCAAAGCGGCAGGCCCAGCCCTAGACGGTGACATCAGCCTGCAGCTGTGCACAGACCTTTGCTCTGTTTACTGGCCTGCTGTGCTGCTGGGGAACAGCTGGGCTGCAGTCATCGCTCACACTAATGGCTTTAGTTTGAAAAACCTGGCCTGGGCTCTGAAGGAAACATTTATTTGGCATAAAGAACTCATGAAGAACTTTTTAAAGGATGCACGTGTAAACACTGTGTTAAAGGTTCTCAGAGCGCTCCTCGACAGCTGTGACATAATGTGTGTGTGTGGCGGTGGGGGGCGTGCATAACCCTGATTTGAGGCCGTGGACTTTCCTGTGCACTGACTACAGCTTAGGGGAGATTTATGGTACCACCTGTGTGTGCTCTCGCCCCTATCCTCACTCTAGTCTCTTCTTGCTTATTCTCCAGAATTCCACTCACTTTCAATTAATCAAACGTCTGCCCAACAAAGCCAAAACCAAACATTAAATGGTTCTGAATTTGCATCAAGCAAGCATGGAACTTTCCCCCAGTGATACATGCGACTGTTTAAAAGTAGGTATTACATAAACACAAAGGTAAAGTAGTCCTTTTGTCCCTTTTTTTTTTTTGAGACAGAGTCTTGCACTGTTGCCTGGGCTAGAGTGCAGTGGCGCGATCTCGGCTCACTGCAACCTCCTCCTCCTGGGTTCACGCGATTCTCCTGCCTCAGCCTCCCGAGTAGCTGGGACTACAGGTGCACGCCACCACGCTTGGCTAATTTTCTGTATTTTTTAGTAGAGACGGGGTTTCACTATGTTGGGCAGACTGGTCTCGAACTCTTGACCTTGTGATCCGCCCACCTCAGCCTCTCAAAGTGCTGGAATTACAGGTGTGAGATACTGCGCCCAGCCTCTGTTGTTTTAATCATTCCATTAGTTGATTTTGTTTTTAAAGCATGTATATGATTAAGAACACCAACAAACCACTGCTTGTAGGAGAACTGTTGGGCAACTTTTGTATACACGTTTGTAAACCATGAAAGCTATCTCCAGCAATCTAGCTTAAAAGAGGAAATACAGTTCTCAGGATTTCAGGAAAAAGAAAAGAAAAAGAGAAAGGAAGAAAGGAGAAGGGGGGAAGGGGGAAAGAGAGGAAAGAAGAAGAAGAAAAGGAAGGCAGACTCATGTACAAAATCATCTCTAAAGTATAAGGCCATATTGAGATTAGAAGTCAGTATTTTCACTCTGTAATGAACCACCCGAGAAGAATTCTAGGCCAGTGGCCCTCCCTGACAGTTTAAATCATGGATAGCTGAGCAAGAAAAAAAAAAATCATAACAAGTGAAATGCTAAGTTTTGCTTTTCAAATAATTATTAGGATGATATGTGGAAAATGTCCAGTGCCACAGTCAAACATAATCTCTGGAAAACAGAGCTGGAGTCCTCCCAGGTCCTTCAGCACTGAGCCCTGCAGAGCAGGAGTGGAGCCATTACTTAATTAGTCTTCATGGCTTTTTCTCAGAGGGGAAGGTCAGACTTCTATTATTTCCATCTCATAGAGACTCATTTCCCTTTGTTAATTGATAAATGTACTGTTCACAGAGAAAAGCATTACATAGCCATGGCCTGACATTGTTAATATTCTTTTGAAATGATACAGCGCTTTCCTAGTTTTTATATCTGAGTAGCACGCTTCACTATGAGATGACCAAAAGTATTTTAATGCTCAAGAACATAAATAAATGTCCTAGTAGAATAGAGCCAAAATTACTTGGGTTCAAATCTCAGTCACACCACTTAGCTGCTACATCACTCGAGCAAATTACTTAAACATTCTAAGCCTACATTTTTTTTTTCTTTTGAGATGGAGTTTCCTCTATCACCCAGGCTGCAGAGTAGTGGCGCAATCTCAGCTCACTGCAACCTCCGCCTCCCGGGTTTAAGCGATTCTCTTGCCTCAGCCCCTTGAATAGCTGGGATTACAGGCATGCACCACTATACCCGGCTAATTTTTATATTTTCAGTAGAAACAGGGTTTCACTATGTTGGCCAGGCTGCTCTAGAACTGCTGACCTCAAATGATCCACTTGCTTCGGCCTCCCAAAGTGCTGGGATTACAGGCATGAGCCACCGTTCCTTGCCTAAGCCTACATTTCTTCATTTTTAAAATGGAGATAATATTAGTCCCTTCTCTATAGGATGAAATAGCACAGGTGAAGCACTCACCCCAGTGCTTGACCACAGTAACTGCAGATAAATTGTATAACTGTTATAGCTTGCAAGAGTCCACTGATTCCAATGTGTTTGAAGATTCCTGGTAGACAGGCTTGGGGTTCCGTAACAGAAATTTAACAGTTAACAAGCAGCATTGCTGGCCTAGTATTCGAATTTGATGCATATGCACGCACACACATAGGTATTACGGTGGAGTATACACTCACTTCAAGTCTTCACCTTCAACTATTATTGTTCTCAACATTATATGCAATAGAATTTTCCTAATTTGGAGGAGGTTTTGTGTAAATCAGACCTAAAATATAAAAAGAAAAGTGCCAGGCAAATTTTCATAGTGCCACATAAGAGATTATGATAGAAAGAAGAGACGGACAGGAAAAACAGATGATTCCATTCCCAAATTGCATACATGCACCTTTCCCGGACGCTCTCCCCCACCCCACCTCGAAATCCCCACCTCTGCACCAGCTAGGATGGAGACAAGCAGCCTGCCTCCAGCTCTGCCTGCAGTGGGCCCCGCACTCTCTCTTGGCCGCCTGGGAAACTGGCCTCCTCCTCTCAGTTCTGGGCTCCTTGACTTCTTTCTTCAACAGCACATACCCAATACACTTCTCAGGCTAAACTCTCACTTCCCTTGTGCCCCAACCCCAGAACCAGGAGGCGACGCTACCTTCTACTGTAGAGTGTGATAATGTCATAACATTCTACGAGGGGAAATCCGATCACCACACACGTCCATGGCAAGTGACTATGCTGGTGACTCCCTTAAGCCAGGGTCTAATCTGGTTTGAAACTGGAGGTAGTAATATCACCGAACAGGTAACCAAGAAGTTGTTTTTAAACATCAAGTTGATGCTTTGGGGACAGGCAGTGGCCGAAAGAAGAAGAAAAAGGTGGGACCTAGACTAGCCCACAAATAGGCATGTCTGGTTTCCTGGGTCTCCGTGTCCTGATATGGAAGGTAGGAACTAATACCACCTGTTCGGCCAACCCTATAGATTGGTGAGAGTAAAGTGAAACAGAGTTACTATTACGCCTGGTAGAAAAAGTCTCCCCAGCCTGTGGAATACTCCGCTACTCCCAGAGTGCCAGGGTTTCCCTCTCTAAAGATACTTTGTCAAATGACCATGAAATTTTGCAGACAAGTGGTAGACAAGGTTCTTTTTCTGAATTTCAAAATTATCTCCAAATGGCTTTCTGATTGCTCTTGGGCATTAAATCAACGAATCAATAAGAGCTCATTTCAAAGTCTTCCATAAATCATAAATTATTAGGAACTTACTTTTTACAGAAGGCTTGCACTATCAAATCAATCCTCCCATAAATGCCACTTCGCCTTTAAAACTCAGTTCATACTTTACAAGGTGCTCTCATATTTGTTTCATGTAATGTAACAATGCTCTGAATGAATAAAATAGGTATTATCATACATCCCATTTTACTAAAGAAGAATAGAAATGGCAGAGCTGGATCTACAACTCCAGCCTCTTTTTTGTTGCTGTTGTTGTGTTTTGAGTAGATACGGGGTTTCACCATGTTGGCAAGGCTGCTCTCTAACTCCTGGCCTCAAGCGATCTGCCCACCTCAGCCTCCCAAAGTGCTGGGATTACAGGCTTGAGCCACCGTGCCCAGCCCTAGAACTCCAGCCTCTTTGAGAGCCTAAGCACAGAACACCCAACGGGATCTGACTGGCTCCTTTTCCCAGCCTGAGATGGAGTAGAGAGAAGTTAATTCACACGTACCATGGACGCCTCGGGGTAGCAGGGCTTAATTCTCCTGTGGAAGCACTGCTGAAACGACTCCAAGATAAGGCAGGTAAAAAAATGACCTTTCTCTCGCTCTATTGGTTAGTGCTGACCAAGTGTGACTCTCAGGTGGGAAGAGAATTCCACTCAGCCAGCCTGTCTTCCATCTCCATCTTGGCGCCTAGGTACCAGCTGGGCCTCCCCTAAGCTTCTCGCCTCTCCCTGCCAATGTTCCGCCTCCCAGCCTTGAAGAGAAGCCTGCAAAGGCCTTGCTGTTTTTCAGCTCATTCACTGGCCAACATGCTGCAGAACAGATGCTCTCTCTTTTTTTTTTAAATCACAACAGCAAACACTCCATGTACAAATGAAAACATTTAGGAATAAAAGTGGGCTGGAGGCGAGAGCACAGCTGAATAACGGACAATCTGTTCTAAGATTCAGGCCTGAGAGAAGTGAGGCAGACTTTAAAGGAATCCTATTTTCCATCAAGAGTTTCAATGTAAAAAAAAAAAAAAAAAAAAAAGGGCGATTTCGAGTCAGGTACTGTTCTGCCTCTCCCCTTCCCTGACGGATCACTTTTTAGGGCGCAAGGGCCAAAAAGGCTGCTATAAGCCCTTGGCATGTGTAACATTTGAAAGCTTATTTGTAAGAATGTACTCCATTCAGTTGGAGTTACTTCATATTATCCTTACTACGCTTATTTGATATATATATATCAAATATATATATAAATATATGTATCAAATAAATATACATATATATACATTTTTTTACATAAAAGAAACAATATTCTAGACAGAGCAGTGTCAAAGGGTAGTCCTGGGGCACCTACATGAGAACCACCTGGATGATCATTAAAAGTGCAGACTCCTCCTCAATTTCCATTAAGGGAGAGGTTCTGCTTTATTTTTCTTCGTAGGTAGCCAAGGCTGTACTCAGATATTGCTAATGGGGAAGAAACACTGGTCTCCTGTTAACCTGAGGACACTAGGGCCAGAGGTCAGGAAGAGGGACCACTGTCCCCATCAACACATCTTTCTAGACGTGCTGCCTCTCCTTCTATAATTGTAAAGCACCTATTACTATTCCTTAAAGCCCACAGCGGGGTTAGTAGGATGATGGATATAGGAGATGTTGGCATTAAAAAAAAAAAAAGGTGCAGATTCCTGGACTTCATCCTCAGCCAACGGAGTCAGAAGCAATGGGCATGAGAACTGAGGATCTGCATTTCAACCAGGTCCATTTTCGTACACAATAAAGTTTGGGAACCACTATTCTACACGATAAGGTATTAAATCAGGAAAATCACAAGTTGAGAGACTGGAGTTAGGACAAGGAACAGGACAAGGAGGAACACTCAGTGAGTTTCAAACACAGGTACCATCAGTAAAACTGCGTATCCGCAGGTGAAAAAACATGGCCTTCTACTTATAAAGACAGACGACCAAAGTCCAAATTGAGGGCAGATGTGGACAGGAAGAGAATGAGCTAAGTTTGAGGTGGCTATCAACTCAGTCTTCAAACAAGTCAGGGACGTCAACAGCCCTGTTTTGGTGTACAGTTGGTTTTCAGTATATTAATAGATTTTTCATTAAAGCCTACTTCAAGAAAAATCACTTCTGGAATTTTACAACTCAGAAGTGACTTACCTGTAAAGAGTTTGAAATGTATTTTAAATACATAGCCTTGTTAAACCAAAATTGTAGATAAAAACGGAACAGTGAATGAATCAACACATTCCATATGGTGTGGGGCAGTCAGAAGTTCACGGACACTGGGGAAGTGCTGATTAGACAATGTGTATACTGCTTTTGGCAATACACTGTTTTTTGCAAGCTACTTTCCTCAGTAAGATATATTTTAACAATATTTCTTAAACTCTTGATTAGAAGAAAATTATTCCAAAAGTAGCTATCCATGCAAACTAGTGTTTATTTCATATAATTTTCCAATCTTTCAAATCATTTCATCAGACTTTCCCTGTGGTGACTACCAGAAGATTGGTGGTCTAGCCATCTTGGGTTCTTAGGCAAGCTCTATGATTTCTAGCTTCCCTTGGGAAGTTACTTAACCTCTGAGCCTCAATTTTTTTTTTTTTTTAAATACAGTGCAGATGAACAGACAGAGCTGAACATTGTTTGTTAGGGATGAGTAGGCACCAAATACACAATGCTGTTATACTTAGCTCATAATTTTCATGCATAAAAAATCAACTGGTCTTTTTATACTATTATGGGAAGGCCAGGCATTTTTAGAGAATTAAGGATTAAAATCTTGTTGCACAAAATAGAAATAATCAGGACTAATGTATAAAAAGATGAGAGTTACCTGTTAATTGCGATGGCTCAAAGTAATTTTGAAATACGAAATAACTCTTTCTTCATTAATTTAGATCAAGCTTGTCCAACTCCCAGCCTGCATGTGGCTCAAGACAGCTTTGAATGCGGCCCAACACAAATTTGTAAACGTTCTTAAAACATGATGAGATTTGTGATTCTTTTTTTCTTTTAGTCATCAGCTATTGCTAGTGTTAGTGTATTTTATGTGTGGCACTAGACAATTCTTCTTCTTCCAATGTGCCCCAGGGAAGCAAAAAGATTGGACACCCCTGATTTAGATGCAAAGTCTGATTCCAAGGAGTAACATTAATAAAAAGCAAAAAGAACCCAAAAGATCATAATCATGGTCCTCTATTGCACCAGTTTTTATTCAACATGACTCTAGAAAGAAGCTTATCCTAGAGGCAAAATGTCTGCTGCAGATGTAGACCGTTTTAAATTTAACTATAATCTATTTCAAAGACTGACACTTTCAAAATGCTCTGATTAACTGGGATGGTTGGACATAATCTACAATGCATCCAAGAGAATTATAGCTCTCCTTTATGACCATGCATTCCTAAAGGACAATAATTTTTTCTTTGCAAGATGTGGATTGTATTTTTAAATTATTCTGACTCTGCTTTATTTAAACTTTTACTTGACGTTCAGGGGTACACGTGCAGGTTTGTTATACAGGTGAACTTGAGTCACAGGAGTTTGTTGTACAGATTATTTCATCACCCAGGTACTAAGCCCAGCACCCGATAGTTATTTTTTCTGCTCCTCTCCCTCCTCCCGCCCTCCACCCTCAAGGAGGCCCCAGTGTCTGTTGTTCCCCTCTTTGTGTCCGTATGTGTTTGTCATAGAAATGTTAAACAGTTTATAGAAAAACATTTGTGCATTAAGAAAACACTGAGTATTAGCATATTTTACGAAGAAAACTACCTTTCCCTAGCTACCATCGTTGGTAATAAAATCATTCATTCGTTGAAGTCTAAGCACCTGGTAAGCGCCAAGCACAAGGTGGGGGAGCTATAAAAATAAGGAGCTACTGGCCCTGCCCTTGAAGAGTTCCTAATTCCAGATGGCAAGAAGAGGTCTATAAACAAATCACTGGAAGAAACAAAACCTTAAATGTGTACAAGGTGCCTTGAAAGGCATATTAGAAGGCACAATTAACTTGCTTGAAAGATGTGGGCGAAATTCAACTGAAGATATTTTAGCTACGACTTAAAAACTGAGTAAATGAGAAGGAGCTTGAGGGGTCCATGAAGGGAGGGGAGTGGAAAAAGGAGCGTGCACTCCAGGCAGAGAGGATACCGTGCAAAAGATGCGGACAAGAGGTGCTAATGAACCCACGGCTGGGGCCTGGGAGGGGAAAGGAGGCGTGAATAAAGGGGAAAGAGTGCCTAGACATGAATTTGGACTGGAAGATTTCAGTCAGTCACATCACAATGGTATGCTTAGTATGTCTGGATTTTTTCCCCCAAGGCCAAACTGGAGTCTTTTGTGTTTGTTAAAAATGTCCAGTAGAGGCCGGGCGCAGTGGCTCAAGCCTGTAATCCCAACACTTTGGGAGGCCAAGGCAGGTGGACCACCTGAGGTCAGGAGAGTTTGAGACCAGTCTGGCCAACATGGTGAAACCTCGTCTCTACTAAAAACACAAAAAGTCGCCAGGAATGGTGGTGCACACCTGTCATCCCAGCTACTCGGGAGGCTGAGCAGGACAATCACTTGAATACAGGAGGTGGACGTTGCAGTGACCCAGGATGAAGCCACTGCATTCCATCCTGGGTGACGGGGTAAAAACTCCTTCCAAAAAAAAAAAACCCAAAACACAAAATGTCCAGTAGAGACACATGTCAGCTTTACTCTAAGTATAATTAATTCTGGCCGCAAGTGGAGAGCAGATCACAGGCCAGGAGGCAAGGTGGCCTGTGGGGTAGCTGTTGCAGTAACTTCCAGGTGAGAAATTGTGGGACTTAAAGCGGCAGCAGCCAGAACGCTGAGCAGGGAGGGATCCAAGTGGCATTTAGGACACAGACTGACATGCACATGGAGGTTGGGGGAACAGGAGTGTGATTTCAGTTGTTAGCTTGGGTGGTAAGTGAATCATATCACCATCATCAAAGCTGAGGAACAGGGGTGAATGAGGAGACGCTGCATGGCGCTCAGGAAGGAAGGGGCTGGGTCATCAGGAAGGTCTGATGATACTGGACTGGCTCACCTGGGGGCAGCACCTCACTGAGAAGCATCTGCAGCTTGGGAAGGAGAGGACCAGAAAAATAAATCTGAGTCATTCTTGTATAGGTAGTAGTGGAAACCATGGGAATGGATGAGAAAACAGCTGGCAATGAAACCCTTGCTATATACTATGACACTATTTAATGGGTAAGTGAACTTACGGGACAGTCACTTGATAGACGTTCCCCCAGCCCATTAAAGGTGATCACAATGAAGACCGTGA
Organism: Theropithecus gelada; assembly: GCF_003255815.1. Taxonomy (NCBI): domain Eukaryota; kingdom Metazoa; phylum Chordata; class Mammalia; order Primates; family Cercopithecidae; genus Theropithecus; species Theropithecus gelada. The sequence continues at coordinate 16,221,959 of NC_037676.1, forward strand.
GGCAATGTGGAAAAGTGCTTGACCTGTCCAGTTAAAAAGATCACAGCAGACATTTGACCAGGTGCAATGGCTCACATCTGTAATCCCAGCACTTTGGGAGGCTGAGGCGGGTGGATCACTTGAATCGAGCATTTGAGACCAGCCTGGCCAATATGGTGAAATCCTGTCTCTACTACAAATACAAAAATTAGCCCAGCATGGTGATGTGCACCTGTAATCCCAGCTATTCGGGAGGCTGAGGTAGGAGAATTGCTTGAATCCAGGAGATGGAGGATGCAGTGAGCCGAGACAGTGCCACTGCACTCCAGCCTGGGCAACAGAGCAAGACCCTGTCTTTAAAAATAAAAAAAGAAAGATCAGAGTAGGCATTTAACATACACAAATCTCAAAAGTATTATGAAAGAAGCCAGAGACAAAAAACAGCATACTATATCTTTCCATTTAAATGAGAATTTAGTTCAGACAAAACCTTTGATGATAAAGGTTAAATCAGTATTTGCTTCTCGGGGGAGGGGTGTTCCACTGTGAAATGGCATGAGGGAATTTTCTGGATTGACAGAAACAGTCCATGCTTGATAAGGATGTAGGTTTTAGGAGTACATGTCTGTCAAAACTGATGGAATAATTAGCATTCCATTGTATGAAAATTATACCTTAATTTAAAAAATCATAGTATGAAGTTGTATATATTCATATAAACTAAGAAAAGGGAATATGCATATAAAGTTACGTCAGGGCAGTGGAGCTACGGGCTGTTTTCTTTCCACTTAAAAATTTTAATTTTCATACACTGTTCTAAAAAAAAAAAAAAAGAACTTTAAAACTTCAAATGCCTAAAAATATTTATCAATTACCCAGGAAAATACAAAGCATATTATATTATGTTTCCATAGGGAACAGAAAAGAATCTCTACAATTATGGACTTTATACCTGAAGGTAACAAGAAAACACAAGAGACAATAAATATATCAACGTAGAGTATCAGAGAATCACTGGACCAAGGGGGCACTTGTAAGAGTTTCTGCAGAAGCAAAGTACCAGGGCTTCCATGAGGGGAGGGAGGCTCAGAGAGTGGAAACACGCAGGCCGCTTTGGATGCTGTCACGGTGAGAGTGAGAGGACAATGGGAAAGTCAGCGGATGCGGGGACAGCGGGAGGCTGCTAGATTGGGAAAGTGGAAAGCACAGATTCTACCTGGGTTTCAGTGCCCCTGAGTTTATCAGCTGTCCTCTTTCTTTGCGGTTCTTAATAGTTTGGGTACCTTGTCTCAACTTTCATAGAGAAGGTGAAGAAAAATTACCCAATGGGAGAGTGACACTAACTCCCATCGCCCCACCCCCATTATTTTGGAGGGGAAAAGTGGGTGCTTTGATGATGGCGATAGTGGCAGCTCTCTTTCCTTGAGTTGCTGTGATGGGCCAGGCACTACGCTACTGCTTTACATGCGTTACTATTTTATTCAAGCCCCACAATAACCCAGCAAAATATATACTGATTTCATATCACCAGTGAAAAAACCACACTCAAAGAAATTAGGTAACATCCAACTAGGAGCGGATGGCCAAAAACTTAGGCTTTGACTCCACACACCAAACTCTACCGGATCAGCAGAATAAGCTGATGAGGTCTCATTTCCACCTGAGTCTGAAGAGCCTGTCGTTTGGGATTTCTGGTAATATTGAGTCTAATGACTATTCCTTTCTGTGGCATAGATGATGCCCTCACAAAACGGCCCCTGTGGTTCATGACTATACAGCTGTCAAGCTGCATACATCCTAATACCTATTATTTACTAGCAGTTAACACTTGGTTCTAGATGCTTCACAATGCATTACCTCATGTAATCCTCACAACCACCCTTGGGGCAGATGATTGGCATCGCCATTTTCAGCGAGGATGATATTGGGACTGAAGAGATACAAAGCGACTTGTCCTAAGTCACTCAGTGACCACAGATGTGGCCCCGGACAGTGTGACAACATGAGCCTAACCACTTGACTGCCTCCAAATTCAAAACTGGGTTCCCAACTTTACTATGGAAACCCGTCTCAACTCATATTGAAACTAACAATCCCACTGGTAGCCTTGAGAGTCTTCTTCCTGGACCGCTTCATCACAAGTGTTTATAGCTTTCGCTTCCCTCCACTTACAGAACCAAAACCCTTCTCCAAGCAGAGAAGGGCTACCATCAGATGTATGCCTGCTGCAACAGCAGCCGTGACACATTCCCTGAGAGGCCAGCACTGGGTGACTGAGGATCTGGACAGAGTGTACCAATACTCTGGAGGTAGCAGAAGCAGCGCACCAGGGCAGCCTCCTTATCACGGACACAAAGGTGACAGTGGGCACACACCGTTACGGCTATTTCCTGTCAGGTTACCTGACTCACTGGAGGTGCTGAATCCCTGGGCCCCAATTGCAGTTGATTAATTGTTCTGTCCACTAAAACGTAAAAACAGCATCCTTCATTCAAGCAGAGTGAATGGGCACAGTGTTCCATTTTCACTGCTGCCTTGTCTTGGGAGAGAGGCTGAAACGTGAACCTCTAGGTAGGCTCACCTCCACTTCCACTGGGTTATAATGAACTCTGAAACACACACACACAAAGGCCTCTTTCCTGATCTTCTAACTCTCTGTTAATTACATTATTTAAGGTATGGACAAAAGCGAATTGGGTTGGTCATTTAGGTAATCATAAGGGTGACTGTCAAGTAACACGGCACAAAGCCTGCAAAGTCTGAGAGCTGGGCTGTGTCTCAGCTGGGGTTTCCTTGAACTCTTTCACCAGAACTCTCAAGTCTTTGGGATTCTGAAGTTTCCATCTGTCTTAAAATTACTTTTCCATAAAGAGGCCTTCATTTGCACAGCCTAAAACAAAGTCAGGACTGATGTCTTGGCTAGGTATTAAGAGTCTGGATGGTTAGTCAGGGATTTGGCCTCACCTCCCACTAGAAGGGGAAAAGGGAACAGGAATGTAGAAAAGTCTTTTACAGAGTCTTGCTCTGCTGGCCAGGCTGGAGTGCAGTGGCACAGTGACAGCTCACTACAGCCTCGAAGTCCTGGGCTCAAGCAGTCTTCCCACCTCAGACTCCCAAGTAGCTGGGACAACAGGCACACACCACGATGCTTGGCTGATTTTTAAATTATTTTTTGTAGAGTCAGGGTCTTGCTATATTGCTCAAGCTGGTCTCAAACTACTGGCCTCAAGTGATCCTCCCACCTCAGCCTCCCAAAGCGCTGGGATTACAGGTGTCAGCTACCACACCTAGCCCAGAGGAAGTCCTGACCCCACACTCACTGCCCTCTGATTTTTGCTCTGGTGAAGGTGGGAGAATTAAGTGTTCAAATCCAGCAAATCAGGTTGGCAGTGTGGTCTTGTCCAAAAGAAAAATGGGCAGTTTCTCCTAGAGTTGAGTGAACACAATTTGCTTCTCTGGTTGTTACCTTGCATTATTCATACAACATACCTGGGCATTTTTGGTGGAGACCGTAACACACACCGAAAAACGCAAAGGACAAGGAAATCAGTCCTAGAACGATCAGCTCGAGAACTGGCTGAAGCTGAAGCAAGAAGCTGATTCTCTAGTCTGAGGAGCCCAGGGCAGAAAGAGGAACCCCAAAGCAGTCAGTTCACTCCAAGATAGGAGTTGACATAGAAAAGGCAGTGTTGGCTGGGCGCGGTGGCTCACATCTACAATCCCAGTACTTTGGGAGGCCGAGGTCAAGAGATCAAGACCATCCAGGCCAACATGGCGAAATCCCATCTCTACTAAAAATACAAAAATGAGCTGGGCATGGTGGTGTGCGCCTGTAGTCCCAGCTACTCGGGAGGCTGAGGCAAAAGAGTCGCTTGAACCCGGGAGGCAGAGGTTGCAGTGAGCCGAGATAGCACCACTGCACTCCAGTCTGGCGACGTAGCGAGACTCTGTCTCAAAAAAAAAAAAAAAAGAAAAAGAAAAAGAAGAAAAGAGAAAAGCAAAGCAAAGCAAAGGCAGTGTCATGTCTGTTCCATGAACCCTAAGGACTTCCAGGAAAGACTGGAACTAAAATAAGAGTGCAACCTGGAAACTGCAGGGCTGGGTGGCAGGTGTTGAGACCTGGGGCTTCCTGTGGAGCGGAGAGGTGGTTCACCATCAGCCCCCTCCAAATAGTAAGATTAACACAGAATGTACCTTTTTCAGCCAGGTTGCCCTAATAGACAGTATCCTTTCAACTTCATCCTCACTACTCACAAACCAACGCGTGGAAGCACAATGGATTTACTGTTTATCAAGAGGGGAAACTTTCACTACTGTCATATGAAAAGTGGTTCAGAAAAAAAAAAAAAAAATGACAACATTATTTAACAGAAATTCACACAATTAAAAGTAATTCTGTCCCTCTCTTCAGCAAGAGAAATGTTTTGCTCATCAGAAGTTCTGCTAGGCTTAGTCAGATCAGTGCCAGGAATTCTGTGAACTGAAGGTCAAGCTGCCAAGATTCAAAAGAAATGTCGATAGTAAGTGTTTGCCCAGATACCAGACAGGGAGTGCCAACAGCTCCCAGCATGCAACTCCAGCCACAATGCAGACAGGACAACCACATTTTCCAGTGTTCCCCTTGTCCCATAAAATTTAACAACAACAACAACAACGAAAAGCTCTTACCTAGCTCTCCCCGGAGGTTAACAAGTTCTTGAGATAGGGTTTTGTGTTGTTTCAGTGCTTCCTCCCGCTGCGGAAAACACACATCAAGTTACTCATGTTTTCAAGAGGGTCCCTTTCAGTAAGGTACACATTTGTTATCACTAGGAAAATGAGACCCACTATTGGGAAGCCAAGATATGAATCATTTAGACTAACAATTTGTGTTGTTAAAAGAAACACAGTCGTCCCTTAGTTGTTAAGGAAATTCGTGACTCAAAAATCTGTATTTTTGCAGGTCCCAGTGCAACTTTGGTTTGAGGCAGTGAATGGCCCATTTAGAAATATTTACTTTGAGCCAGTGCTTCACTGCTGATCCATAGAACCTTTCGGCTAATGCATACTGTACTTAAGACGTAATGCGTTCTCCTCCTCCAAGGGCAATAAACATCTAATCAGTTTAAGATAAATATTTAATGTTCTAAACACAGGCACATATATGCACTTTGTCCTATATTTGCAAATAAAAAAGTTTCGTTACAATGCCAACCCTTCTAAAAGAAAGATAAAAAGTTTGTTAGAAAGCTGCAGCAGAAAGATAATCCTTTAAAGACAAAATTAAACTAATTTTTTTCAGCTACATACCATTTTCTAAGGATTACGATATTTTGGATCAGTGATAATTCCAAATCGATGTTAGAGAAACAAACCAAAGAAAACCAGATGGCTGTTTTTAGTATTAGAGAAGCAATTATCAACCTTGAGCTAAAGAATCATTTTCAAGTTACCAGCAACTCACGGCAATCACACATACACACATACTTACACAAATACAGTAATTACATACAGTTCCTTAAAAGGTAGATTCCCTAGCACCAGGGAGTAACTAAAAAAAAAAAATGAAGAATTTCAAAGCTCACTGAAAAAAGCCCTCACGAGGATCACCCAAGACGGAGCTCCCACCGCATCCTGATCACAGCGTTGCAGAGATCATGAGACCTGGCCTTTGCAGGCAAGAGTTGCTTGTCATTCCAAGCATTTTCCCCGAATTCCAGACAGCCTCTGCAGTAGTCCTGACATTCTTCCAGAAAAGCACTATAAACAAATACTAATTACCCTTGGTGCTGCACATGGAGAATAGAGGCACATTTTGCTGCTCGGGCAGCCCATTTTCCAGCTTCTGTCTCCAAGTCCCCCCACCCCTCGCACCGTCCAAGAAGCATACAGGTGGCCGCGCCACCCACCAGTCGGGTCTGTCTACATTCAAAGCTCTAGCAGGAGGCGTGCCATTGGCCCTCGGGCGTCTTACTTCATGTCCTGCAGGTTACCGTGCCGCCTCGGATTCCTCACTCACAGAAGCTGATACTGCAGCTTCTGCCTTTGGCACAGGCAGCCTGCGATTACTTAAAGCCACAGCCTTTCATTTATGAAAAACGAGAGGCAGGCATTAGACTGATCGATTGCCATTTAGTTAAATATCAGCTGCAACGGGGGGAAGAAACACTGACCCCCTCTGCATGGATAATGGAGTTATTTTTAGACTTGTGAGCCTTTTTCCTCCCCTCTCTAATTGGGGTCATTAGATGATGACACTTACTAATAGAAAAGGGAAACTTATTCTTCAGAACGCGTATACTAAATGAGGTTATGAACTAGGTGAAGAGCAAGGAAAGGGGCGTGCTGTCGTTTAGAATTTTAAATGGCATTATGAAATGAGCGGTGTTTCAGAATAAGTCCGAAGTGCTGACTGCAGAGTTGGAGATCCCATATATTTTTAACTTTTACTTCGTTCTCACCTCTCAGTAACAGCTCAGGACATCAAGTCTAAACGCCAGCACTGAAGCGTGGTCAGCAGGGACTGGGATTTAAGAGACACTTTTCACTGAGTACCTTCTGGCCTCAATGGTATTCTAAATGTTTGGGTTTTTAAAAATATGGTATTAAGTTGTTTTGAAATCACCAATGAGTCTGAGTTTTTTAAATTAACAAGTAATTGGTTTTCTGATGCAGAAATTTAAGTGAGGAAAATCAGCCTGCATAATAATGGAAGAAAAACATAAAAATATGTATCATATATACTTCTCTCCTCATGTCACAAATTTAAGACTTAATTTTGTTTAGTAATTTACCTCAAGTAAATACCAGGAAGCTTTGCCACTCAAGTAACAGGAAAAACAAGACAGCTTTACTAACTCCCCAGAAGCAATCCTGAAACTCATTTGGTGAACTTGCTTAAAATTCACTTTTCAGTACTAGCCAAGTTGCTAAGAGAAGGAAGAAATGGCAAGAAAATTAAATCATTCTTCAAATTTATGGAAACTATGGGAAGATGAAAAAAATTAAAAATTATAGTTAGTATAATTTCAAAGAACAATTTTGTGGAAACATTATGTTCTGTTGCAGAAATACACCAGATGATTTTTTACTTATTAAAGGGGGTTTTGGGAAAGCGAGTTTCACCAAGCATGTCGACATTTCCCCAAACTTCAACTCCACTGTACTCCATGGTCCTGTCCTTAATGCCTCAGAAGCTACTGACATCTTCCAACCTCTGTCAGGCACAGTAACAGCAACAGGAAAACCTTGAGGTCATCTTTCACTCTTTGCCTAAATGAGTTGTGCAAAAGTCACACAGTTCTTCCCTTGTAATGTGTCTTGAATCCATTGCACTTTTTCTTTTAGTGCTATCTCCACACTAGTCCTGATCCTAGCCCGTTCCTGGACTATCAGAAGTACCCCTTCACCTTTCAGAGGGCTGGTAGATTATTAGTCCATATTCTTTGTATATATAAACTCCCTTGCTCACAACAAGCCTCGTTGAGTGCATTCGAAACAAATGAACTACTTCACCATAGTTCTGTGGACTTGAAGCATCCAGCCTCCCCTTTAGCCTCCCAGCCTCTCTCCTGTGCAAGTCACCCGGACCACGCATATCTCACCTCCACATGCTTGTCAACACCACCTTCTCTGGAATGCAGGACTTTCTTTACTGACTCATTATATAAACCTTCTAGGAATGCTAAATATCATAGACAATATATCCTCCTCCCCCAAATGAACAGAAAGACCATTTACCCTTCTAAATCGGTTGGTAACTTATTACTTCAAACTAATTAATCTAGCATTTTTTCATAGCAGATGCTGTGAAAATATAAAAGAAATTTAAGACATGGTCCCTGCCTTCAAGAAGCACGGGGCCTACCTAGAGCTAGAACATCCAGGCTCAGTTCTTTTGGTCATTGATCAAAGCAGATGACCTCATCGGATGGGAAGCAGTAATGAAGAAAACCAAGGGCTTTATATACAATCCATAGGTGAAATGCTAACCCCCGTGCCCATACTGTAACAGACACATGCTACATGTTAGTTTCTGCCTGACTCTCCCTGATAGCTTGGCCTTTACATGTACTTACCCTTTACTTGTAGATGATAAAATACATTATATGTCCCTTAGATACTGATTTACTGTTTCTTTTTACTCAGCTGCTCCTAGATCAGTGTTTCTGTCTTAGAGAATAAACTCTTAACCGTCCAGATAATAGGTTGATTCAATTCTCTTTGTATTGTAACATGCAGAATTTCACACAATGTGAAAAAAAGAGAAAGGTGGAAATCTGGATATAAAGATGCCTTTATGCTCATACATTAAATATACGAAATGTTCCAAGAAAAAAAAAAAATGGATTCACCATAATTGAATTAGGAGTCCCTGGGACACAGGCACTTAGTCTCTGGCTGTCGTCCCATCAGCGTGCCCGCATTTTTGCTAGCCACTGAGTAGCATCAACAGCCCACAGGATCTTGCAGAGAAAAGCCACATTAGATGGCTCAGACATGTGCTGCATCTGACCTCCTCCCCATCACCCACACCGCGAATTTGCTCAATGCATCTACGTTTTTTTGTTCCGAGACAACTTTACTGCTAGTGTCATTCAAAATTCAACTTTGTTTAGGTGCTACTTTAGGTAAAATTCCACTTGCAAAAAAAAAAAAAAAAAAAGATTTGGAGGCATTTTGAAGAATGAGAGGTTTGGGGAGGGTGACCAGTTCAAGTTTACCTAGAAACCCACCCAAAAGACCCTTTCATGAAGAAGCTTAATTACTACCATCACTACTGTTGTTCACTTTGGCTGTCTGCGCAGAATACTGTCTAAGCAAGGATAAACCAAGAATTAGAAAAAAACTTAAAGTAACGTTAGTGTGTCTTTTGAGGAACAGAGAGTGTGACATTAGTTCTCCGATTCATGAGACATCAGAATGTCTGATATGTAATGAAGTATGTCTGCTACTACAGTGGGAAACTTAGAGTTATTAAGTAGACTTGCAACAAAAGCATGATAGTTGCAAGATTCTCTTAATCCATCATTTTTACCCATAATCTAAGGCTCTAATGCCATTTACAAAAGATTAGCAATAACAAAATATATATACACATACACACAAAATACCTATATATTATACATATATAAAAATACATAGACTTACAATGTATAGGCATATCATGTATGCAAAATGCATACACATTATATATGTATACAATGTGTATCTATATGTATTTTATATATGTGTGTGTGTGTCTGTGTATAAACACAGTATATATACTTCTGTAATGGGAATGGGAACTAAAAGGTTAACGGAGTTTTTAAAATTGTTTAACTTTGCCCAAGATTTTTGTTCTCCAACTATTTTTATTATTTTATATATATATATATATATATATATATATATTTTTTTTTTTTTGAGACAGGGTCTCACTCTGTCACCCAGGCTGGAGTGCAATGGCACCATCTTCGCTCACTGCAACCTCCGCCTCTTGGGTTAAGCAATTCTTGTGCCTCAGCCTCTCAAGTAGCTGGGACTACAGGCACGTGCCACCATGCCTGGCTAATTTTTGTATTTCTTGGTAGAGACAGGGTTTCACCATGCTGGCCAGGCTGGTCTCAAACTCCGGACCTCAAGTGATATGCCCACCTCAGCGTCCCAAAGTGTTGGGATTACAGGTGTGAGCCACTATGCCTAGCCTCCAACTGTTTTATAATAGTACTCAGTACACACTACACAATCAGTAAATATTTGCTGATTATAAAATAAAGAGAACAAAGAACATTTATATAAGACTTTATGCTCATCCTACATCTGGAATTCCATTCTCTCTGTTCACACGTTCACTTACCTATACACTGTGTTGTTTATTATTCTTCATAATAAAGAACTAGAGGCAGATCCTGTCCTCAGTAAATTTCCTATCTTAAAATGCAAAAACAAGCATTAAACCAGTATCTCTAATATAGTGCAGAGAATGAAAGAGAAGCATATATGCTCCTGGAATCCAGAGGTGGACAGAACACAGATCTAGAAGGCCAGGAAATCATTCACTAAAGAGTGGGTTCTGGACTGGGCATGGTGGCTCATGCCTGTAATCCCAGCAGGCATTTGGGAGGCTGAGGCAGGTGGATCACTTGAAGCGAGGAGTTTAAGACCAGCCTGGCCAACATGGTGAAACCTCATCTCTACTAAAACCACAAAAATTATCCGGGTATGGGGGTGGGCATCTGTAATCCCAACTACTCAGGAGGCTGAGTCAGGAGAACTGCTTGAACCCGGGTGGTGGAGGTTGCAGTGAGCTGAGATTGCACCACTGCACTCCAGCCTGGGTGACAGAGCAAGCCACTGTCTTCAAAAAAAAAAAAAGCAGGTTCTAGGGCTATATTCAGTGCAGTCACAATTCCTTGGGTTTCAGGACCTGAATTTAGGTATAAGGTGAAATTCACACACAGTACGAGTGTCTGGGAAAGTCACTAGGAGCTTGCCATGTTGTGGACAATGCATCTCTCTGTAGATCCAACCCGGTGAATTTTTTTTCCTCTAGTGTTGGATCTACTCTCTCTCTCTGAGCACCTGATAAAGGCCTCAGCTTGTTTAGAGGCCAGGTTGTATGAGGGAAAAGTGTCTTTAAACACTAAGATCACGGAGAGTATAGAATGCTCACGCCACAAGAGGTGTTCAGGGACTGAGAAGACACCTGAAGGAAGGGTGAACTCCTGACTTTCATCTCAAATTGACTCTTGGGCCTTCTTCGTTCACTGGGGGTGGGGGGCATACAAGGTGGACTTGTGTTCTTCATTTAATTTGCTTTTTTTTTAAGATGGAATCTCGCTCTGTCGCCCAGGCTGGAGTGCAGAGGCACAATCTTGGCTCACTGCAACCTTCATCTCTCAAAGTAAAGCAATTCTTCTACCTCAGCCTCCCGAGTAGCTGGGACTACAGGCACATGCCACCATGCACGGCTAATTTTTGTAGTTTTAGTAGAGATGGGGTTTCACCATATTGGTCAGGCTGGTCTTGAACTTCTGACCTCAGGTGATCCACTTGCCTTGGCCTCCCAAAGTGCTGGGATTACAGGCGTGAGCCACTGCGCCTGGCCTGCATTTTTCTTATTTTAGTTGTTTGTATACTGATCTATGTAAATTAAATGCAAGTGGTGATGTGATGCTGCTGTAAAACCGATCTGAACATGTAAGTATTGGGGGCAAGGACAGTAGCCCAGTAATGATATGTGAACAAAGGATGAAGTACAGGAAGTTTACAGGACATTTTTAGTTGATAGCGTCCTAGACCTAGGTTTATGTCCTGGTTCTCCTCTTGCTAGCTGTCTGATAGCAGGTAAATTACTTAACTCTATTCCTCAATTTTCTTATTTATAACTTCCAACTCGTGTCTTTGGTGAGGATTTAAATAAGGTAAGAAAGAGTATCTGGCACTTAGTAAATATTAGGTTGGTGCAAAAGTAATTGCGGCTTTTGGCACGATGGCAAAACCTCAATTACTTTTGCACCGACCTAGTATTCAACAAATCCCTCTTGCTTCTCCTCCATCTCTTTATGTATGGCTACAGCATCTGGGCATGAGAATAACATTAAAAAGGGCAGTAGTTACCAAATGATAAAAAGCCTTATAGTCCCAGTTAAAAACCAGAGTCTCCCCAAAACAAAATAACAATGTGAGTTACATAAGTATAAATTTCCTAGTAGCCACATTGAAAAAAGTTGAAAAAGATGAAGCTAATTTTCATATTTTAACTCAAATATATACAAAATAATATTTCAATATATTCAATATAAAAATTGTTAATGAGATAGTCTATATCCTTTGTTTTCATTCTAAGTTTTTGGAATCCAAGTGTATTTTACACGTACCACACATCTCATTTCAATGGATTACATTTCCAATGCTCAGTCTCATACGGCTAGTGGCTACCACACTGGACAGATGAGCTATAGATAAGGGAGAACCACTGGAAGATTTAATCAGCAGCATGGGATGCTTTCGTAAGAGGAAGCTGTCAGCAGTGCTTGGGATGGATTATAGGGGAGAAACAGTGCAAGCCTAATGATTGGTTAAAGAGTTGCTATCACAGGTTGGGCGTGGTGACTCGCGCCTGTAATCCCAGAACTTTGGGAGGCCGAGGTGAGTGGATCACCTGAGGTCAGGAGCTCAAGACCAGCCTGGCCCACATGGCGAAACCCCGTCTCTACTAAAAAAATACAAAAATTAGCTGGGCATGGTGGTGGGTGCCTGTAATCCCAGCTATTCAGGAGACTGAGGAAGGAGAATCGCTTGAACCCGGGAAGCGGAGGTTGCAGTGAGCCCAGATCACGCCATTGCATTCCAGCCTGGGCGAAAGAGCGAGACTCCATACCAATAAAAAACAAAACCAAAAAAAACAAACTTGCTATTATAATCTAGTGGACAGCTATCCAGGGTCGGAGCAAGGAGGGCATGAGTGGGGATCGCGAAGACATCGAAACGGGAGAAACACTGTGGAATGAGAGTTCACGGGACTTGACTGACATCACGAGGAGGATAAAGGAGAGAAAATAGTTGAGGATGGGAGCTATTAGGCTGGACATAGTAAAATAATTGGTTTACTTCTAAATATAAAAACTAATTGTTCCCCACATTTGATAGTATACAGTTTCTAGTTAGCTTACTTGGTTATATAAACACACTCTTGAGTTCCTTTCTTACAAACGAAAGACAAACAAAAATACCATATACTATTACCATAACTAAAAATCTAAGTAGTCCCCATCCTGCCCTCAAAAACAAAAACAAAAACAAAAAAACATCTGGAGAAAGCTGTAAAATACTCATCAAGAATTCACTGAGGCCAATTGTGGTGGCGCATGTCTGTAATCCCAGGACTTTGGGAGGCCGAGGTGGGCATGTTATGAGGTCAGGAGATCAAGATCACCCTGGCTAACACAGCGAAACCCTGTCTCTACCAAAAATACAAAAAATAAGCTGGGCGTGGTGGTGGGCGCCTGTAGTCCCAGCTACTCAGGAGGCTGAGGCAGGAGAATGGCGTGAACCCGGGAGGCGGAGGTTGTAGTGAGCCGAGATTGCGCCACTGCGTTCCAGCCTGGGGGACAGAGCGAGATTTCCTAAAAAAAAAAAAGGAAAAAAAAAAAAAGAATTCATTGAAACTGTCTACTAGTCTGATAGTTTCTCCAAGGCACAGACCGAGTCTCATCCACTTCTCTCTCTCCCTGCTTCCTAAACAGGCAGCCATATCACAGGGGCCTCTGTATGAAACCAGGACAGATTTGTTGATCTGAACGAAACTATAGAACAGCCAAACTGAACAGTTTTCTTTTTGCTTTTAATTTTTATGTTTTCCCTATGTTGCTTAGGCTGGTCTTGAACTCCTGGCCACAAGCGATCCTCCCTCCTCGTCTTCCCAAAATGCTGGGACTCCAGGCATGAGCCACAGTACGTGGCCAGTTTTTGTGTTTGTTTTTTCCTTTTCCTTTGTGTTATCATGTATATCCGTCTTGAAAACTGTGATTAAAAACTAAGGAGCTCAAGTTATATTCTCTGATCAGTTTCCCCCTGAAATAATTACAGCTTTTATTGCTATGTCAGTAACATGTTGATATAAACTTGGTTTTCTCAATGAATTTCAGCCAGTTCGTGAAGTAACATCCCTGAAGAATATTAGGGAAGAGTAACAACACCGCAAATCCGCTTTGCTTTTGCTGCACCACAGGGACTATTTAGGAATAAATGGAACTTTCAGAAAGAATCCCCAGATATGATTCTGGGAGTTAACTCACTTTTGAGTTAACTCACTTTTGAGTTAACTCCCAGAATCATATCTGGGGATTCTTTCTGAAAAGTGCTCTTGAATCCATAAATATAACAAACCTCATTTTTCAAAGCATTAAACTAAGTGTGATATGAAAAGCTACACATAGACAAACAGAAAAATTAAGTGAAAAAAATGCTAATGCTAGTTTAGGTCTAGAGGCACACAGCGGTGTAACAGGAAATTATGTTCTTGTTGTTGCCATTCTAACCAACAGACTCTAGGGGTAAAAAAAGGAAGTGAGAAAATGTTTCCATGCCAAGGTTCTAGCGACCGACTCAGGTTATCTGGTGAACTGACAAAAATGTAATGTGATGAATCACACCTAATCTTTCCCATCATTTACCTAGAAATTCCCAGGGCGAGCGCATGATCAAGCCCTCCCCATGCTCCCCCGACCTCGAGGAGAAAGGCTCTTTCTAGGATGCACATCCTTACCTCAGACAGCAGGTGCTGAATCACAACTGTCAACGCCTCAAACTTGGTATTACCACAGGCAAGAAGCTGCTTGAGCTGCAGGATAAATCCACTTTGGTTTTCACATTTTGTTTTATATTGCGCCAATTCACGTGTTTTCTCAGAGGGCAGTGCATCGGGAGCCGTCTGCGTCTGGATACATAAGCTTCGGGGATTCTTCTGCCTGCTCTTTTCAACTGCAAAAGGAATTAACATAGATACAAAGACAGGTGAGGTTAATTTTTAAAATCACCACCACATGGGTTCAAAAACAACCAGATAAGCCATGGAAACGCATTTATGTTCCTGTAAGGAATGCACACGGATGAGAGGTGGAATGAATCGGAGATCTAGATGGTTGGAATTCACGAACACAGTGGCCACCAGTTATGACTTTAAAATATTTATGCGGAACAGAGAATTAGGAACACAACGTAAATAGATTTGGCAACCCAGAAACACAAAAACTGTGTGCAAAATGATTCTGTTCTCCTAGCTTCTCATTTTCCAGTTAAACTGGTAGCGAAACCTTGGCTGACGAGAAGCCTGACTTTTCTGATCTCATATGCCAAAAGAAACACACAAATCACTGGACATTTAATTAAATGCCTTTCTCTCCTCCCATACATTTTCTACAAATCCCTCATCTTTTCCCTGATGATGGCCTAGTCATTACACAGATTTATACTGCAGATGAGTCATTTCCTAATCTCTAATAAATCATAACATACATTGAAAACACTCAGATTTTGCCTCTTTAAGTTCACTGCTACGAGTACTATACTCTTGACTATACTATTCCATTTTCTGCCAAACACAAGCTTTGTCGGTCTTTTTTCCCAAGTAGTGATAATGGCTCCCACAGTTTTTTTTTTAAAGCGCATGCTAACACTCCAAATCCAACCCAAATGCCACGCTAAGTGATTATTCCCTTCCTGCGCTATAGTGCCCTGGGAATTACCCTGTTTTACATAAAAAACTGTTCAGTCTTGGAACCATTTCAAATGTGTCAGTCATTCTGAATATCAAACAGAATTGGAAAAATAAGAAATGAATTGCTTAGCTTCTTGAAATAAACAAGCCAAGTAATCCAAACAAATGTAAATTTGGAAAAAAAGACAAAAGAAACTAAAAAAAAAAAAAAATTTTCCTTATTCCAACAGTCTTTCATTATGGCATCCACATTTTGTGGTAATAAATCTAAGACAATTTGTAAAGAAATTTAGTAATTATTTTCTCTAATTTTTTGGGAAGAGGCAAACTATTACAGTGATTGCTTAAAGAAAAATAAAGAAACATCAGTACTCATGTTCTAAGAACAAATGGGTAAATATATTGAATAAACTCTAAGTTAAAAGCAGGAAAAAAGGCTCTTATTTTCTATGGCTGTATTACATGGTTAAATAACTCATATTTGTATTAATATTGATAATTCTCTGTTCTAAAATGACTACAATATCCATTATTTCACTGTGTCTTTGTAATACTTGATGAGAGGAAGTATTTATCCATTACTCTTTATTGTTAGCAATTAATAGTAGCTTATGAATAATTGTCACTTCCATAGATGCAGAAAATAGCCAAGTTAATATATTATAGTCCTGAAGGGCGAACAAATTACTAGTCACTTATTGATGAAAAAAGAATCTAAATATTTGACCATGAGATTAGTATTCTTTATGTCATTTCCTAGATGTTTTTAGAAATTGTCACGTAACAGGTGATAATAATCCCACAGTGTTTCACTGATCACAGCGTGTTCTCACTTTCCCTCTCTTTTCATCCTCCCAATGACCCCAGGGGGGACGAGGGGGCTCACAAGTGTGAATGGTCTTCCCTGGGTGTAAACAACTCCTATGGGAATCCAGATTCAAAGTCAGAACCCAGGCCTCTAATGCCAAGCCTCTGCTGTTCCCACACATTTTGGAAAGTGGATTAGGTGGTGATGTAATACATGATATATATAAAAATAAATATTTATGCAACAAATGTAATAATATCTTGCTTTAATACATATAAGCCCATTATCTATCTGATAACTCATTTTAACAAACCTACATATAAACATCTATGTGTTAATACAATTTTATAAACAAACATTTTTAGATCCTTTACTATCTAGAATTTACTGCAACAAATATAGACACAAGTTCATTCTCCTGATATCATTTGTATATGTCCTACTAAAACTTACTTAAAAATTCATTTATTGATAACTGCTTTATCATTTCCTGAGTCCTGAATAACATTTGGCTCTCTTTCTAGAATTTCTATGCTAATGAATGTTATTTTAAACACAATTTCAGAGCTTTAAGACTGTCAGTTTAAAATTATTTACAAAATCTGACAGGTGAATCTTTTATATTAATATTTTGGAGAAATATTCAAGATTCTTGCTTTTTGATCATAAATCCGTAACAAAAATATCACAGAATACATGTAATTGTACTAACATTGTTTACTTTTGAAGAGAAGGTAATAGGAATCAGATAGCTAAAAACTATCCTGAAGAATTTTTTATACTTTTTAACCATGGGATAAATATATTACCTCTTCAAAAGTTAAATATAAGAAGTAAACAAAATTACTTTTAAAAGACAGTTAAAGTGAAATTCGAGGACATACATTTTTTATGTACTACTTAGCTATCAAGGAAATAGTCTATGTAGAATTTTTCCTTGGGGAAATTACACAGGAATCTAAACATTACACAGGGTTTGTTAGTGATTACTCAGAATAGCTTTATGATTAAGGAGGAAAGAACACACTATGTATTCGTCTAAGAGTACGTGTCTTCAAATTTTAAAATGAGAGCAAATGAGCACACAGACTGTCCTCTCTGTGGAGCTGGAAATGCGCGCTGTGCACTCAATCTTCCGCTCCATATACTGTGCTCCCTAAGGATGAAGTGTGACCACACGGCAGCCAGCTGATGACCCAGTTTCCACATGCTTCCCACTCTCTCCCCACTCCTGGCTCAGCTGCAGATCAGAGATGATGCAAGAATCTCCAACAATGCTCAAAGCCCCAAGGCTCACCAACAGGTACTTCACAGTACTGAAAAGCCAGGGGTTTCCCTTAAATCCTGCAGGATTCATTACTTATGTGAAATTAGCGTAATATCAGCCAAACTTTGCCCTTACCCTCGTTTATCAGCATGTTACTGTTTTGATAATAAAGCTTTTATACAAAAGTATAAATTATTTTGTTTATTGTTACCTATTAACAAAACACGCTCTGATTTCAAAGGATCAATTTAATCAGAAATCTTAAAATTAAATGTTAACTTCTACATGGATTCAGATTTCTCTCAACAAGATAATTACCATCGTCAGCTGTGATCCAGCCTTACTGGGACTCATTCTAATGAAATGGGGACCTCCATCAGGAAAACAAAGGCCAGAACCAAAGATATTGGCTCATCTGGAAAACAGCTGGATAACACTGTTGGCTCTCTTTGTTCTTTCTACTCAGAAACCTCAATTTAATAAAATTTAAAACTAGTGCAATGAAGTCATGCATCATCTTCTTAAAGAAAGTAGTTGGTTAAAGAGGAAGATGCCCGTTTCTCAGGCTCAAGTCACTTAGGCAAACAGTCCTCCATATCCCAAGACCAAAAACAATTTTGAGAAAAAAAACCTACCCATTCAGACATGGACTAACCATCACCACATACTAGCAGCTCAGGACACATCCGTTCTAGGTCAAACAAGCCACACATTTCCGCAATCTGCTGGCTTTTCACATTAATAAAATCCAGTTAGAGAGGAGACCTACTGAGGGAGATTGCCTTGGGTTCCATGAAACACAAACTAAACATAGAATTTGGAAACAAATGTTGTCTACTTTTGTGTATACTCATTGACCTACTCACTCACTCATGAAATACATTTATTAAAATCTACCATGAGGGCGCTGCTGTGGTGGGTGTGCACCTGCTCGGGTGCTCTGGGGGACGGGAGAAGTATCACATAAGAGGGTGCTATTGCTCAGAGAGCCACAAAGACACCAAAGATCTCTGCTGACTCATGTTTCCCTAGTGCTCACCTCTTCAACTCCAAATCTCAACCCATCTGTATAAAGGTGACAGTCACTGACCGGATGGTATGTGCTTTCCACAACGTATTGCATTAAAAACTGATGTTTGTGGGGCTGACAAAACATAGGTTATGAACTCAGAGGCTAGTGAGGGGTCTCTTCATCCCTGCTAGCAGCGTGGACAGACAGAAAACTCCCTTCCTTCTGCCTAATCTAATCATACACATCTAAAAGTCCTCATAGGGACACCTACACACAAGTTCCTTCAGTCAGGGTTTCCCCAGCATCTGGTGGCAGGTGCTTATCCTGCCTATGCAATCTTACATATAGTTTTTTAAAGTTATCATTCATGTCAACTATTAGCTTACGTTCGTATAAAGTTTTCCAGTGTTCCCTTCATTAGCTGTTTACTCTAAAAGAGGTAACAGTAATAATTCAGGAGACATACAATATTTTTGCTATTTCTAGGTAGATACGGCATTTACCAAAAATGGACAATTTTAAGCTCAGCAAAGCACAGTGTTTAGACATTTAAAATTACCCAAGCCAGGCCGGGCGCGGTGGTTCACGCCTATAATCACAGCACTTTGGGAGGCTGAGGCGGGTGGATCACGAGGTCAGGAGATTGAGACCATCCTGGCTAACACGGTGAAACCCTGTCTCTACTGAAAATACAAAAAATTAGCCGGGCATGGTGGCGGGCGCCTGTAGTCCCAGCTACTCGGGAGGCTGAGGCAGGAGAATGGCGGGAACCCGGGAGGCGGAGATACCAGTGAGCTGAGATCGTGCCACGGCACTCCAGCCTGGGTGACAGAGCAAGACTCCATCTCAACAAAAAAAAAAAAAAAAAAAAAATTACCCAAGCCAATTATTTTTGGGGGGTGGGAGAAGGACTTACAATGCCTCAGCATTTAAACTTTTCATTACTATATTGGTAGAATTTGTTGCAATAGCTCATATTATATGAAAAAGGGTTCTACTTCTTTTCTTCACATTAAAAGCAGATTAGAGAACAGAAAGCATATTCATATAAAAAATTCCTGTTTGGGTTAATTATGCTTATAAAATTTTTTCCTGAAGCAACAGTCCAAACTCGCCCTTAACTATTTTTCACATAGCTGGCAGGAAAAAAGCAAATTTCTCATACTCTTATGGACCTAGAATGGACTACTAACTCAAAGAAGAGTTAACACAAATTCACCACATTCAGAAATACTTTTAAGAAGGCACTGCCTCCCTCCTATAGCAACCAAAAAAGCATGACACTGGTCTAAAAATAGACACATAGATCAATGGAAGAGAACAGAGAACCCAGATATAAAGCCACATGCTTACAGCTAATTGATCTTTGACAAAGTCAGCAAAAATACATACAACGGAGAAAAGACATCCTATTCAAAAAACGGTGCTGGGAAAATGAGAAGAGAGAAACTGGAGCCTTGTCCCTTATCACATGCAAAAATGAACTCAAGACAGATTGAAGACCTACAACGTAAGACCTGAAACAATAAAAATTCCTAGGCGGGGGCGGACTAGAAAAAACACTGGCCAAGGCAAAGAATTCATCACTAAGATCTCCAAAGCAAATGCAACAAAAACAAAACTAGACGAATGGGACTTAAACTAAAAAGCTTCTGCACAGTAAAAGAAACAGTCAACAGAGGAAACAGACAACCTATAGAATGGGAGAAAATATTTGCAAACTATGCATTTGACAAATATCTAATATTCAGAATTTATAAGGAAAACCAACAACTCAACAAGAAAAAATACAACCCCAATAAAAAATGGGCAAAGGACACGTAGAGACTTTTCTCAAAAGAAGACAGAGAAGCAGCCAACATATGCAAAAGCAGAACATTAGAAAAAATGTTCAACATCACTAATCATCAGAGAAATGCAAATTAAAACCACAATGAGATACCATCTCATATCAGAATGGCTATTACTAAAAAGTCAAAAAACCATAGATGTTGGCAAGGATGTGGAGAGAAGGCAATGCTTATACACTGTTGGTGGGAATGTGAATTAGTACAATCTCTATGGAAAACAGTATGGAGATTCCTCAAAGAACTAAAAATAGAACTACCATTCAACCCAGCAATCCCACTACCCAGTGTCTTCCCAAAGGAAAAGAAAAAAAAAAAAAGACTATCTTACAACAGAAACGAAAATTAAAATAGCCAGTTAAATACTAGAAATATTTGTAATACAGGCAATAAATAAAAAGAGAACATCATTCTCAAAATACTAAGCAGTTAAGGACAAGCAATTTGGAAGAGAGGTGCCTAGGACTCAGGTCACCAGGGAGAAAAAAGGCAAATCTCTCACCCAAAAAGAAAGCTCTATTAGTCTTAATTTTCCACAGAGCCACATAATTGCTGATGTTTATAAAAAGGACCCTTGTGTACTAAAATAACCCAAAGTATTTCCTTAAACACAGAAATATGACATTCAATATTAGATATCTTTAAAATCACACCTGTTGTGTTTCTTCCTAGGAAAATAATACGCATACATTATTAATAAAATATTATTCATAGCTCTGAAAGATGTTTTAAAGCTCATAAAAAGTATATTACTTTATTTATAGGGTAATTCTCAATTAACCAGAATAAATTGTTCTAATGAAACAACTATTTACTATATACAGCTTGCCATGTTCCTCCAATGTCTCTTGATGAAAAACACTGGTGTCCTTCCCATTATGAATGCAACTCCAAACCATAATTATTTCCTTTCCATTTGTGTGTGAAAGTGGATACCACGTTAAAATGTAATTTAGTGTAATAAAACTCTAATTATCTGAAACTTGTCAGATTAGGACATACGGTCTCTTTCAACATCTCACTTTTAAAAACTTACCAAAATCGGCTGGGCACGGTGGCTCAAGCTTGTAATCCCAGCACTTTGGGAGGCCGAGGCGGGAGGATCACGAGGTCAGGAGATCGAGACCATCCTGGCTAACACAGTGAAACTCCGTCTCTACTAAAAATACAAAAACTAGCCAGGCGAGGTGGCGGGCACCTGTAGTCCCAGCTACTTGGGAGGCTGAGGCAGGAGAATGGTGTGAACCCGGGAGGTGGAGCTTGCAGTGAGCTGAGATCCGGCCACTGAACTCCAGCCTGGGCGACAGAGCGAGACTCGGTCAAAAAAAAAAAAAAAAAAAAACTTTCCAAAATCTTACCTATTGTGAACAAAACTTACCATTTAACACTTTATTGTCTTCTTCAACAGAAAGCTGTAACTACAAAAGTGCAGATCTTCATGTCACGGCAAAGCTACAGCTCGAAAACTGCCACGGCTACCGAAGCTTGGAATCAATCCACAGCAAAATGATTTCAGCATCATACCATTCGTAATACCAGTTTTTAGCTAACGCTTGTCTATGTGGCAAGAGTCCAGCAAAATCCTTCATGACTGCCTTCAAGGAGGCTGAAAGGAAGAATCTGGATTCACAGTAAGATAACTAAGGGGCAGTGAAAGGCTACATCTCACATTCTTCTTCATCTTGGTCCTTTTGATTTCTTCTGCATTCTACAAAAGCCTAAATGTTATCTTTTCACATGCAAATTCTAACATATGTGGTATTTTAATGGAAGCTTTCTAATATGGCCTCACTGATGTCTACATTTTGTGGTACAAAAAACACAAGAGAAACTGAAGTTTATTTACTGTCACCCTAACGGTACATGAATAAATGCCCTCCTAATCCATAATACATCCATAAATGCAATAATAACATATTAAGCATACAAAAGCCATACTTAAAGTT
Source organism: Theropithecus gelada (assembly GCF_003255815.1). Classification (NCBI taxonomy): domain Eukaryota; kingdom Metazoa; phylum Chordata; class Mammalia; order Primates; family Cercopithecidae; genus Theropithecus; species Theropithecus gelada. Next base: position 16,243,999 of record NC_037676.1, read on the forward strand.
GAGCACATTCCTTCCCAATGTATTTTATAACTGAAAATTCATTCAAGAGATCAAAAATCAAATATTAAGACTTACATCCAAACAATAAAACAACTTGAAAGTTTAACTGGAATCATTACAAATACGTAATCAATGCCCCTCCAAAATGCATAGAATAAACAGCAAGGCCTGTTGCAAGGTCCAACTTGTTAAATAATATACTCCCCTCATTTATAATCAGCCAACATCCACTTGAGAAATACCTGTTCTGCCTTCTCTGTGGCAGATACTGCAATAGGGATCTTAACATTTTATACCTATCTGTGGGACAGAGACTAGAGAAGTCACAGGCTCTATTTCCCAGCCTCCCTTCCAGGTAGATACAGTCATGTGACTGAGACCCGGCCAATGAGACGGAAGCTTAAGTGACCTGGCACCACCCCTTCCTCATTTCTTTTTCTTCCTTTCTGGAGCAGCCGCTGTGAGACCATGAGGCAACAATCACGAAGACAGGGCTAAGAAGACAGCAGAGATGAGGATTCCGACATGGTGGAGCCACTAAACAACCTCAAAGCTGCTTTTCTTCAGGGGGGACAAGTTGCTTCTTAGTGAAGCTATTAATTCCATCTAAAAGGAGTCGAAAGTGAATACCAAATGCAAGAACATAATTTGATCAATTTCATTGTAAACAAACGCATTCACATTCTGCCTGCCTCTTACTGAACACCTGTTTAAAACGGTTCTTCATGAACACAAAGAAGGGAAACAGACACGGGGGTCTACGTGAGGGTGCAGGGTAGGAGGAGGGAGAGGAGCAGAAAAAAATAACTCAGGTACTGGGCCTTAATTCCTGGGTGATGAAATCATCTGTACAATAAACTATTTATTGTACAACAAACTCTGTGACATGAGTTTACCTGCGTAACAAACCTTTACATGTATCCCTGAACCTAAAAGTTCAAAATATAATAAAATAGCAAAAGTAAATGGAAATATTTTGTCCTGATACTAACTCTGCCATTCCTCGATATGTATGTACACGTGTTCCTCCTCCTTTGCGCTGCAGTAATCACGTTTAATGTCACTAGCTCAGCAGAAAGAATTCTGTCCTTAGTGTACTGAATTGCCTTCACTGGAGTTAAGAAGGAAATTACCCTGTGAGGTTCAAATGACACTCTTCATAGTAATTAATACAAGAATTTCCAGCTTCATAGAAAAACTGAATGCTAACTGGCAGGGAATAAATTCTTAGCAAAGTCTTTTCCTTCCCCTGCCTCACTATAAAAATAGAACTAGTAAGCTGAGGTGAAATTCTGAAAGAGACGGAGTTTAATACTTTGGTAAGAAAGACTATTGCTGACCTTTCCCCACGTCAGTGAAGTCATCACTGCACGTCTCAGATTTTCATCTGCGCCTGATGTCCTGCAACATCATGCACAGTTCCTGACAAATTCCCTCCTCTCCCCTATTTACAGAGGAAAGATAACCTCGATCCAACAGCACGCTTCACCAGTGGTGGACACCACCCAGTAATAATATATCACAGTGCCCAGCGCCCAGGTGCCAGGTCGCTTAAGCTTCCGTCTCATTGGCCGGGTCTCAGTCACATGACTGTATCTACCTGGAAGGGAGCCTGGGAAATAGAGCCTGTGACTTCTCTAGTCTCTGTCCCACAGATAGGTATAAAATGTTAACAGTCCTATTGCAGTGACCTCTACGTGGGATCAGTGAGAAAGCTTATTCTGGCTGGATCTCAATAATGGCCAGCCCCCGTCCCACCACATTCTATGCTCAGAAATATTACAACTCTTTTGTTTCCTTGAAGGAGCCCTTCCTCAAACCCCTCTAGGCTTTTACATGCTTTTTTCTCTGTCTGAAACACTTGGTTTCTTGGTTAATTCTCCATTTCCTGAGAACGCAACTTAAAAGGCACTTCTACTGGAGGACCTGGATTAAAGGTACCTCCACCTGCTAAGAGCTGGCTGGGCACCGGTCCACACCCTGTATTATCACCTGGTGCTCTGTCTCCTTCTGTTAAACAGTGGGCTGTGTGAAGGCAGGGTCCATTTGGCTTACTCCCAGCCATACTTTCAGCACCTACCATCATGCCTGTTACACAGTACACGTCTAACAGGTACCTCCTTATGAAATGAATGCATTAATCTGTAATGCGAAAGACAGTTTAGAAGCAAGGGAAAGGCTGGAGGCACGGACCAAACAGAAAGCTTTTCAGAAAGCCCAGTCAACATCTTAGCCTGGATTATACAAAACTGTTCATATTTGACCACATTTTACTTATTAGAAGAGTAATTTTGTGTGTGTGGTTTTTTAAATAGAGACGGGGTCTCGCTAACTCTCCAAGGCTGGTCTCAAACTCCTAGCCTTAAGTGATCCTCTTGCCTTGGCCTCCCAAAGTGCTGGGATTACAGGTGTGAGCCACTGGCACCAGCCAAGAAGAGCAATTTCAATGCTTCAACATAATAGTGCCTGAACTAGGGTAATGGCAGGGGGTAAAAACAAATAGAGATTTCAAATGATGGAGTCTTAACAGTATGACAACCAATTGATCGTCGATAAATCAGGACAAGTAATGAATCAAAGGTGGGGTATGGCCAGGCACGGTGGCTCATGCCTATAATCCCAGCACTTTGGGAGGCTGAGGCAGGTGAATTGCCTGAGGTCAGGAGTTCCAGACCAGTCTGGCCAACGTGGTGAAACCCCATCTCTATTAAAAACACAAAAAAGTGAGCTGGGCGTGGTAATGGGCGCCTGTAATCCCAGCTACTCGGGAGGCTGAGGCAGGAGAATTGTTTGAACCTGGGAGGTGGAGGTTGCAGCGAGCCGAGATAGCACCAGTGCACTCCAGCCTAGGCGACAGAGCGAGACTCCATCTAAAACAAACAAACAAACAACAACAGAAAACAAAGGTGGGTTCTGATGAGCAGACACATGGTGTCATGAAAAGAAACAGATAATTCAGGAGTATTAACTGAATTTAGGAGGTAAAAATAAGGAGACAATTCATTTAGATAAGATGAATTTCCAAGCAGAATAATACACTGAAGGTTTTCAAATCTTCAGTCAGAAAATTCACAGATTTTGAGGCTAAGGGGAACCTGAAAGTCATCTCATGTGATTCCCTTATTTTGTAGCCCTGTGAGGTTAGGTGCACAGGGCTATTCACTTGGTCACTAGCAGAATCAAGGCTATAATCCAGGCCTCTTGGAATCCAGGTCAACACTACTGCACAGAGGCAACCAACACCACTTCCTTCACTAAGGATACAAACCCAAGGTACTGCTGACAGTCCGTTCAGATAAGAGTCACTGCGATGGTGTCAATACCCACCTGACGGATGATTTCTCAGACATTAAAATGACATAATACGGATAAGCCCACAAAAGACCGATATTGGGAGTAAGCAGAATTATATTCCTTACAGGATTTTAAAAAGCCTCCAACACACAAACAAAACACTTTCTCCATCCCTGCTATTCCTTGGATCTAACAAAATTACAGCAAAATTCACAGCCAGAAAATATGCACGCCAAAAATTCTAAATAGAGGTCCCAGGTTTTAGTCCTATCTCTGCTACTTACTGTGCGCCTTTGGGCAAGTGAATTCACCTCTCTGGGCCTGAGACTTCCTGGTATAAGATAGATTAGATCACCTCTATGTGAACTCTAGCTCAAAAAATTATGATTGCAAATCAACAAAAAATAGTTTTACATAAGTTTAGAAAATAAAATGTGCCCAACACATCACTATTAATCAAACTCTGGTAACAGAAGCCTTGTGTCTTTTGCTTAAGCTGTCTTGGAAAGCTACCTGCTTCACAACAACACTACAAACAACTTAGAATGTCTACTACCAGAGCACTGGTTAAGTAAATCATGACTTATCCAACAATGGAATGTTACAGAACTAATTTTTTTTAATGAGGCAAATAAACGTGATCACATGCAAATATAAAATACATTAGCTTTAAAAAGCTATAGAATATATAGTACACTTTTATTTCTGTATAACAAAAAAAGAATACAAAAGACCTACGTAGATTTACACGTGACTGGAAACGTGCAAGGACACTATACAAGCAGCCTGAGAGTGGCTGTCTCCACGGAGCGCAGGCAGGGACCCAGGGTTAGAGAGAGGCTTGCCCAGGACTGCACAACCTTCCATACTGTTTGATTTTATTTTTAACTTGGGGTGTGGATTGTAGTATTTTTTTTAAAAAGCTCGTTAAAATTAAAAGCGATGTGGAGCTACTTTCGATCAGACAAATTATTGCAAATATAGAGAATATAGGGTACCCTTTAATTTTTTCCCCCCCCCACCTATTAATTTTTTCAGTTGGAAGGGCTGCAGCGGCCCTGGGCTGGGAGAGGAGTGGCACTCTTGACCACCTCCTCGCTGCCTCCCCCATTTACCTTCAGCTGGCAGCTCAGACTGAAAGGGAGAGGCTGGCAAACTCAAATGACAGGTCAAGGGGAGTTATGAAACACGAGACAGAGGTGCTGGAAAAAATCAGAATTCTCCCACAGAGAAAGGAGATGCCTCTGGGAAAACTAAAAACAGTCAGCTGAAAAAAACTCCCCAGGGGCAGAGATGAGCCAAGTGCAAAACAAGACACACGAGGGGTCACATGCACATGAAGCAGAAAAAAAAAAAATCTATTTACATCCTCATCAAACAATCCTGCAACACCTAACACCAACCAGCCCAAAACAAATGTAACAGCAGCCCAGCTAACATATTTTACAGAAGAAAACTGATTTAATTCACTGTGGTTGTAAAAATCATCTAGAACAAAAGTAGCAATGTAGGCCAACCCAATCCCCTAAAAGTGAGCAGACAGGTCACCATGTGCCTAAAACATATACTAAATTTGTTTTCATCTTAGGCACAGAGAATGAAAAGCAGATACAAACATCAACCTCAGGGGAAGTATTTTGAGACTGCACACGTTATTACTGTGAAGACTGGAAAAGGAGATTTGCGATTCACTTGCTACTTCCCCAAAACCATTAGGATGTCTTCTGTCAGAAGACTTTAGAATAGGGAAATCTTTCAGCATATTACAATTAACTGTCTCATCTGACTGAGAAACTATCCAATGAAAAACGATGGAAACCTTCTCATCTACACAGGGGGAAAAGAAATATTCTTCTAAATTTACCTATGTCCTATTTCCCAACCACTGGAAGTAAAATATAATTTAACAGGTGCTGATTTTCACACATTTGGCTGGTGACAGAGAAAGAGCTAGGGAACACCAAGGCAACAATTCTGACTTCCATCAACACAAACAACACCATCTGCTGCTAAAAGTAAAAGTATCATGCACTTGTGCTGAAGCAACAGGAAACAATTTTTAAATTAAGCCTCATCTCTCATTAGAGAGAGCTTGGTTTCTCCAATTATCCGTCTCCTTGGAAAAACCTCTGATAAACATCTGCAAATTAATGAAGACGTCCCCCACGCAACACTAAGCAGAGATGTACGCAAGACAGACCTGTGTGGAAAACAACAGTGCTTCTCCTAAACCCTGAAGGAAGTCGAAGGTTTCGAAGCAATCCTTTGGCTGTCAGTCGTACGTGAATGGTGGATAAGGAGAATTTGGGAGACAACAACATGTCTTCGGAGCAGGTGGCGAGATTTCACAGAAGAGGCGATGTCCACGCACTGTCACATACTGTCTTTTTAAACTCAGTACTCTTCAAGGCCAAGAAATACAGTGAGAGGAAACATGCCTACACAGCAAATGTCATTCCACCAGAGAGGCAAAGAAGGAAAAAAAATCCCCCAGGGCTAGCCAAGTGTTTCTGGCTTCCGTTTTCACTTCCAGATGTTGCCAAAACGATGCTCTTCCTCTGAATAAAATCTCCTTCCTGCAGGTCCAGAAGCCGCCTCTGAACCACATCACACTGTGCATGCTTGCGGAGTTGTCAGGGTTTTCATCCGAGATGGTAAAGGGGAGGAGAAAGTGGGTGGTCTCAGGAGCTTTAGAAAACAACCAATAATGTCACAGATCCTGTAACCACTTGAAAGATCGCTAGGGGAAATTACTTCAAACGCCTAGTGTTTATCTCATAATTAGAAAAAAATTAAGATTTCCTGAAAGTACACTGTGTCCTGATTTTAACATTTTTCTCTCCTTATATTTGCACTAATAACAGGAGTATTTTTTTCTCTAGATATATTTCAAGTAAGCCTATATTTAAGCCTGTTATTTTGGAAAAATTTTGTTTTTGTTTTTGTTTTGTTTTTTTTAAGACTTCAGGCAATAAATGTTCCCAACTAAAATATTTTAAGAAAATTTCTATTCTAATATATTAATGACAGATTGTCAAAAGGTTAAAGTTCAACTTTAATTCCCACATGCTGAGGACCTCACAAATAGTCAACAATGAAAGATGAATATGGTTTCTCTACCAGAGGTAATATCAGAGTTCCAGAGGAATAGTCTATCAGATTGGCATATTCTAAAGACTACATTTATTGTGTGAGTAATTTAGAACATCAAGTGGTCTCTTACAGCGCTCTTTAAAGACTAGGAGTGTGAGGAGGGCACAGTTATCAGTATCTTTTGCCAGTTATCTACTAATTTTTATTTCAGCAGAGTGGCTTGTAAAAGCATGTTAAAACACGATGGCAAAAACCAAAAGAACTTGTAAAACAAAGATATGGATCTAAGAATTAACAACAACATGCCCACTTAAGCTAATTCCAATAAACCACAAATAGCCTCAGCTCTTAACATCTTTAAAAAATGTTATAAAGTACAACAAAACAATGTTTTAAAAATGTCCTATGCCAGTTTCCAAGATTTCCTAGAAAATAAGACTCAGAAATAAATGCAGAATTGTTACCATAAATAACACTAGTAAGTGCTACTAAAACCGGCAGGAAGCAGTTCTTTTAGAAATTCTATAGAGTAGGTTATGAAGCGGGGATGAGAGAGGGAGGAAGGGAAAATTTAAGTAAGTCCTCTTCCCTCAGATCCCCTCCCTCTTTACTCAAGCCCCCAACTTGCCATTTTAGAGGCTGTCAGCAAGGGGGACAGACCCAATAACCCGTCCAGGGCTCCTGTGAGAAAGATACACCTAGTTCATACACTGACGGAAAACCCGCTAAATACACTGCACCATGGCAACTGAAGCCAAATGATCAAGGAATTAAAGTCAAGGCAAGCTGCTTTCAGGGGTTGCCTTTTACTTCATCCCAGCTTATTATTAAAAAACCTAAACACCTTTTCCTTCCAGATTCTACATACTAAAAATATACCAGAACCTTTTCCTCTACCCCCCAAAACCTTGTAAAAACCAAGAGATCAATCAGCATTAAAAACATAAATAGAAGAATGGAGTTACATTTTGATATGATTAAAAACAGATATGCCACCACTCCATATAGTAGGAGGTGGTTTTTCTTTATTTTGGTTGTGTCTGTTGTTTATTCAGTAATAGTAAATTCTAAATTATCCCTTTTTTTTCTTTTTTTCAGATGGAGTTTCACTCTTGTTGCCCAGGCTGGAATGCAACGGCACGGTCTCTGCTCACTGCAACCTCCACCTGCCGGGTTCAAGTGATTATCCTGCCTCAGTCTCCCAAGTAGCTGGGATTACAGGCGCCTGCCACCATGCCTGGCTGATTTTTGTATTTTTAGTAGAGACGGGGTTTCACCATGTTGGCCAGGCTGGTCTTGAACTCCTGACCTCAGGTGATCCACACACCTCGGCCTCCCAAGTGCTGGGATTACAGGCGTGAGCCGCCGCGCCCGGCCTTAAATTATCCTGTTAAAAGGGAAGTTCTTTAGACTCCCTAAAAGAGGAAATCAGCAATCTAATCACCAATTAATCAGATTCATTAACATTTTTACTTGAATTACATTAAACTATAACCACACATATTAAAAATAGATGTTGTTAATGATATCTCTTAACAGCAGAGTAAGAAGCTGCAGGAATAAACTAAAACAGTTCCAGTGAGGAGGAAAAGCCAAAAGTCATTCGTTTGTACAGTGAAATACACAAACATAGCAAGGTGTATTAGACACATGACAGAACTGCACAAACTAGGTTTCGATTCTTTCCCAAACATAATCTGCCTCCTGGTGGCCATGCAGCACAAGTGCACCAAAGCAAGGGAGCTGCCCTGGCAATCCCTAAACACGAATGGCCATCACTTACAATCTACTGCTCCAAGCACTCTCTTACACACTTTACGTTTGCTCATTTAAATAACCGGATAAGCAAGTACTTTCAGGTCACAACTATTTTTATACCATATATGCCTCTGGGGGGAGCCAAGATTAAAAAAAAACTGGTTCAAAAAAATTATTTGATTATTTGATCGTCTGTTACCACTCAGGCACTCTGTATTTTCTGAAATTGAACGAATGTGAGAGAAGTACCTAAAAAAGTGTCTTTGTTATTTTTAAAAGTCTTAATTTAAGAGGAAAAGATAGGCATCACTTGAGGACAAGAGAGGAAAAAATAAGGAAATTTTAGTGCCTAAGGCAGAACAGTTTGTAGTTGGTAAAACGTTAGCTATGAGTCTTTATGAGCCGGGTGTGGTGGTGAGATTACATACCTGTAATCTCAGTACTTTGTGAGGCCAAGGCGGGTGGGATCACCTGAGGTCAGGAGTTCAAGACCAGCCTGGCCAACATGGTGAAACCCCGTCTCTACTAAAAATACAAAAAATTAGCTGGGCATGGTGACAGGTAAGAACCGCTTGAATCCAGGAGATGAAGGTTGCAATGAGCAGAGATTGCACCACTGCACTCCAGGCTGGGCAACAAGAGCGAAACTCCTCCTCACAAAAAAAAAAAAGATGAGTCTCTAGGAAGCAGAGCCTGTGTTAGGATGTCAGTGGAAAACAAAACCATGATTTAAAATGTTATGCAATGTAGGATCTCAACTTCAAACAAAAAGGATAAAGTATATTGGAGCAAACATGCCAAAATGTCAGCAATGCTCTGGGAGGTGGAAGAGGCAAGACTTCTATTTTTCTTTATTATATGTGTTTGTATTTTCCTTTTTTTCCAAAAATCCTGGAGCCAGAAAAAAATCAAGAAATTTAAGTGTTAGAATAATTTTCTAGGAAGCCTACAAAATGACTAGAGTTTTCATAATGACACAAAGAAAAACAAATGATGTGTAAAGTCTATACTAAGGCTTAAATAACAAAAGATGATGATACAAAATGTTTGGTAAGTCAATATGTTGTAATATCACAATATATTCAAACAAACAGAAATTCCACTGAAATCTACATAGAAATGTGGTTTTTTAAATCAGGGATTTAGAAAACAATGTCATGATTCTAGACAAGATTCTAGCATAATCTGTATAATGTGCTTAGATGCTACAAAATGCACTCAATTTGTCTGTTATCATAAAGATGTTAATTATCATAAAGAATGAGGAAGATTAAAATTTAAACCAAGTGGCTTGTTTGGAGATTCAAGCATCTCTATCCAACCAATCTTCTTTAGCCTAATTAATCTTAACATTTATTTCCTTACTTTCCCTAACACAGCATTAATTGCAACATTGTCTTCATTTTACTCCTCATAGTCTTTAATGTAATAAGTTCAATTCTCTATTCCAGTTGTATAAACTTCAACTTAAGGCCCAATTTTTCCACACTATCCTCTTCCTCGGTACGAAGATATATTGTAATTATCAAAAAATTAACACAAAGCAATTAGAAAAACAACTTCCAACCACTTATCAACTTCCATTGATAAGCTCTCAAAGAACAGTGACATTGCCTTTTATTTTGCAATAAGCAAAATAAGAGTTTAAATTAAAAGCAGTAACGCTTTGAATTCATGTACAATGTTTGTTTTTAAAAAACAAAAACCATGTGTTCATTGTAGTTTTTTTTTTTTTTTTGAGACAGAGTCTCGCTCTGTCCCCCAGGCTGGAGTACAGTGGCGCGATCTCAGATCACTGCAAGCTCCGCCTCCCGAGTTCATGCCATTCTCCTGCCTCAGCCTCCCGAATAGCTGGGACTACAGGCGCCCTCCACCACGCCCGGCTAATTCTTTTTTTTTTTTTTTGTATTTTTAGTAGAGACGGGGTTTCACCGTGTTAGCAGGATGGTCTCAATCTCCTGACCTCGTGATATGCCCATCTTGGTGTCCCACAGTGCTGGGATTACAGGCGTGAGTCACCGCACCCGGTAAGAATTTTTTTTTTAATTTAAATTACTTACACATCAGACTGCTCTGCAATTTGTTTTTAAACTTACTATAAGCTTAATAAACTTATTAAACTTAAAAATTTCACACTTATCTTTCCATGGGATTAAATAAGCCTTTATATTGTTATTTTAATGGCTTCAAAAATGTCTTTAAAATGTCAATGAACTTAATTCCTATAAGGTATACAGGTTGTTTCCAATTTTCCCCCATTGTAAATAATTCTGAAAAGCAGTAAATAAGGAAATAAATTATTTTCCTAGACCCAATTCTGAAAAACAGAATTCCTGGGTAGAAGGTGTTTGCGCTCTGCTACAGCTGCTGTAATTCACACTTAAGGAGCTATACATGTGAGTGCTGTTTCTTACTCTTTGCCAGTACCAGGTACTAGCATTAAGAAATAAGCAAGAACTGAGAGCATGTTATTTTAACTCATATTTGGTAAACATTTTTCATATATTCCTTAGTCCTTCATACATTTCTTCTTTTCTGTCCATCCACTTATTTTTCCCTTTTTGTTTAGTTTTTTAAAATTGTGGCAAGAACACTTAATATGAGATCTACCTTCACAACAAAATTTTAAGGGAACAATACAATATTGTTAACTATAGGCACAATGCTGTAACAAATATCTTGAAAACTTTTTTGCCCTTGCATAACAAACCTCGTACCATTGAACAGTAAGTTCCCATTCCCCGGCAACCACCATTCTACTCTGTTTCTGACTTTGACTATGTTAGATGCCTCCTATAAGTAGAATCATACAGTATTTGCCCCATAACTGGCTTATTTCACTTAGCATGGTGTCCTCTAGCTTTATCTGTATCATTGCATATGGCAGGACTTTCTTCTTTTTAGGGGCTGCATAATACTCCATTGCACATATATGCCATATTTGCTTTACCCTATGGACATTTAGGTTGTTCCCACATCCTGGCTATCATAATGTGGCAATGTCCACCGTTGTGGGAAGTCAGGGACTCTGAATGCAGGGGCTGGCTGGAGCCGCAGCAGAGGAAACAAAAATTGTGAAGATTTCATGGACATTTACCACTTCCCTAATAATACTCTTATAATTTCTTACACCTGTCTCACTTTAATCTCTTAATCCTGTTATCTTTTTTTTTTTTTTTTTTTTTTTGAGACGGAGTCTCGCTCTGTCCCCCTGGCTGGAGTGCAGTGGCGCGATCTCGGCTCACTGCAAGCTCCGCCTCCCAGGTTCACGCCATTCTCCTGCCTCAGCCTCCCGAGTAGCTGGGACTACAGGCGCCTGCTACCGCGCCCGGCTAATTTTTTGTATTTTTAGTAGAGACGGGGTTTCACCATGGTCTCGATCTCCTGACCTTGTGATCCGCCCGCCTCGGCCTCCCAAAGTGCTGGGATTACAGGCGTGAGCCACCGCGCCCGGCCTAATCCTGTTATCTTTGTAAGCTGAGGATGTATGTCACCTCAGGACCCTGTGATCATTGCGTTAACTGAACAAACTGATTGTAAAACACGTTCTGTTTGAACAATATGAAATCAGTGCACCTTGAAAATAAACAGAGTAACAGCGATTTTAGGGAACAAGGGAAGACAACCGTAAGGTCTGTCTGCCTGCGGGGTCGGGCAGAACAGAGCCATATTTGTCTTCTTGCAGGGAGCCTATAAACAGTCATGCAAGGAGGAGAGATACTGCTAAATTCTTTTCCTAGCAAGGAATATAATATTAAGACCCTAGGTAAAGAATTGCATTCCTGGGGGGAGGTGTATAAACGGTCACTCTGGGAGTGCCCTATGCGGTTGAGATGAGGACTGACATACGCCCTGGTCTCCTGCAGTACCCTCAGTCTCACTAGGGTGGGGAAAAAACTCTGCCCTGGTCAGACAGGTTCTCTGCTCCCAAACCCCGTTTTCTGTTGAGATGTTTATCAAGACAATACGTGCACCGCTGAACACAGACCCTTATCAGGAGTTTCTGATTTTGCTCTGGTCCTGTTTCCTCAGAAGCATGTGATCTCTGCTCTGCCTTCTGCCCTTTGAAGCATGTGATCTTTGTGACCTACTCTTTGTTCATTATCTCCTCCCCTTTTGAAATCCCTAATAAAAACTTGCTGGTTTTGCGGCTCAGGACTTACCGGTATGTGATGTTACCCCCAGTGACCCAGCTGTAAAATTCCTGTCTTTGTACTCTTTCTCTTTATTTCTCAGACTAGCTGCCACTTCAGGAAAATAGAAATACAGGGGGCGGGTTCCCCCAATAGACCATGGGAATGCAAATATCTCTTCAACATCTTGATTTCAATTATTTTGGTAAATAACCCCTTATCAGATGTATGGTCTGCAAATGTTTTATCTCATAAGCTGCCTTTTCATGCTATTAAATGATTGCTTTGCTCTGCAGATTTTTATTTTGATGTACTCCCACCTGCCTATTTTTGCTTTTATTACCTGGGTTTTTGATGTCATACCAAGAAAAATGTCATGAAGTTTTGTCCCATGTGTTCTTTGAGGTGTTTTACAGTTTCAGATCTTATATTTAAGTTTTTAATCCATCTCGAGTTGATTTTTGTGTACTGTGTGAGATAAAGGTCCGATTTCATTATTTTGCTTGTGGATGACCAGTTTTCCCAGTACCATTTACAAAGCGACTATCCTTTCCCTATTGTGTATTCTTCGCATGTTTGTTGAAGATTAGCTGACCATATATGCATGGATTTATTTCTGGACTATTTTATTTCATCAGTCTATGTTTCTATATTTGTGCCAGTTCCATACTGTTTTAATTACTGTGTGTTGTAATATACTTTGAAATCAGGAACTATGATGCCTCCAGCTTTGTTCTTTGTCAAGATTGCTTTGGCTATTTGCAGTCCTTTGTCATTCTATATGAATTTTGGAATTGCTTTTCTATTTCTGTAAAAAAAAAAAAATGACACTGGGATTTTGATAGGGGTTGCATTGAATCTGTAGATCTCTTTGGGTGGTATGTCCATTTAGCCTCTATTATAGAGTTGTCTTTCTCTTGCTGATTTGACAGAGCTCTACATAGAGTATGTGCTAATATTACCTCAGTTTGTTCTTTGCTTATAAATACTGTTTCTATGGTTTTTATTCTCATTTTTTAATTTTTCTGAGACAGAGTCTCACTCTGTCATCCAGGCTGGAGTGCCATGCTGCAGTCTCAGCTCACTGCAACCTCTGCCTCCTGGGTTCAACGATTCTTCTGCCTCAGGCTTCTGAGTGCTGGAACTACAAGTGCGTGCCACCACGTGCAGCTAATTTTTTGTATTTTTGGTAGAGATGGGGTGTCGCTACGTTGCCCAGGCTGGTCTTGAACTCCTGGCCTCAAACAATCCACCTGTCTTTGCCTCCTAAAGTGTTGGGATTACAAGCATAAGCCACTACACACGGCCTGTTTCTAAGGTTTTTTAAAGCTTTTGTTGCTCTAATTATTAATCGTTTCTATTATACTAGTGTTCCTGGAAAGATCTTTTCTACTTAAGTCTATATTCTTAGTGTTTTAATTACTTTGTGTGTTTAAAACTAATTTTTCTGGAATACTTTGCATATATATGAAAAAGATCTAGCTCCTGCTAAAAAGGTAGCCACTGTCTCAAGAAGATTTACTAAAGGATCTACTTCTCCCAACCCCAACACCAATTGGAAACAGCAAATGTATCCCATATCAAAAGAGCAACTGCTTTTTAAGTATAAGGGGAGAGTTACGATAATCATAAAACAACAGTGAAAAACAGCCTTCTCTCTGCTCTCACCAGAAGAAACCCTGGCACCCTTGGCATCACCTCATCAGCAGGCTTGCAGCTTGCAACCACTTCCCAGCACTTGGCCAAAGAAGGCAAGAAAGCCGCCCTGTTCTCCTGTGCTGTCTTTACTAAGTAACTGTGGAAGGAACAGTGCATTTTCTACCTTCCAAGGCAGACACCCTGGCACCTGAGACTGATGATCTTGTGTAAAACAAGCAGGGTGCTGGATAAATACAGCTCTGGTATCCCAATGGCTTTAGTGTGTGGTAGAACCAAAGTAATAATAGTATGCTGCGGTATGTGTGACATCTTCCTTATCAACAGTAAGCCCAGATTTTTTTTAGAGTCAATGTCAACTAGAATCTTGTAGCATCATAACCTTTAAATAAATTACAACGGTTAGACCCCAAGAGGTTGGTTCTTGACTTTACGTAGTCTCTCCTGCTTGCTTTACGGATTTAAAATAATTCAACTTCCTGGAAAAGAACTCTAAAAATAAGCCACTAGAATTATAAAAACAATGTAAAAGATCATCATCGTTACCGTTCCTAGCAGCTGAATCAACTATTATTTGAGAACCTTTTATAAAACAATTCTATGATGTCAAATTATTCCCTTTCTGGGAATCATTCCCCCAATATTCCCATGTTTCCAAATGAGAAATTTGAGACTTGGAGAGGCTTAGCAACTAGCCCAAGGTCAGGACACAAATAGAAAGTGGCAGGACCAAGGTTTAAACCAATATCCTGTGCCTTAAAAGTTCGTTCTCCTCCTGCTCTTCTACGTTGTCTTATGAGATAATGAAATTTCTTTAATTGATAAAGGTCAAGCTAAAACAATGACGTAACATTTTAAACTATTATGTTAGTCAAAAAAATTTAAAAATAATATCCAATGCTGACCAAGGTATGATGAAGCCAGCTGTCTTTTATGCCAACCACGGTATAAACTGACATGAAGCTTTTGGAAAACAATTTGGCTATTTGAGTGAAGTGACTGTAAACAGGTACATATTTTGATTTCCTGATACTACTTCTAAGAATCTATCACAAGAAATTTCCCCCAAAGTTGAAAGTGCTAATTGTACAGATGTTCATCATAGAATCATGTATGAATGTGATACAGAAGCACTAAAAATATTCAAAAGTAGTTAAATGTTACTGTATCCGCTAAATGTAAAAGTGATTACTATATATTAAATGACAAAGCAGGATATAAACTTATCTAAATTTCATTTAAAATCACAAATTTAAAAAAGCTAAAGGGTGATTCCTAAACTACATGCTAAACTTTTTGAAGTGTGGCAAACTGCTATAATTAAAAGTGACTATGTTACTAGAACTAAGGAATATGAAGTTGGTCAACTCAACTGTAATTTCCACCACTACTTACTGCTTTAAAATAAAAATACCTCAAAGCCATAGTAGAGCAATTAAAAATTTAACACTCAGAGGAACATGTCTACGTGTGGAGGCAATGTCTTCTATATCAGCTAAAATACGACTAATTTCCAGCAGAATATGAAAAAAGTCAAGGTGATCTGCAGTCACAGCATATCACAGTGGGGAGAAATCTAGAAATCTGCCCTTTCAGTTACATAGAAAACTATTATCAAAGAGGTTCAATGATCCATCCAAAGTCATTGACTGTCTGGACAACATTTTTCAGCATCAAAGTTGTCTTTCCAAAGTGAACACACTTTGTTGTGGTCCTCTGTCCACAAAGTAACTTCTCACTAGGCTCCTCATAATACCAGGTTAGTCTTAAGTCATGATAATAACTAACCATCAAGAAGAAGAACCTGGGAAAGTCATGCTTATGATTTTGGGAAAATACACAGGCCTACCACACAAACTAGATTAAATGCAATGTTGACCCCTTAGAATACATTCTATATACTCTACAGAGTCATATACAGATTCAATGTAACAGGAATAATTAGAATTAGTATTCGATTTATTATGTTCCTAAAATCTCACGTGACTTCATTACAGAGATTGACAAAAGCTGATCCTAAAATTCATACAGAAAATCAAGAGACCCAGAATAGCCATAACGATCTTGAAATAAAAGAAAAACGTTGAATGACTCACATCCTGATTTCAAAACTTACTAATCAAGACAGTGTAGTACTGGCAAAGGTAGACGTATACACGCAAATAACACAATTTAGAAACCAGAAATAAACTCTCACATTCTTAACCAATTATTTTTAACAAAGGTGCCAAGGCATATCGATGGGGGAAAGAATAATGTTTTCAACACCTGGATGTCCATGTGCGAAAAACAATTAGACTTTCTACCTCATACCATATAAAAATATAACTCAAAATGAATCAGAAACTGAAATGTAACAGCTAGAATAGCAAAAAAAAATCTTAAAAGAAAACACAGGCATAAATCTTCACAACCCTGGATGAGGCAACTGTTTCTGAGATACAATACCAAAAGCAGAAGCAACAAAAGAAAAAAAAAATTGATAAAACTGGACCTTGTCAAAATTTAAAACATTTGTGTTTCCAAGGACACTATCAAGACAGTGAAAACACAGCCCAAGAACTGGGAGAAAATATTTGCAAATGATAACTCTGACAAGGGTCTAATATCAGACTATATAAGAACTCCTACAATTCAATAAAAAAATCCAGTTTAAAATTGGCAAATGATTTGAATAGACACTTCTCCAAAGAAGATATACAAACAGCCAATAAGCATGCAAAACAGCACTCAATGTCACTGGTTGTCAGAACGCAAATTGAAACGAGACATCACTTCATACCCAGTAGGATAGCTGTTAACAAAAAAGACAGACAAAGCCAAGTGTTGACAAGGATGTGGAAAAACGGGATTCTTCCTACACTCCTGGTGAGGATATAAAATTGTCCAGCCACTTTGGAAAATAGCCTGGAGGTTTCTTAAACTGTTAAACACAGAGCTACTATTTGAGCCAGTTTTCTGATTATGGTTAACTAAATTTTAAACAAAACCATTCCACAGAATATCAGCTATCTTTTTTCCCCAGATATTATGATGTACCAGAAACTTAAAAGGAAATAAAAGCCTAAATGTGCACAACATAAGAGTTTCTTCTGCATTTTTAGACTATAAAGGCTTTAGTAGCCATAGATATTCACACTAAGCATCCTGGGGATCTTTAGAACTTAGATCATTCCGCATGGCTGTCTTCCTAGCTTTAAGAGCCTACAAAAGGTTAAGAATTCTGTAATAATTCCCCCACACTTCCCTGCTTATTACGCTGAGGAAACTGAATACACCTGATGGGGCATCAAGGATATTTGTTATTCATGATGTAATGTTATCCACCCTATTTTCTTTGCACAAGAGGCTCAGAAATTTGTACCGCCTGCCCAGGTTTCCCTCACATCACAGCCTTCAATCCCGGACCTCTCTTTTAGGACAAGACAGCCCTCCTTCCTAGGACTTAGTGCATGTGTGATTCATGTTTATTTGAGCAGGTTTTTTGTTTGTTTGTTTGCTTTTACTATCCTGTTAGCTCCCCAGAGACAAGGCCCCTGCTCATTTTTCGCTCAGGACTGCATCCTTAACACCTGACACTCACAATGTATAAAGAAACTGTAGTCGACATTCTATAACAGTACAGGCATACCTGGGAGATACAGATCACCCCATAAGACACATGTCATAATAAGGCAAATCACAAAAATTGTCTGGTTTCTCAGTGCATGTAAAACTTATATTTACACTACACTATAGTCTGCTAAGTGTGCAATAGCATTATGTCTAAAAAACAATATGCCTTAATTTAAAAATATTTCATTGCTAAAAAAAAATGCTGATGATCATCTGAGCTTTTAGTAGGCAGGAATTCTTTTGCTGGCGGAAGGTCTTGCCTCAGTGCTGATGGCTGCTGACTGACTGATTAGGGTGGTGGTTGCTGAAGGTTTGGGTGGCTATGGCAATTTAAAGTAAGACAGCAATGAAGTTTGCAACATCAACTGACTCTTTCATGAAAGATTTCTCTGTAGCATGTGATGCTGTTTCATAGCATTTTACCTACAGCAGAACGTCTTTCACAATTGGAGCCAATCCTCTCAAACCCATCACTGCTTTAAGTTTATGGAATATTCTGACTCCTTTGTCATTTCAACAATGTTCACAGCATCTTCATCAGGAGTAGATTCCATCTCAACAAGATAATTTGCTCATTCATAAGAAGCAACTCCTCATTCTGCTCAAATTTCACCAGAGATCAACAGCAATGCAGTCACAGCTGTAGGCTTCACTTCTCATTCTAGTTCTCATCCTATTTCTACCACATCAGCAGTGACTTCCTCCACTGAAGCACTGAACCCCTCAAAGTCATCCATGAGGGTCAGGTCAACTTCTTTCAAACTCCTATTCAGTTGGTGCTTCGATCTCCTTCCATGAATCACGAATGTTCTTAATGGCATCTAGAAGAGCAAACCCTTTTCAGAAGGTTTTCAACTGACTTTGCCCAGTTCCATCAGAAGAATTAGTATCTACGGCAGTCACAGTCTCACACAATGTACTTCTTAAATAGTAAGACCTGAAAGTCAAAATTACTCCTTGATCCGTGGGCTGCAAAATGGCTGCTATGTTAGCAAGTGTGAAAACATTCATCTTCCTGTACATCTCCATCAGAGTTCTTGGGTGAACAGGTGCATTGTCAGACACAAGTAATATTTTGAAAGAAATATCTTTCTGAGTTGTAGGTCTTAACAATGGGCTTAATATTCAGCAAACCAGGCTGTAAACAAATACGCTGTCATCCAGGCTTTGTTGTTTCCTTTGTAGAGCACAGGCAGAGTAGATTTAGCATAATTCTTAAGTGCCCTAGAATTTTCAGAATGGTAAGTCAGCATCGGCTTCAACTTAAAATTACCAGATGCATTCGCTTCTAATAAGACAGCTTGTCCTCTGAAGCCAGGCACTGACTTCTCCTGTCTACCTGTGCAAGTCTTAAACAGCATCTTCTTTCAATATGAAGCTGTTTCACCCACAATGGAAGTCTGTTGTTTTGTGTAGCCACCTTTATCAATGATCCCAGCTAGATCGTCTGGATACCTTGCTACTTCACCTTGTACTTTCATGTTATGAAGAGTTACTTTAAACCTCATGAACCAACCTCTGCTAGCTTCCAACTTTTTTTCTGCAGCTTCCTCACCTCTCTCAGCCTTCAATTGAGGAGAGTTAGGGTCTCATCCTGGATTAGGCTTTGACTAAAGCAAAAGTTGCAACTGGCTTAATCTTCTGGTCAGATCTCTCAAACTTTCTCTATGCCGGGAGTCTGTTTTGCTTTCTTATTTGTGTGTTCACTAGAGAAGCCCTTTTAATTTTCTTCAAGAACTTTTCCTTTACAACTTGGCTAACTGCTTGGCACAAAAGACCTGGCTTCTGGCCTATCTTGGCTTTCAATGTGCCCTCCTCATTAAACTTAATCATTTCTATCTTTTGATTTAAAGTGAGAGACACGCGACTTTTCTTTTACTTGAATATTTACAGGTCATTATAGGGTTATTAATTAGTTATTTTCAGTATTATTGTGTCTCAGGGAAAAAGGAGGATCAAGGACAGGGAAGGGGATGGAAGAGGGACCAATGGAGCAGTCGAAATGCACACGCATCAGCTGGGTTCGCTGTCTTACATGGGCACGGTCTGTGGTGTCCCGAAACAATCGCAATAGTAATATCAAAGATCACCAATCGCAGATCACCATAACAGATATAATAATAACGAAAAAGCTTGAAATAGTGTGAGAATTACCAAAACGTGACACACAGACATGAAGTGAGCAACTGCTGTTGGGAAAAATGATGCTGGTAGACTCGTGAAAAATACAGTATTTGCAAAGCTCAAGAAAATGAGCGATGCTTATACCTTTGTTTCTTCTGATTTGCTCTTCCAATCTGCCAGGGATTCAGAAGCCACATAACTGTTTTATCACTGTATACAAAATAAGACAATGTAGGCAGTGTATGGAAGACCTTATTTATCTATCTAGAGAGATCAATCCATCTTTTTTTTTTTTTTTTTGAGACGGGGTCTTGCAGTGTCACCCAGGTTGGAGCACAGTGACATAATCGAGGCTCACTGCAATCTCTGCCTCCCAGGTTCAAGCAATTATCCTGCCTCAGCCTCCTGAGTAGCTGGGACTCCAGGAGCGTACCACCACGTCTGGCTAATTTTTTTGTATTTTTAGTAGAGATGGGGTTTCACCATATTGGCCAGGCTGGTCTCAAACTCCTGACCTCAAGTGATCCACCCGCCTTGGCCTCCCAAAGTGCTGGAATTACAGGTGTGAGTCACCGCACCCAGTCTGTCTGTCTGTCCGTCCGTCTGTCCATCCGTCCATCCATCCATCCATCCATCCATCCAAAGTATAGGAATCGCAGTGAAGATATTTTGTGAAACCTTTTATGGCTTCTTGAGAGACACAAAGTTTTAGATTCTCAGCTGTGGTTCAAATAGTGGAGGCTGCAGGCTGTCTTGGGAATGTAAGTCCAGTGAAAGTGTAAAAAAGAACATAAAAATATAGGCTGCTGAACTGGGAAAAGGTGCTAAAACCAAATCTTGAGACCACTTAGCAATTAAGGAATATCCAATTTCAAACTAGCATTTATCTTGGGAGAAGTACATTTTCCATCTCATTTAGACCACATTAACAAAATCAGTTTTTAACAGACTATAATTATCTGTTAGCAATAAAATGTCCTTTTACGATTCAGAATGCCAATCATGCTTACCATATTTTAATGCTATGTGACCCATCATAAAAAGTCATGTTTATACCTCAAATTGGAAATTCTATTTATAAGCACCCCAGTAAAAAATCACTGTAAATAGTTGTAGTAACATAACTTTCCAAAAGGTTCTTTTTATCCCCATCCATAAAGTGGTCACTCACCTGCATTAAGAGCTGTAAATAAATTTTTTCTCGAAGGACCTAAGATATAAAAGAAACATGTAAAATATACACGTTTATTTGACATATCACACAAAAACAAACCATGCTGATAAGAATTATTTTCAAACACAATCAATCTCTAAATTCCAGGTTCCAGGTGGGAAATATTAGTGAGATTCAACCAACTTTTGTCAAGCGCATTTTAAATATAAGATGATATTCCACATAACATCCAAAGGTTTCAGAATGATATGCAAGTCATCACCACAAATTAAATAGCATCAGTTTTAATAGGAAAAGCCAGTGTTTTTTCAGTCAAGAACAGCTGAAGTTCAAGTTTTAACAGTGCTGAATTCACACACTGACTGTGCACATATGCTCTTCTGCTGCCAGGAGAGCAGAGGCCAGACTTGATGAAGGACAGTCACTCCTGTGTTCTTTCTGAAACTACCCGTTTCTATTCAGCTATGAAGAAAAATAGAAATATTACTGTATCAGTTTTCCTCCAAACTGATACAATATAAAATCAGGAGTGGTAATAGGTACAGAGCTGTAAGTCACTAAAATCTATGCACACTTCTACTTAACATGAAATAGCTGTTTCTAGCACATCATCATCTGCAGATTAGTTACAAGAGCTACCATGTTCTATCCGAAATTTTACAGAGATGATCATCTCTTAAAATATGTGGCTGTTATCAATGGAAAGCACTGATTCCCACTCAAGTAAAACCGTTTCAACACAAGAACCTATCAATTCCATAGTGAGGCATTTTAGAATTCTGAGTCTCCTGTTCTACAAAGCTGTCTATGAAATCTCATCCTCTGAAAGTCATTTTAGTATCAAAGTTCCACGGTGTTAACTTCGTCACTCCTGTGTGGATCATGGGGCTTTATCATCATCAATAAAAAAAAACCCACAGTTTTCCATCCTGATGTCAACCCAGCAAGAGGTCATTTGGTGCCTCTGAAATTTGATTAAATCCCTAGACAGATGACAACCTGCTGCACACCGAAGACTTCAACCCACTCCTAAAATTCATGCCTATTTTCTCCTCAATTCAGTACAAAGAAAAGGTACTGATGTACATTTACCAGCCTCAAGTTACCATATGATCCTTTAAACACACACAGAGACACACGTTAATGAGGATACTGTGACAGAGCAGCACCTTTTAGAAAGTTACTAATAGATGTTAACAATCCAAAGAGTTTCAGGCAGGTTAACCCGGTAATTCCTCCTTCGGGGACATTCAGAAGTAACCAGAGTCTGAAACGACGAACTATGACTCACATTTGAAGAGTTTCATCTAAGTAGTGATACACCCCATTAAAAGTCAGAAGTTGTCCAGTAGAAACTAAACTGGGCAACCAAAGAATTTGGCAACCGTGGACTGTTGCACGGCCATTTAAAGTGAAGAAGCTCTCATGATATACTAACTTAATAAAAAGCAAGATACAGAAGCGTGTATTCATTATTACCCCAGTTTTGCTGGAATAAAAACAACACAACAGATACATTCCGAGGAAAAAAGTCAGAAGGAAATGTGATAGCAATTGGTGGTTCACAGAATTAAGGAAGACTCTTTGTTTCTGTGTTTTCCAAATTCTCTCACATAAATGTGGGTCTCATTTTATAGGTCAAGTTTCTCATTCACAATTATCCTCTCAGGCTTCGGTTAAGCTTCAGTTCACTAAGCACACAGAAGGCTTTTTTTTTTTTTTTTTTTTTTTTTTGAGACGGAGTCTCGCTCTGTCACCCAGGCTGGAGCACAGTGGCGTGATTTCGGCTCACTGCAACCTCTGCCTCCTGCGTTCCAGCAATTCTCGTGCCTCAGCCTCCCGAGTAGCTGGGACTACAGGTACACACCACCATGCCCAGCTAATTTTGTATTTTTGGTAGAGATGGCGTTTTGCCATGTTGGCTCGGCTGGTCTCGAGCTCCTGACCTCAAGCGGTCCACCCATCTTGGCCTCTCAAAGTGCCGAGATTACAGGCGTGAGTCACTGCGTGTGGCACAAAGAAGGCTCCTGATGTGCTTTGGGTCCACTGAGACAAAGTTGCATGAAAACAATGCACATTAAGTATATACTACATATTTTGTAAACCTGAAAATTACTTTTAATAGTCACAGCAAATACAGGGTGAGTGATATGAGAAGGAACAGAGATAAAGAACATTTAGAGGAAGAACAGTGTGTTGGACCAAAGACATGAAGACACAAGTACAGTAATAAACACAAAACCTCTACCCTGATGAAAAGTCATCATGCATTTCTACTCCTTTCTATCTCACTCTTCTACGGCACTAGTTTAGAATTATTTAACTCTACAAGTTTTGTTATTTTGACCTTATACCTTTGTTCTGCCTGCTGATTTACATGTAGTGATTTTTAACTACAGAACCTACCAACTCTCAAAACAACGATTTCTTCAGTGTGAAAATGTATTATATCTCCTTTCTCAACACATTTTTAATCATTGTTAAATATACCATAAACCTGTCAAAATTTAACTTTCTACAAGCCAAAGACTTTAAGCGTCTTGCCCTCCCTCTTCTAACCACAGTGAGAACCATACCTTTTGGAGGAGTTTTCAGCAAGTGAACATGAGCCCTGGATACCAAAGGCTTCAAATAAAAGGATCCTGAGGAACCATTTTGAAATGCTGGTTTTGGAGGTTTCTCCTCATATTTGATGACAGCGGCATTACCAGCTGTAACAAAACAGAAAAGGACACTTTATCCTATAAATACGGTTTCAAACTTCCACATTTATTCCTTTGTTCTTGAATCAACAAATGCTCAATAAGCACCTACGACATGCCAGTCATTACTGAACACTGGGAATACAGCGTGGATAACAGGTAGCTTGTGTCCTCAGGGATGCAAAATAAAGGCTGTAATCAGAGTGACCACACATCCTGGTTAGCTGGGCACCGTCCAAGTTTATGCATCTTGTCTAGTTCAGCTTTCATTCCAGACAAAAGTTGGAGAAGAAATAATACAGCCATTCATGCCATGTAACAAGAATGCCCCAGGTGCAGCTAGAAAGAGCATCCATCTCCACGGGGACAAGAAAGAATTCACGCAGCCAGCTAGTTAATGACACAAGAACAGTAACATACAGACTCTTTGGTAGCTATAAGGATGAGATCTGGTTCAAATCCTCGCTGCTACAGCAAGGAGTTAAAACGCCAACTTCTGCCCTGAACAAAGGAAGTTTGTTCCAAAGCAAACTTTATGTTTTACTCCAAAGCAAAAGCATAAAAGGGAATCTCACCTAAATAACAAAAACCGTCTTTTGTATTATGTATAAAAATTTCCCCTCCACCAACCCAGACTGGATTTTTTATTGTTTTGTTTTTTTTTTTTCTTGAAATGGAGTCTCACTCTGTCACCCAAGCTGGAGTGCAGTGGTGTGATGTCGGCTCACTGCAAGCTCCGCCTCCCGGGTTCACGCCATTCTCCTGCCTCAGCCTCCCGAGTAGCTGAGACTACAGGTGCCCGCCTCCACACCCGGCTTATTTTTTCTATTTTTAGTAGAGATGGGGTTTCACCGTGTTAGCCAGGATAGTTTCAATCTCCTGACCTCGTGATCCTCCCATCTCAGCCTCCCAAAGTGCCGGGATTACAGGCGTGAGCCACCGCGCCCAACCCGTTTCTTAATAATCATCACTATCCAATTCTAGGCACCCAATTCTATTCTACTATTCAACACTTATAAATTTCTTTATTACCAACTTTGATCTCTTTTCTCACTTTACTCATTTAGCAAAGGGTTAAGATAGCTACCTTGTTTACAAACACATTCTAAATGTGAGGACAGCTAGAAATTTTTCACTCGGCTAAACTATTCCAACTGCTACAACAGTGCTTATACACATCACATTCAAACTTTGTACAGGCATGCTATTATTTTCCCCTAATCCACACTCGGTCCCTGTACAATGAGCCATCTGTTAATTGTTCTTGTGCCCAAATAACATTCCTAATATTAGGTCAAATCGACACAGAGCCTTCCCTCCTGCTGAGAAAATTCTGTCAATTTCCTGTTCTTTTTTTCCAATTCTCACCTCCTCGAGAACCTAGAGATTTGGCTTTTCGAAAGTTGATAGGAAGCCAAATGGGAGTGACAGTATTAAAGATACTGCTATTATAACATTCAACAGAACCCTTTTTAGATGTTCATATAAAATGGATGTTGGGTTTCAATGAGCATTTTAGCTTTTGTGAATCAAATCCAACAAAGAAAACGAGAGTCTTAACCAAGGAATTATAACAATCTGGATTTTAGTCTTACTTTTCTTGAAGCTATATTTGATTATATTCAGCAACAAATAAGTCACTTATTCATATTTTAAAAAATTAAACCGAGTTCAATTTACAAACCTAATATGAAATTGTGTGATTCTAAATTCATGCTTTTCCTTTCTAAACTTTAGACACAAAGGCTCACGGTTCACAAAGAGATCAGTAAAAAGATTTTCACTAAAGTAAAGGACACGTTCCTCATGAGGAATGATACTCCTGTCCCTTGGCTGTCACACGCAGAATAGGAGGTGGTGTGCTGGAAATCAGCTGTCTCACTGCCACTTTTCAGACTCAATACAACACTAGATCCATCTGGCACCAACTTCGTAACACACAACATGAAGTCGGAATCTATACTGCAAGGATAAAATGTCTGCATGTGACTCAGGTACAAACATACACGCATTTATGTTTTACACATATTTACATGAAAGCTATATATACAAGATATATATTCATATACTCTATGATCAACGATCGTACATGCTTTCTGCCTTACTAATGGCAGGCACAAACTGTACTGAGCTGAACATAATTTTATGACTGACACTTAATATCTTTCTTTCAATCTCTACTCACTGTACTCTAGGCTGGCCCACTGCTTTCTAGTAAACCCCAACATGAGGCATAATGCTCTTCAAATATTTCCTCTGCCCTCTATTTCTGATCCTAACATGGCAACTGACTGGGTATCCTGATGCTATCTAAATTTTCCCTCAGCCAGAGTCGTTATATCCAAACAATAAAGTCCTCAGCGGCAACAGTTCCAATGTAAGAGATGCATAATAGTTTCGAGCAATGGAACAGGATGTAAAATACCCAAGTTCTGGTGCTGACTTGGCCACTGCCTAGCTGTGCTGAATCACCTATCTATGAGTAAGAAGGGTCTGAATATCAGGTATGGGAATAGACAGCACATTCGCCTTCACAGGGGCCCTACTAACTGACTGTGGTATTCAGTCCCACTGAGGTTGGAAGCATCCTCAGAATCATCCTAAAGACAGTGTTCTAGAGAGCCATGGACAGTAAACACTGCTGGCTTGAAGAGACAATACGTTAAATTTTCCATGTGGCCACCTACTTCTCAACCTGATCTAGTATGTAGTTTAAAACTGCCCCTTTGTCATCTTTGGTCCCAACTGTCTCAATTATGCCAGAATAATAGATTCTCTGGAATCCTATCTTCATTTCCCCCATGGCCAAAGTGTGTTTCAAGTGAAATAAAGGAGCTGGTGAGACTAAAAGGAAAAATGAAGGGATATTCTCAGAAAAGCCCAAGCAGAAGAAATGATTTTCCTATTAGAAAAGGGCTTCTCGGCCAGGCATGGTGGCTCAGGCCTGTATTCCCAGCACTTTGGGAGGCCAAGGTGGGTGGATCACGAGGTCAGGAGATCAAACCATCCCAATTAACAAGGTGAAACCCAGTCTCTACTAAAAATACAAAAAAATTAGCCAGGCGCAGTGGTGGGCGCCTGTAGTCCCAGCTACTCGGGAGGCTGAGGCAGGAGAATGGCGTGAACCTGGGAGGCGGAGCTTGCAGTGAGCCGAGATCGCACCACTGCACTCCAGCCTGGGTGACAGAGCGAGACTCCGTCTCAAAAAAAAAAAAAAAGAAAAGAAAAAAGAAAAAGAAAAGGGCTTCTCAGGCTTGGCACAGTGGCTCACAACTGCAATCCTAGCACTTTAGGAGGCCAAAGTGGGCAGGTCACTTGAGGCCAGGAGTTCAAGACCAGCCTGGCCAATATGGCGAAACCCTGTCTCTACTGAAAACACAAATATTAGCTGGACATGGTGGCAGGTGCCTGTAATCCCAGCTACTCAGGAGGCTGAGGTGGGAGAACTGCTTGAACCCAGGAGGCAGAGGTTGCAGTGAGCCAAGATTGCGCCACTGCACTCCAGCCTGGGTGATAGAGTGAGACTCCGTCTCAAAAGAAAAAAAACGGCTTCTCATTGTTCCAGACTTTTATCTGCAAACTACCATTCATACTACATTCTAACATCTAGTGAAAATTCGCTTTTATTACATTATGTATATACACACAGAGCCAACATTCTGTTCATTTCTTGAATTTTATGTGAATCAGTTTAACACTCCCCACTGTGCCAGATCATCTGCCCACCTGGCTTAAAATCCAAGTACTACTGAAATCTAAGCTCTTGAATTTCAAAAGCAAAATCACTCAACTATATCATAACAAGAACGTCTCACATATACCCTAGAAAAACATGAACAGAGAAAGAATGAGAACAAAGTTAACAGTGGTTTGGATAGTATTTCCTTCTTCAATAGTCCATTCAGAAGTGTGCAAGTACTAACATGTTTTGTGATGTAGAGCCTAATGAATCGACTGCCTGTTCCTCATCTTAGCCTCACCTATGACAGACATCACTAGTTGAACACAAAACTTTCCCTCTGAACCTGGAGGCACCCTGAGAAACCACTGACACTATCCTACAGGCGAATTCTTATCCACTAACCGGTGTTGGCCACTAACCAGTGTTGGCAGATGAGACAATATTCACTTGCCATTCCTGTTGTGAGAGAAGAAAAAAAAAACAACTAAGGGTAAATAAGCCCCACCCTATTCTTTATCAGCTTAATCACTTGAACAACTCAAAACACCATCCTGCCAAACAATGAGCCCTGTTTTATTGCAGTGAAAAGAGTCAGAGACATTTTGTTGCTTCAAGGACTTTGAAGATGACCCAGTCCTCCCTTGTCATTGATCAGAGGAGAGTATGGAGGCCGGAGGCTAAGAGAAGACAAGGATCATCCAACTTAACATGAGTTAGTAGGAAAACTAAGGTGGGACTGGGCGTGGTGGGTGGCACATGCCTGTAATCCCAGCGCTTTGGGAGGCAGATGCAGGCATATCACTTGTGGTTAGGAGTTCGAGACCATCCTGGCCAACATGGTGAACCTCATCTCTACTAAAAATACAAAAATTAGCCAGGCATGGGAGTGCATGCCTATAATCCCAGCTAATTGGGAGGTTCAGGCAGGAGAACTGCTTGAACCCGGGAGGCAGAGGTTGCAGTGAGCTGAGATCACACCACTGCACTCCAGCCTGGGCGACAAGAGCGAAACTCCATTTAAAACAAACAAACAAACAAAGGTGGGCCCAAGGTTAGTGCCCTTTTCTACATGTCACACCCCTCTCAGCCAGGGCTGGCAGTGAAGGTGAAGGGAAAGAACACTCCATTTCTTTTATTCAGTCTCCTTCTGTTCCTTGCATTTCCAGGAGAATGCAAATAGCTTTGGTCTGCACCTCTTACATTTCCCCTACCATCTGGCTCTCAAATATAAACATGGTTTTGTGGCCAAAGTGGAAGAGGAAGTAATGTCTTTGAAACTTATTTTCCTGCTAACATGGCAAAATTATACACTCTCCCAAGAGCCCCTTCTAAATTGCACAACAGTCCCCAAACCTTCAACTCTGTTCATGACAAACAATATATCATTTATTTTTATCCAGTGACTTTAATGATCTTAAAAACTGGATGTTAGGTATCTGAGTGCGAAACAGCTTATAATCTTTAGCTTCTATAAATGAGTACATTTGGTATAAAAACCATTGTGAAATGTTTTTACACTAATATCCAAAAGGATCAAGATCATAACTTTGAAATTTTCTACACTTAAAAGAACACACACAAAGAACCTGCTAAAATTCCCAAATAAGAAAAACGTACTGTCTTACGTATTTTGATTCGGTCGTTTAAAAAACTTAGTAACGTTATTTCTATAGGATCCCAAAGTTCCGAGAACCCGATGCTAATTTTACAACAGCACTATGTTGTATCAGAAGTTCTTAAATGATGCCACTAACGATATCACATCACAAAGAAACAAGCAGACAAAGCAAGAAACCACTATTCGTTAAAGGGATTCAGATACTTAAGCCAGTATAAATCAGAACACCGATCAAAAGAGAAAGTGAATTCTTCACATGACCATCCATTATCAGAAGCAGGAAATTTTCAGCGCAAAATGATTTTTTCATGTTTTGAGGTAGCCTTTAAATGTATACATGTTTAATACTTTCAGTTACAACTCAGGAAAACAATCAAAGATGTGATGTTTCCATTTTAATTTCAGATAAGTATTTTTCTACACTTGCACAACTACCAGCTACATACACACAAAAACTAGTTATTTAATAAGAAACTAGACCATCAAAAAGTCTTTGATAATAGGATAATTTCATGTGCCAGAGCATGAACGATGCTGCTGAATTATATCAAGAGTGCCAAAACCCATAAAAGAGACAATAAAATTGGTCCTACACAGAAGCACTCACATCTTAAATATACATACAAAATGTCCCCCAAATACTACAATTACCATAAATTACAAGTTACAAAAATAACAGTCAAGAGATCCTAAATTCATTTATTGAATAAAAATTTAAGCATGCTTACGAAGAAAAGAAACCAGAAATCGTCGACCTACTTTTTTTCCCAGTAAACGTGGCTAACAAAGGAATTACACAAAGGCTGTACGATCCCACGAGCAGCAGAGTCAATAAGGTAGCATCATAGTGCCTCTCTGAACCAGGCGGTGGGGTGAGGGTAGAATTGATAAAGATTTTTGAAGAAATATCAGTTTCTGTACAACTGCGAAATCCTCCTGGTACAGTCATTTAAAAGGATCAAAGCAAGCTTAAGCAGGAAACACTGCAGCCATGCTCCCTCTCTTATCCCTCATGCTTGCTCTTAGTGAATTCGAATGGAGGAAAAAAAAAAAATGTGTAAGCTCCAAGGCACTACACAAAACAGATTAAACCAGCTAGCAAATCAAACTAAGAAAGAGACTCATTGATCTGAATGCTTAATCCGCCAACAGGAACACATCGCCACTAGACAGGCTCTGTGGGTGTATGGTAAACCCCTTTGTTAAAAGACAAAAAGGAATGGACAAAAGCATTTTACGACCTCCTTAGGAGCATCAGACATGGTACTGAAACGGTGGCCAAGTCAACATGGATGTCGACGGAAAACACGGCGCTATGGCACTACAGATTGTGTCTGTTTCAAGTGCCACAAATTCTGTTGCCACAACAGTTTTTCTAGAGCATGCTGGTGATTCTGTTTTGGCAGTTTGTTTTTAAAATTGCTTTGCAAGACAAAGAGAGCTTAAAATAATACATGTGTGAATTACCTTTTCAAATTCAGAGTTCTCTCTCACATGCAAGCCTGATTTTGTGCCACAACTTCAAAATTCAAACAATAAAACTGATAATAATCCTGTTTAATTTCAAGTCACATATCCCGGTATTTCTGAAGGGCCCGGGTATGCAGCTACTTACTCTCATATGAGTCCAGCTACTGCTGCTAGGTGACCCATCGGAAATGTGCTCATTAATTCAATGCCTTCTCTACAAAAAATGCTTTCTCAATTCCTTCACATACCTGCTGTGTGATTTTGGACCAGTGAGAGTATCTCTGAGCCTCAATCCCCTCATATATAAAAATCAGGATAACAGTAGAAGTCACTTGAGAGAAAAAGATAAAAGCAAATATGGACATCCTAAAACACTGCTCCACAGCCAGAGGAACCTTGTGAGCATTATTACACTTTGTCCCCATCTCCTCACCCAAAAGAAGAAACTGATCTGTCAAACTGGGGAGATCAATTTGCTGCTCCTCTCCACACCCTTGTGTCTGGTTTTATTAGTATTCTCATCATCCATGAAAAATACCTTCTTTTTCTCCTCCACTATTTTTTTAGAATAAGGGCCATTTCTTTTACATCCTATGTCCCTCACTGCACCTATCATGGTGTCTGTGCACAGTGGGCACTTCAACTTAAATTTATGAATTATTTCGTGGGGAAGTATAAAAAAGGAAATGAGAAAATAAGAACCAAGTCCAAATACATCTTTGGAATGAAAGAGGTATCTCAGTAAGTTCACTCATTTATACACAGAAAATAGAACTCAGGTTAACTGAAAACTTTAACAAAAGTCTCCTGAGTTTAAATTTTTTAGAATGAGGATTCAAGTTATATTAGTCATATTACACAAAATCTAGCATCCAAAGATACCACAAGAGATAGTCTTTTGCAAAGTAAATGAAACTATAGCAATCTTTTTCCTGATTCCAGTTAGAGTCCAAATCCCCTGAGTTGCTACTCTTAACCCTCCAAAACATCATTACTTCAGATGATGCACTTTAGAATCCTTCATGCAAAAATATACTTTAACACACAATTATTTCAAGAGAGTTTTTCAAAGAATTTGTTTTTTTTCTGCCAAACTTTCAGAGCAACTCCAAGGAAGCAGTATGCATACTTTTCCTGAAACCCTAGAAACAAAAATTCTAATTATACGCAGAGCATTCGCTTTTCTTGCAATGACTGTTTCCACAACCCCTGATGTGTGATATAAAGTTGACTTACAATTGTTGCTGTAAGTGCTCAGCTCACTGTGGGTGCTGGCTATTGAGGGGGTGCTTCCTGTCCTCCGCAGCGCAGAACTTTTCAAAGATGCTTTGGATTTAGGAAGTGGTCTAGACAAATTCACCCATGACGACTGTGCAGTTTTCAAGGATGCAGGTTTTCCTTGGGGTTTAAAAAAAAAAAAAAAAGGTTTCCACTGCTATTCATCCTGAAAGCCGGCACTTTTTAAGCCTGTAAACTCAAAAACTTCTGCACTAACAACAAAGTCAAAACACAAAATGAATATTCGCGATCATGTAACTTCAGACGAAAGATGAAAGCTTCATGCAGACGTGTTTATTTTTGATCATTTAGAGGCAGGAGAGCAGAAATGATGAGGCAATTAGGATATGAGAAGTGTGGCAGTAACCCTGTCTCCTAAAGTAATTAACTCACACATGTTCTCTGAAGGAGAAGATCAATCAGAAGAATCGTGAGAAAGCAGATTTTGGCAAAACTGAAATCAAAGAATAAACAAACTGATATGACCTCCCATACTGTTGACTAAAAAAAAAAATATTCCATTAGCACAACAGGCTATCATATAAGAAATAAATAAGTGGAAAATTTTAAAATCACCCAAACAGAAAGAAAAATGCAACCTGATAAGAAAAAACTTCATTTGAAAAATGCCTAATGTTCTAACACCAGGTGGTGCTATACTATTAAGATTCTTTTTTTACTCTCACCTTTTCTTCTTTATTCTCCACAGTTTATTTATTCTCACCCGCAGTCCTGTCTTCCTTCTGAATCTCAAGGCCACTCGTGTTTTAAAGTACTTATTGAGTACTTTAAGTTTTCATCTTGGACCGACATGCTCCTGTTTATGCTGATTATAGCTCAATTGTTTTATTATTATTTTTTTTAATCTCACTTTGTTGCCCAGGCTGGTCTCAAACTTCTGGCCTTAAGCAGTCCTCCTGCCTCGGCCTCCCAAACTGCTGGAATTACATGTGCAATCCACCCCACCCAGCCATACAGCCCTATTTTTTAATTTTTTTTTCCAGCTTCAAACCATTGAAATCATCTTTTCTTCCCCAGATCCCCATATATTCTAGCACTGTCTCCCAGTGCGACCAGTACCACCTAACAGAAGTTGAGGAGAACCTTTGATGAAAATGACATTGTTGCGTATCACTAAGGATCCCATAAGTGAGTCAGGTAATGCTGCCAGAAAGTCATGCCCATTGCTTTGTTCCAGCGATTTCACTCATAAAAACCTCATCCTAATGGAGAAAAAGATGCTGAAGCTCCTCAGGCCTGGCATGTGAACTGACCGCATTAAGCTCCCATTTCGGCTCCAGCCTCACTCTTGTATTGCTCTTCAACATCCACGTGTGCTCTGCTCCAATCAACCTAGCTTTCTCTCTGACACCAGGGCACACCGTGTGCTATTCTATTAATATTCCAACAGGCGCATCATTTCTTTTCAAAGAGCTCTTCTTCCTCCTCTTTTTGAATACTTATTTAACCCTTTATATCATTGTCTAAACTGTACTGGACTACTAAAATCCTGTCCTTCCATCCCTTCCAACTCCATCGTGTTAACCTCCTGAATGTGAAAATGAAGGTCATGACCCAATCTAAAATTTGGGATTCTCCACTATGCACAGCATGTGGCCCAGGACAGCTTTGAATGCTGACCCGATACAAGTTCATCAATTTTCTTAGAACATGATGAGATTTTTTTGCTATTTTTTTTGTTAGCTCATCAGCTATCATTAGCATATTTTATGTGTGGCCCAAGACAATTCTTCTTCCAGTGTGGCCTGGAAGCCAAAAGATTGGACACTCTGATCTATAGGATGGTGATCTTAGTTTCAATCCTTTTATTTAACATTAATTTCACAGGCTAAAAAGGCAATGTAGGGTTGATCCCTACCCACTTCTTCCCCCTTAGGCCATGCCTCCACCCCTTCATACACACACACCCCTTAGTGGTTTCTCTCCAGTCATTTCACTCTATTCTTCTGCTTATGTACATTCTTCCGACTGAATGGCCTCCTTTCTATCCCCTCCCCTATTTCTGTCCAGTGAATGCAAAGTCAGCTCAAGCTTCTCTTTTAAACCCTTGCTACTCATTTGCAGCTCCACCCTAGGCCTACTGAATCACCACCTGCAGTTTCACAAGATCCCCAGGTGATTAAAATGCACATGGAGTTTCTGAAGCACTGTTGAGAATCAGGACCTCTTTGTGAGCTTATCCTGCCAGGACACCCTCTTCTGTGTGCCATGGACTACACCTTGCTTTCTGCTCACACCACGTACTTGCTTCTATCACAGCATTTGCCCCCACATTCCTCTTGGACCATCTCTAAGGTTCCTGAGATCAGGAAGAGCACCTGATTCAATTCGGGTCCTCAGGAACTGGCAAAGGTGTAGCATGGAGTGAGCCTTAATAAATGTTTCCTCAACAAATTCGGTTTTTTAACGCCAAGAGTAAATGATTTATTTTGAAAATGTGTTCGCCCATCACCTGCATTGAAGCATTCAGTGCTTAACCCATTTTCACAAGTTTATGTGTCTCTTCAGTCTATTAGAGAGTTTTTTCTTTACACCCTTTACAATAATTAGCAACTGTGAGATGGCAAATACCCATTTTAAAAATTTATGGTTAGCCACCAGTTTTACTTGCTTTAGGAGGAACAGAAAAACGGATTTTTAGAATATAAATTTACCAAATTGCTGCCCTTTCAGCAGAAACAATGATGAGTCATCATCATCACAACTGATAAACAAGGGTGGGCAAGGAACAGATCAAAATGACTGGGCCACAGCCACAGGGCAGCCAAGGCTTCCTACATTTTGGAAATCCGCTTATTCTTCAGAAATACATGCCTCGTAGCTTTGTTTCTGAACACACCTTAGGTTTGCAGACATTACTGTGTGCGCCTTGGAACTACTACAGAACACCTGTACCTTCACACAGCTGCACTAGAGGAAAGCTCACCCCCGCACCCAAATATCATTTCCCTGACCTCCCCTATCTCACTGGCACCCCCATCCAGGCCCACCCCCTACACCTAACGGCAGCCAGTCCTCGCCAAAGTCTTCCCTTCCCAATCCCACCATGACTCTTGACTAATGAGCACTGAGGAGAACAAAATAAATGCCGATTTCACCAAAAGATTAGTTCCTTTGATAGTGAGAATAATCCTAACAGTGTGTGACTATTACTATCCCAGTTTATAGATGAGAAAACTACTTAGGTGGTTAAATGGTGTACCTGGGTCACATACCCAGCCGGTGACAGTAAGGCCTAGAATCCAAGTGTCTAACCACCCGCCCAGGGTTCCCTGGGCCATGCCACAGAATACAAGCATCTCAGTTAAAGAAGTGTGAGGCCTGGAGGCAGGCAGAGGTCAGACTGGAGCTCTTACTAGGCAGGAGCTCCTACAGCGGAATGGGGAAAACAGTGCGCATGCAACAAAGACATTTAACTATTTCACCAACAGTTCCGACGTTTAGCTTAACAGTAAAGATGACCTAAAGTCGTTTTAATTGGATTTCATACCAAGCAATAAAATATGCACATCATAAGCAATATTAAAAGTCAAACATAGCAATAGTAGGTTAACTGAGAGACTGCAAGTAACCCAGGCACTAAATTCTTAAACAGTGAAATCAATACAGGACTTCTCTGAATTACAGTCCTGAAAAGATGACATTTACCACCTCATATCGTATTGTGTAACTTATCCCAGATGTGAAAGATAAAGATTTAAGATCTACTTGCCAGGATACTATTGACCTCAGCAGTTTATTTTAAGCTCATGCACTTAGCATAGACTTACGTATAGACAACAGATTTGTTTTTATTCTGTAATTATAACCATCTTTTATGTAGGGAAAATCTGGAAGGAATAATACTTCCACTTTGCCTTAGATAGTAACACAGACAGTCTACTGGATTTGAAGCAAATTTTCATTCATCAACCAATTTACTAGAACACTCACCTCAGAAAACCTGAGTAAGTGTACCATATTTAACAACAATAAAAATCAGTAAAAGACGCCTAGCAAAACTAAAATTTCAATGGAAAGATAAAGTGAACAACAGGATAGTGTTAATATTAATATTATCGTATTCTGTAAAACAAGATGGTAGAATGGTGCTTGCTAGGAGCTGGTGGGGAAGGGAAATGGGGAGTTGTTCAACGGATATAAAGTTCCAGTTATGCAAGATGAATACGTCCTGCAGATGTGCTGTATAACACACTGCCTATGTTTAACAACACTGCACTGTGCACTTAAAAATGTGTTAAAGGGTAGATCTCGTTAGGTCTTCTAAGAAAGAAGGAAAAGAAAGAAGAGGCTGGGCGCAGGGGCTCATGCCTTTAATCCCAGCACTTTGGGAGGCCGAGGTGGGCAGGTTGCGAGGTCAGGAGATCGAGACCATCCTGGCCAACACGGTGAAACCTCGTCTCTACTAAAATACAAAAAACTGGCTGGATGTGGTGGCGTGTACCTGTAGTCCCATCTACTCGGGAGGCTGAGACGGGGGAATCGCTTCAACCCAGGAGGCACAGGCTGCAGTGAGCCGAGATCACACCACCGCACTCCAGCCTGGGTGACAGAGCAAGACTCTAATTAAAAAAAAAAAAAGAAAAGAAAAAAGAAAAAGAAAAAAGTAAAGAAGAGAAGAAATGAAAACGAAGAAAAGAAACAAACAGGACTTGGAGGGAGCAGTGATAGCTATGAGATGTGGGAAATAAAGGAAGGAGACCAAATTATACATGAACACTGAGAAATTATCATATTGGCTAGAGAAAAACTCAGAACTAACCCGGCTGAGGGGGTTCCAAGGCAAAAATTAAATTATAGAAATAAAGTTCCATTTTGCAAATCCCCTGCAAAAAGAAAAAACATATTTTAAGTTTGTATTTACCTATATGTTGAAAAAGTCCAAAAGGCTGTACCACAATTTTGTGAGACTAGTAAGAGGTACAGCAGAGTCAGACAAGGAAGAACAGGGAAGGTGCAGAAATGATAACTTTTCCTTCATACTTTATACACAAATACATTACTCCACATGAATTTTAATTTTACAATAAGCATATTTTATAATGAAACTATTAAATATTATTAAAGTCAATGGGGTCAAATTTAATCAGATAAGACACCTAAGACAAAGAAATCAAGAAAGGATAAAATTGGATTGATAAAGTAAGTTGATTTTAATAATCATTTTTATTTCTGGTCATCTGTAATCATTAGTTATTCTTCAATCTTTTTTTATTTTACAGTACTAAAAGAAAAAACAGAATCAATATTTTAATTGATGCTTAGTATGGCTATCATAAAAACAGTCGCTTTACTACTGGAAAGTTCATCATGTTACCCTCATGGGATGTTTCCTAGGACTGGACATTAAAGCCCAAGAATGAACTCCTGAAGGGTGTCCTTTGTTTCAACCCTTATGGTAAATGATTCAGTCTCCAGGAGAGAGTTCCCAGCGCCCTCACAGGTATGTAGTGTAATCTCTCAGCAATAATTTGGCCTTCTCCATTCTTGAAGGAAGGCCTAGGGAAGAAGGTGGGTCCCACATCACTCACAGATCACCTTTAATATCACGACAGCAATTTCCAGAGCCACACAAACATCTACCAAAGCAACTTCTCATCTCTCAACTATCACCTAGATGCAAAGGAATTCAGCATTAAC
The DNA here is from genome assembly GCF_003255815.1 of Theropithecus gelada. Classification (NCBI taxonomy): domain Eukaryota; kingdom Metazoa; phylum Chordata; class Mammalia; order Primates; family Cercopithecidae; genus Theropithecus; species Theropithecus gelada. Next base: position 16,281,257 of record NC_037676.1, read on the forward strand.
ATACATATATTTTTAAATTTTTGTAGAGGTGGGGTCTCACTATGTTGCCTAGGCTGGTCTCAAACTCAAACTCCTGGGCTCAAGTGATTCTCCTGCCTTGGCCTCCCACACTGCTGGGATTACAGGTGTGAGCCACCGTGCCCAGGCTTAATATATTTTTCACAAGACTATTCAGCATTGAAAAGGTGACTTATTGTTTATACATTTGGTAACAATTTATGGATTCTGAAGATGAGTTTTAATTAGTTAACAAAGAAACACTGACTACTATATTATCTATATCAAAAGACACATATCCTTTTTTTTTTTTTTTTTTTTTTTTGAGACAGAGTCTCACTCTATCACCCAGGCTGGGGTGCAGTGGTGCCATTATGGCTCACCATAACCTCCGCCTCCCAGGTTCAAGCGATTCCCCTGCCTCAGCCTCCTGAGTAAGCTGGCATTACATGCACACACCACCACACCTGGCTCATGTTTTTGTATGTTCAGTAGAGACAGGGTTTCACCAGGCTTGTCTCCAGCTCCTGACCTTAGGTGAGCCACCTGCCTTGGCCTCCCAAAGTGCTGGGATTACAGGTATGAGCCACCGCGCCTGGCCAAAACAGATCATCTTAATAAAAATCTGGACAACAGATTCACATGAAGATGTGTATTACCCAAGTATTTATGTGCTTACCTAGTAAGGCAACTGCAAGTAATCACAAAGTTCAAACATGTACAGAGCCAGAAACACCTGACATCCTGCCGTAGAATTAACTACCAGATGTTCTCAGTAAAAACTGTAAACTAGAGAAAACATCATGTCTCATCATAAGGTATGTTGTTCTGTAGCTTACACGGCTTAGTAGGAACACAGGTATCATGGGGAAGAAGAAGAAAATGAGGCTGGAGAAGTAGGTAGTTTACAGTTGGGTGAGACATGGCACTGAATGCCAGACTCATAATTTTGGACCTTAATTGTCAGGGATGGATATGGTGGAAGATGTGTGCTGCAGGGCTGGGGGAGACTGAGGCTTTCTTAGCATTTACATCAGAACTTGATTGTGTGGTAGCAGTGTGCAGAACTGACTGAAGACTGAAATCAGGGAAAAAGGAAGCTAGCATACCGGCATCTGCCAGGGTTAGACAAGAGAGAATTTTAACTAGAAAATGAAAAGATTATTGAGGTCCATTTGAAACATATCAGTAAGGCATGCAAGTTACAAGGCCACTAACTACTAAGTCAGAAACAGAAAATGCCAAATTAACAGACACAGTTAAAATACAAGACATGAGAATATGTATTTTTTTTCCAGTTAATTCAGAGAATGTTTCTAGCTATCATAACAACTTGGGTTTCTTAAACACAACTCAACTACATAGAGACAGTTACCTTTAGAGTAATTATCTACAGTAACTAGGAATTATTACAAAAACAGGGGAAACCTAAAAGTGACAAACAAGTTAACAGTAAGTTATGAGAGAAACAAATTATACATACTCAAAACCGTGTTTGCAGGTCCACTTCCAATTAAGCTTAAGGGACCAAATTCTCTCAACACTAAATATACATGTTTAAGAATTTAGCTTCAATGGTAACCACTGTATAAGTATTAAGTAAACCTGATGGGCTTCTTACCAAGTAAGTATTACACAAAATCCATATATTTCCTACGTGCCAGGAAAAAACAGAAAAAGAATTCCCTTACTTTAGTCACAAAAAGGAATTGCACACATAGACACACACACATACGCACTGTTTCTATGAATACATTTATCAAAAAGTGCTATTCTGTTGTGAAAATTATAAAATTGAGAAAAGTTCTGAACAAGTGTACACATGTGAATTCTTCCATGAATGGATATTTTATGGAATACCATTCCAATCTGAACCTGTATGTGATTGCTTTTAAATGGGGGAACTGAATTTTTAAAACATGTTAAAGTCATCTAGAATAATTAAGAATAGCCAAAAAAAATTTACAACAGAAAAACATTAAGACTACAATTCAACAACAAAAATACCAAACAACCCAATTTAAAAAGTGGACAAAGGACTCAAATAGGCTTTTCTCCAAAGAAGATAACAAATAGCTCCTAGGTACATGCAAAGATGCTCAACACCACTAGTCACTAGGGAAATGCGAATCACAATCACGATCTCTGTAAGATACCACTTTGTACCTACCAGGACGATATCATCAAAACAAACAGCAAAAACAAAACATTAACAGGTGTTGGCAAGGAAACGGAGAAACTGGAACCCCTGTGCACTGCTAGGGGGAATGTAACATGGTGTAGCCACTGTGGAAATGGTATGGTGGTTCCTCCAAAAATTAAACCTGAAGTTACCACATAATCCAACAACCGCATGTCTAGGTACAGATCCAAAAGATGTGAAAGCAAGCCGGACGTGGTGGCTCGCGCCTGTAGTCCCAGCACTTTGGGGGGTCGAGGCAGGGGATCACCTGAGGCCAGGCCAGGAGTTTGAGATCGGTCTGGCGAACATGGTAAAACTGCATCTCTACTAAAAATACATAAAACATTATCTGAGCGTGGTGGTGGGCACTTGTAATTACAGCAACTTGGGAGGCTGAGACAGGAAAATCACTTGAGGCTGGAAGGTGGGGGTTACAGTGAGCTGAGATCGTGCTACCGTACTCTGGCCTGGGCAAGAGAGCAAGACTCTGTCTTTTTAAAAAAAAAAAAAAAAAAAAAGTGAAAGACCCGAGCAGGTATCTGTACAACCATCTTCACAGCAGCATCATTCGCAATAGCCAAAATGTGGAAGCAACACAACTTTCACAGGCAGGTGAATGAACGAACAGAAGGTGGTACAGCTACGCCAGGGACTATTCTCCTGCCTTAAAAAGGAAGCTGACACATGATACAACATGGGTAACATTGAAGACACGGTGCTAACTGAAATCAGCCAGTTACAAATAATGTATGATTCTCCTTCATGATTACTAGAATAGTCAAACACATATAGACAGAACATAGAATGATGGGTGCCAGGCGCTGAAAGAAACAGAGAACTGGGGGTTAGTAACATGGACACAGGATTCCAAAGGGAAAACAAAGTTCTGGAGATGGATACGGAGGATGGCTGCACAAAAACATGAATGTACTTAATGCCACAGAATTGTACATTTAAAAAAATTGTTCAAGTGGCACGTTCTGTGCAATGTATGTTTTGCCACAATTTTTAAGTTAAAAAAAAAAAAGGAACTTGTGCAAGTAGTTAGAGTACGATATTAAAAAAACAAAAGTCTTACTGGAATAAAACCATACTGACACCATTAATAAGGTGGTATATAAATCTCAGAAATATAAAAATTCAGGATAGGGGCCGGGCACGGTAGCTCACGCCTGTAATCCCAGCACTCTGGGAGGCCGAGGCAGGCGGATCACCTGAGGTCAGGAGCACGAGACCGGCCTGAACAACATGGTGAAACCCTATCTCTACTAAAAATACAAAAACTAGCTGGCCATGGTGGAAGGCGCCTATAATCTCAGCTACTTGGGAGGCTGAGACAGAAGAATCGCTTAAACCCAGAGGCAGAGGTTGCAGTGAGCTGAGATCGTGCCATTGCACTCTAGCCTGGGTGAAAGAGTAAGACTTCGTCTCAAAAAAATAAACAGCAGACACTGTCTCCATTATATACATAAACATATGTGCATGAGAATATGCCAAAAAAAAAAGGTACCAAATAGTCATAAATTTTTAAGCTAAAAGCTATTTGGTGGTGGTAAGATGACAGGTGTTTATTTTCTCACTTTTAATTTAAAATGCTATACCTTTAAAATAGCCTACTGGGATGAGAGTAAACTTGACAAACTATCCAATTTGCCTGGTCAAATTCAAGACACAAGAAGTAAAGAATAAAACAGGGCCCCGCATCCCTTTCTTGATATTGACATTGACAAGAGGCTCTCGGTCAGCCTCTTCTTCGTTGACTGCCAGAAAGCCAATCTGTTGTGTTCTAATCACCTGCTGGCCCTCCTCTGTATTTTCACTCCATCTGTACTTACTTTGACCGCAATCTCTACATTCTATACTATGAGCCGTAACTCAGAGTACTGAGAGAAAAATATCTCAATCCATGTACATCCTCCTTATTTTTCGGATCTCAGGGGGCAAAAGTTAAACAGCACAAAGCATCAACATTAAACCAAGTCTGGCCCCTACCTATTTAAGAGTGTAACTCTGTTACACTATATAATCTCCTATATTACAGAAAGAAAAAAATAAAGCAAACTTTGGTATTTGTAATTACACCCTCATTCAAAATCCTATAGTTCTTTTTATTAAATTTTACTATTATAAGAACAAATGTGATGAGAGAAGAACTTGTCACCTCTTCTGTTTGGCAGTTAATACCAAGAAGGCAAAAACCATGTCTTATGCATCCCACAATCCCTCAGGGTCTGGTACATGACTTATCTAGCATGCGCTCTCCATCTATTAAGTAAGTATGTTGCAGAACACAGTGCATTTCAGTAACACTCTACATTTATATCTTGCAAATGTGATTTTAGTATTCCACCTTCTAGAGTTCCTCAAGGCCATAGGACTCCGTATAACTATCCTCGTTTGCTTAAATTCAAGGGTAAGCTCCCCAGACAAAGGCACAGCAACACAGGTGAGTCATAACAAAAACACAGCAAGTCTGAAGAGTGCAGTAATTTGACAAAGAAGCAAAAAGTCCCACAAAGCAAGGTTCTCACGATGCCTTGAGCTGCAGAGAAGCGCAGCATTCTCGGTGATGCTGTCAGTACCTGCCTCTGCAAGTATGTTCACAAGATGTCTGTGGCTTCAGGTGGGGATTAAACAAAAATAACTGCCTTAGTCACAGGCCTGGAACATGTGTCCCATAACTATAGGAACATTTAAATTCAGAGGGGAATAAATCAAAGACTTAGAGGCGTTGCTTCCTTTTCCCAGCTGCCAAAGGAGATGAACAAGGGTCTTCACATGTACACCAGCAAATTTATTTACCATCTGACACTCATGCTAATAATGCCTGATAAGAACAAAAGAAGGTGCACAGTGAGCCTCCTGGCTCATTAGGAGTCAAGGTTTATAAGCAGAGCTGCATTGAGCAATGAGATGGTGAGATCATTGAGACCTCAAAACTTCACACCATCTTTCTTTTATTTTCTTTTCAGAGGGTCTCGCTCTGTCACCCAGGCAGCAGTACAGTGGTACAATCATACCTCACTGTAGACTCAAACTCGAGCTCAAGAGATCCTCCTGTCTCAGCCTCCCAAGTAGCTAGTAGCTGAGACTACAGGCAGGAGCCACTGGCCTAGCCTGTCCTTATATTTTTATGTCAGCTCTTTTCTGATGGTTTCCTTGGTCTCTCCATATTTTTACTCTTAAACTTCAAGCATGCACATACCCCTTTGAGGTGCTTCCCAGTTTGTAGCCTCCTCCAATTTCACACGCCCCGAACTAAACTCACTATTCTCCTCCAGAAAACTTCTTGCTACTCTATTCCACATTTCACTTCACGACCCACCATGAAGTGGCGGGTAGACACTTGGGACTGTTCACCACCAACAGACCAGACACTTTCTCCAAATTATTTTAAATATGTACTCTACCATCTGTTCCCAAAAAACGTGTAGCACTCGTGCAAGTTTGTGTCTAGAGTATTAGAACTAATCAGCCTCAATCTCCCTTGAGGCAGAGGCTCATCTCATTGACCCCGGGACACCTCTGCTGTGTCCAGCAGGGCATGCTGACCCTGGCCTTGACGTTCCTCAAGCACACGGTATCTTTTGAGAACACCACATCTGCACCTTCGGGAACCCCAGCAGCCTCCTCTGCTGGCAAGGCGCATTCCAAACTCCTGCAGGCGCATTCCGAACAGTTCAAATGTCACCGCCTCTCCTCCAGTTCTCTCTCACAATGAGTTAGTGTTGCTCCTTCACTGTGGATGCACAGCGCTTCCCACAGGTCTCCATTCAAATCAAGCCAAGCAATGTTTTTAAACACCTTTTGTGTAACCAGTACACTCTGCACTGGAAAATATGAAAACAAGAGCTGAACTCTATCCTTATGGATTTCACTGTCTAGAAGGAGACAGACATGTAAGGAAATAATCAGCATACAGCACTATAAATGCAAAGCAGCAGAGAGGCCAGGACAGCTGAGCTGGAATCTGAAGAGCCAAGAGTTTTCATTGAAACGATTTGCTCAGACACCCCCTTATCCCCTCACCCTCCAACCAGTAAGCTCTTTAAGAGGGCACATTTGCTTAATCCTGTTTGTAGTCTCAGAATCTAGTACACTGCCCAACACAGAGCAGGGACCCTAAGCACTTCTTGAATGAATGGGCAGGCCTGCACTGTGACATATTAAGCCTACTCATGAGTCATTCCACAAAGCAATCTTCTCCATAATTACTGCCAAGGGAGAATTGTGTGAAACGCCTGGAAAAGATCAAGCATTTACAAGTGATGATGTTTGTGAGGATGAAAAGAGGACATGTGCCTCACAGGCACCCGCATGGCCCTGCTTGGTCGGTCCTGACCTCCTCCGCCCACCCACATCCTCCAGCCCCCACCACACACAGTGGGTGGTTCACTGTTCCTTGCGCACACCACACCCTGCCTCACCTCGGGGTCTCTGCATGGCTGGTCCCTGTGCCTGGAAAGTCCTCCCACCTGACCTCCAAAAGCCTCCCTCCTCCCCTCCTTGCAAGTGTTTGCCCAAATGTCACCCTCTCAGTGAGGCCTTTCTTGATTACCCGTTTAAAAATCTAATTTCCTTCACTGCTTTCTTTTTCTTTTTCTCCTCCTTTTTTGAGATAGGGTCTTGCTCTGTCACCCAGGCTGGAGTGCAGTGGTGCAACCTCAGCTCGCTGCAACCTCCACCTCCCAGGTTCAAGAGATTCTCCTGCCTCAGCCTCCCAAGTAGCTGAGACTACAGGCACGTGCCACCACACCCAGCTAATTTTTGTATTTTTAGTAGAGATGGGGTTTCACCATGTTGGCCAGGCTGGTGTAGAACTTCTGACCTCAAGTGATCCACCTGCCTCGGCCTCCCAAAGTGCTGGGATTACAAGCATGAGCCACCGTGCTCGGCCGTTTCTCCTTTATTTGTGGATTCATCATCATGAATCACCACTTGTAAATGCTTGATCTTTTCCATCATCATGAATCCCAAAATGCATTTATTTCTTAATCCCCTTATTAGAATTTAAGGTTCTTAATGGAAGGAATGGGTCTCTTCTGTGCACTTCATTCCAGTACTTAGAAGAGTTCTTAGCACAAGCCAGCCTTCCCCACATTCTCCTTCACACACACGTGGTTTAATGAAGAATTCAATCATGTCCATGTAAGAAGACACGAGTGCGTCAAGATTCCTGCATGCACGTAAAGAACTAGGGTTAAGAGCACAGACTGTGGGGCCAGAATACCTGGCCCATTTCCCATCTCCACCAATTACCCCACTGTGTAACTTTGGACAAGTTACTGAGGCTTTCAGACCCTCAAATTCCTCATCTGTAGAATGGGGATAATCACAGTATCCCTACTAGGAGTTGTGAGAATTAAATGAGACTATGCATTTAAAACAAGGCTGTGCTTGGCGGACACAGGCACTCAAAACATGTTAGCAACTAATACTATTTTTATGAAAAGAGATCCTGAGACATACTCTAAAGAAAGTGATTTAATCACATAAAAATATACAAACACCTATTAGTGACACATTAATGTTAAATTTTATTCACATTTTAGAGACAGGGTCTTGCTCTGTCACCCCACCGGGAATGCAGTGGTACAATTATAGCTCACAGAACCCCCAACCTCCTGGCCAGTGATCCTCCCACTTCAACCTCCTGAGGAGCAAGGACCACAGGTGTGTGACACTTGCTCAGCTAACTTTATTTTTTGTTAAGACAGGGTCTTACTCTGTTGCCCAGGCTGGTCTCAACCTCCTAGGCTCAAGTAATCCTACCAGCTCATCCTCCCCGATTGCTGGGATTACAGATGGGAGCCACCATGTCCATCCTCAAGGTGGCTTTTAGAATAACTTATTGAGTAATAACTTCTGATTTTTAGTAATTACTTTATTCAAGTATGCGAAAAGTCTCTCGTAATTTTGCTTACTATCTCTCTCAAACTCTCGCCTAGAAAAGTTTAAAAGGATATAAAAGTAATTTGAAGAAGATTTTAAATTATCTTTAACATGAAATGAATGAAAAAAAAATCAGTTTACATAAATCACGAAGGAAATACCTTAGCAAGAAAGAAGAGAAACCTGCGATGATAGGCAAGTCACTGCAAGTTTCGGACTGACTACTGTCTTGAAAGGAATTTACTCTATTAACCCACAATAAACTCAATGGAAACAAAGAGTTGCCCTTTGGAAATGTGGTTTCTCTTTCTCTAGAAGAAAACTAAAAACCGTCTCTTTCAGGAGGCCTTTCTTCACCGACCCGCCCCTGGACATTCTTCTTACGGGGCCTTTTCCCCACCCATCACCATTCTTTGTGCGGCTTTGTGTTTCCTGCACAAACACGCACTCTCCCTCCTTAGTTAGCTCTCCGGAGTCACGGGGCAGGGAGGGAATCCTGTACTACTTCTGGAACCCTACCTGGCTCAGGCTGGCCACTGAAACGGCAACCGCATGTGTGTAGAGAAGAACACAGATATTTATTATCTAAAACCTGGGAAGAGCTGATATTGCCTCCAAAACAGAGTGACGGCGGGTCTCTCTGAAGACGTCTGGATTGGTCATGAAGGATTTACTGAGCAGTTATTTATTCAGCAGCATTAATTTTATGATTACTGTATGTTTTATTGTTTTAAGTTCCAGGGTGCATGTGCAGGCTGTGCAGGTTTGTACCATAGGTAAACGTGGACCATGGTGGTTGGCTTCACCTAGCAACCTAGGTATTAAGCCCGGCATGCATTAGCGATTTTTCCTGAAGCAGCATTAATTTCCCATAACCACATAAAATCATTTACATCAGAGTAAACTGACATCAAGCTTTAAACCAAGGCCTGAAAAGAAAAGTGCCAGTTTCTAAACCACTCAGCTGGGCAACAAGAATTTTAATTTTTAAGAAATTAAATGTTAGCCTGGTGTGGTGGTTCATGCCTGTAATCTTGGTGCTTTGGGAGGCCTAGGTGAGAGAATCACTTAAGCCCAGGAGTTTGAGACCTGCCTGGCAACAAAGCGAGACCCCCCCGCATCTCTATAAGAAAAAATAAAAATCAGCTAAGCATGCTGAGGCACACCTGTGGTCCCAGCTACGTGGAAGGCTGAGACAGAAGGATTGCTTGAGCCCAGGAATTCAAGGCTGCTGTGATCTATAGTGCAGCCACTGCACTCTGGCCTTGACAACAGAGTGACACTGTCTCAAAAAAAAGTTAGACTTTATATTATTATCAAAAATAAAACTCAGGCCAGGCACGGTGGCTCATGATTGTAATCCCCGCACTTTGGGAGGCCGAGGCGGGTGGATCACCTCAGGTCGGGAGTTCGAGACTAGCCTGACCAACATGGAGAAACTCCCATCTCTACTAAAAATACAAAATTAGCCAGGTGTGGTGATTCGTGTCTGTAATCTCAGCTACTCAGGAGGCTGAGGCAGGAGAACTGCTTGAACCAGGGAAGGGGAGATTGTGGTGAGCCACGATTACATCATTTGCATTCCAGCCTAGGCAACAAGAATGAAACTCCATCTCAAAAATAAACAAACAAATAAATAAATAAAACTCATGGTCATACTAATAGTATTGAGATTAATAATGTGACAGTTAATAGCATCACTGGCTGGTCTGAATCCCACCTCTGCCACTTTCCAGCTGTTTAACATTAGACAAATTATGTAACTTTTCTGTGGAAGATTCCTTGTCTATAGAACAGGGATAAGCCTCACAAAGTTATTGCCAGGATTAAATGAATTTATAGATGAAATTACTAAAACTGAGCCTGAAACTTGACATATACTTCATAGTGTGAGCTGCTATCATTCACATTATAATAATTACTATTAGAAATAATTTTCATCACTATCTCATCTTATTTCAGTACATTTCCAAAGAAGCAAAGGCACTTTAGATTTGGTTTGTTATAATCTCTTATAATCTGGTCTCACATAAATATCTGCATTTTGACAAGTAAAATGGAACAGCTCTTTGGGAGGCCAAGGTGGATGGATCACCTGACGTCAGAAGTTTGAGACCAGCCTGGCCAACATGGTGAAACCTCATCTCTACTAAAAATACAAAAAATTAGCTGGGTGTGGTAGTGGGTGCCTGTAAATCGCAGCTACTCGGGAGGCTGAGGCAGGAGAATCGCTTGAACCCAGGAGGCGGAGGTTGCAGTGAGCCGAGATTGCACCATTGCACTCCAACCTGATCAACAGAGCAAGACTCCGTCTCGGGGAAGAAAAGAAGAAAAAAAAAAAAGGAAAAAGGAAAAAGGAATAGCTCCATTGGGTTTAATTACAATTCCTTCTCACATTCATTTTAAAGCTTCAAGAAAATGGCTGTTTCAACACTGGGTCTTGTTTTCTACTTAAGTGTTCTGAAAGGATTTATTGAAAACCCCAAATTGGCTGGAACATTCCTGCTGCTTACCTTTCAGCAGAGTAACTGTGAGTCAGTATGGTGGATATCCATTTGGTTTCAATTTGCTAATACACACAAACACTTCATTGTACAATCAATGGCAACAGGATCACAGTGATCTAAAAGCACATTGTTTCTGCTCCTTGATTTTTCTGCTCTACTTCTAACTCTGTGGAGATTAAGTTTCTTGTCCCCCTCAAGACACATCTCTCAATTTATCGAGAGCATCCCAAAAAATTAGTTGCTATTAAGTTTTCTGTAAAACATAATACAGTAGAATCAAATTAGTCTTCTTAGCTCGGGCTGCTATAATAGTAATACCACCAGATGGGGTGTCTTGAACAACAGAAATTTGTTTTCTCATTGTTCTGCAGGCTGGAATGTCCAAGATAGAGGTGCCAGCTGATCTGCTTCCCAGCAAGGGCCCTCTTCCTGGCATCCAGATAGCCATATTCTCATTGTACCTCACATAGTGAGGACAGTTTCAGTGTCTCTTCCTCTTTTTTTTTGAAAGAGTTTCGCTCTTGTTGCCCAGGTGGAGTGCAATGGTGTGATCTCGGCTCACTTCAACTCCCCCTTCCTAGGTTCAAGTGATTCTCCTGCCTCAGCCTCCTGAGTAGCTGGGACTACAGGCACCTGCAACCACCCTCGGCTAATTGTTTTTTGTATTTTTAGTAGAGACCGGGTTTTACCATGTTGGCCAGGCTGGTCTCAAACTCCTGACCTCAGGTGATCCACCTGCCTTGGCCTCCCAAAGTGCTGGGATTACAGGTGTGAGCCACCATGCCTAGGGCATCTCTTCCTCTTTCTCTAAGGGTACCACCTCTCCTGGATTAGGATCCCACTCTTAGGACCCCGTTTAAGCTTTATCACCTCCTCACCAGCCCTGTCTCCACACACAATCAAATTATGGGTTGGGGTTTCAACCTATTAATGTAGAGTGATCCAAGTATTCAGACCATAAAAGTCTTGTAACCAGTCAAATATAAAACTCAAATTCAAAACCAGAATGTTTCTGGTTACATTACTTTTTTTCCATTCAGATACAGAAAACCACTCAGTATAAAGGTAATTTAGTTGTTAACTCAGACTGAAAAATCTGGATGCATACCTCAGTTATCAAGCTCATTGACACAGGATGATAAAAGCTCAACAATGTGCCCTGTCTTTTCACTAAGACTAAACAGATCCACTTTTCTCTAAGACACATTATGCAACACAGGGTGAAAGGACTTAACAACCGCTTCCCCGCTGGATGGGACTGACTGCCTACATAAAAGGATTCTATCTTTTTCAATGTATCCTGGGTATTGGCCTCGTTTCTTAAAAGTATGTGCACAGGCCGGGCGCGGTGGCTCACGCCTGTAATCCCAGCACTTTCGGAGGCCAAGGCAGGTAGATCAAGAGGTCAGGAGTTCAAGACCAACCTGGCCAAGATGGTGAAATCCCGTCTTTACTAAAAATACAAAAATTAGCCAGTCCTGGTGGCAGGCGACTGTAGTCCCAGCTACTTGGGAGGCTGAGGCAGAGAATTGCTTGAACCCAGGAGGCGGAGGTTGCAGTGAGCCGAGATTGTGCCACTGCACTCCAGCCTGGGCGACAGAGCAAGACTCTGTCTCCAAAAAAATAAATAAATAAATAAAAGTATGTGCACGTAGGTTTTCTGGAATTCAAGCGCCACGAAATTCAGAGAATCATACCAGGAACAGCAGTTACTCAGAAAATGAGGTGAGCTCCAAATTGTCCCTAGAAAGGCAAGGACTGGAAAAGCTGACAGAGTCTTCGATTCTCAGACACTTACACTTTCCAGATGTGAAGCCGAAGCCCAGGGAGAGTGAAAGACTTGCTCAGGCAGTGTATTGGGGCCAGAGTGGAACCAAAACACCGGGCTCCTAACAGCAGGCCAGGCGCCAGGGACCACACTCCTATGCCACCAAGCTACAGGTGTTCCTCACAGAGGAGGAGGGGAGCTCCACAGTCTCTGCAAACACCATGAGCCTTACTGGACAACTACAGTAAGGACCAGAGCTTTTTCTTCCCCACCAAGGGACAGGGTTTTGCTCTGCTGCCCAGGCTGGAGTACAGTGGCATGATCACAGCTCACTGCAGCTTTGAACTTCTGGTCTCCAGTGATCTTTCTGCCTCAGCCTCCTGAATAGCTGGAACGACAGGTGCACACCATCATACCCAGCTAAAATACATTTATTTGTTTATTTTTCGTAGAGACAGGGTCTTGCTTTCTTGCCCAGGCTGGTCTTCAACTCCTGGCCTCAAGTGGTCCTCCCACCTCGGCCTCCCAAAGCACTAGGATTTCAGGCATAAACCACCGCACCCAGCCAGGACCAGAGCTTTCATCTCACTCACGCCTTGACTCCCCAAGTGTGGCAATATCCCAAATAAGAATCACTGTTTCTCCCAGTGGCTTTTGGCTTGTTTTTCTCCCAAATGATGAACACTCCGAACTAATGAATTCCTCTTTCCAGCTAGTTCCTCTGGGGATGGAGATGGAGATGGACATGTGCTGCAAATCCCTCTTCTTCCACTCGTACCTCTGTGGTCATGTCTCCTTGACCTTGACGCCAGGCCTGAATCTAAATAAACAGCCCGTAAAACATTTCTGTGCATTATAGGCTTTCACGCTTGAGGCTTCATGATAGGGCTGAAAAAATGAAACCTACAAATACTAAATGGGAGGGAGATACAGAGATCTTCTGGGATTTGCTAGCTTTCACTAGTTTCCGTAAAACATTCTCACATGTGTGGGCACATAACTATTTTTATAAGGGAACCTACTTCTAAATTGATTTGACATGACTTTAATGTGTTCAGGGTTGTACCTGCAGAAATAAGGTGTGTTCTCTGCAACATGTTCTCAGTCATCTGCAATGGCTAGCAGGCTTTTCATCTCTGTGACACAGGGCTGACTTTTCCATTTCTTTTCAACACAAATCCGTACATCTGCCAAATGTAGTATGATACTTAACAGCTACTCTTGAGGCGCTCAGATTTCATTGGCCTTACATGACTTTAAAATTACAAATTATAAGATACAAGGCAACATAAATAAAAGTTCAGATTAGAAAAATTTTAACTTTTTAGTCGCCCTCATATCCCCCTAAATCTATAATACATCTTTCTGTAAAATTTTTAAAAAATTAATCTCTTCACCTGTATTGAGGGCATATTATGGACCTACAGTACATTTTGGTATTGTTAAGCACTTAACCATTTGAAAAAAATGAATGAAATGATTCAAATTGACAACAGCCACCCAATTGTATATTTACGTACACATCCTTCTGAATAGCTTATAAGATGGTTTATACCCCTATACCTCTCTCCTCAACTAACCTCTGCCTTGCTCAAAGATAAGGGACGTGCTGTCAACTTGTTTTTCTACCTTCTCTGCTCAGGATGCTGGTCCACAAAAGGCTAAATGCTTTAGTGACAGAATGCATTAAACCTATAATCATGACTGTCAAATTTTACATTCAAACAACTCATAAACTATTGAACTATTTTATTCTTACCAGAACTGGACACACGCCTGATCCTCTGAGGAGAGACGGCTCGATCAGCACTGAGATTTCTACTGTCGCTGTTCCGCCTCAAACAGGAAACAGGGGGCCCCACTTTGGCTTTTGGAGCAGCTATTTGCCTCAAACCGCAGGAGTCAGGCTTGGATATATTCCTGCCTGAGGTGGTCGTCGTTTTTGAAGCAGAGCCCTGTGAAAATAACAGTTAAGACTGTCAACCGAAAATAAAATTCTAAGCCCCCAGTTGATTGAATGGACCCCTCCTCTAGGCCAAGCGGATTCCAAAGAAACCTACAACACAAGTTCAGGCCATGATGGGAAAGCGGTCAGACATGCCTCATTACACTCTCCTCCCTTTAGAATTCAGGCACAACTGACCAGCATTACCATTAAAACAGAGACCTTAAGTTAGACAAAACAGACTCTTTATAGCAAAAAGACACCAAATTCCAGCCTGACTCTGGTATAGCATCACATGACAGACAGCGAGCCCTGAAGGAAACTGAAGTATATTACCCCAAAATATTTTTAACACATTATGAAAAGGCCCTGCAAAGCTGTCTCTTGTGGGGGCAAATTTACATTCCGTAGACAATCTTCTTCCTTTCCTCGATCTTCGTCTGGTCCCAAAGAAATTAGCTGAGAGTCTAGCACCTTTTAAAAGTGTAAATAGGTAATATTTGCCATCTATGGCCTCTAAAGGCGGCCACCTGAGGTTTCATCTACGTAATAAGAACCTTGGTCTCCACACCCCCTTACCCCCTTATCTTAACCAAGACCCTGCTTTCTATTGATTCCAGGTCTTTAGATAATTTCTTTTTTTTTTTTGGAGACATAGTCTCACTCTATGGCCCAGGCTGGAGTGCAGTGGCATGATCCCGGCTCACTGCCACCTCTGCATCCTGGGTTCAAGTGATTCTACCGCTTCAGCCTCCTGAGTAGCTGGGATTACAGGCACATACCACCATCAATCTTTTTGCTTTTAGTAGAGACGGCTAATTTTTGTATTTTTGTAGCTATTTTTTTTTTTGGTATTTTCTTTTTAGTAGACATGGGGTTTCACCATGTTTTCTTTGTGTGTGTGTGTATGTGTGTGTGTTTTTTGTATTTTTAGTAGAGACGAGGTTTCACCGTGTTGGTCAGGCTGGTCTCAAACCCCAGACTTCGTGATCTGCCTGCCTCGGCCTCCCAAAGTGTTGGGATTACAGGCGTGAGCCAATAACTTAACTCTTTCAACCAATTGCCAATCAGTAAATCTCTGAATCCACCTATGATCTGTAAGTCCCTACTTCAAGATGTCTCATCTTTCCAGACCAAACTAATCTATATCTCAAATGTATGGACTGATGTCTTTTGTCTCCCTAAAATGGATAAAATCAAGCTGTAACCCAACCACCTACGCACATGTTCTCAGGACCTCTTGAGGATGTGTCATCAGCCATGGTCCTCATATTTGACTCAGAATAAGTCTCTTCACATATTTTAGAGTTTGGCTTTTTTCATTAATAAAATTTTAATCCAGATCATACCTTCCCCATATCACTTCCCTGTGGTATTAGCTATGTGAAGGGAACAATTTCTAAGTGGACGTGTACAGTTGTCCGTTGGTATCAAAAATGATTGGTTCCAGGACCCTCGCAGATATCAAAATCCATGGACACTCAAATAAATCTCTTATATGAAATAGTGTAGGGTTTGCATATAACCTACGCACATCCTCCCATGTACTGTAAATCATCTCTACATTACTTACAACATCTACATATTACTTGTTTCAGGTGGATTCAACATAGTATTCAACATGTAGGAAGTTCAAGTTTTGCTTTTTGAAACATTGCAAATTTTTTTTCTGAGTATTTTCAATCCAAGGTTGGCTCAATCCACAGATGTGGAACCCACAGATACAGAGGGCTGACTGTATTCAATTTTCATTTTTACTATGAAGCCATTAAAACTCTTCATGGCTTACTCTTTAATTCACTGTATTCTGCCTTTGTACCCATTAGTGAGAATGTACTCAAGATTGCCAGTATCACAAGTTAAATTCAAGCTAGTTTTCAATCCTTTCCCTGGGGGCTCTCTCTACAGCATCCAGCGCTAACAACTCCATTCTCTGGTTTCCTGACAAAGCTCTTTCCTGGTTTTCCTTCTACCTGTCTGGGCATTCCTTTTCTGGGTCCTATTCTTCTTTACTTTTGGAGGCTAGTGATAGAATTTGGATCTGTGTCCCCACCCAAATCTTGTATGGAACTGCAATCCCCAGTGTTGGAGGAGGGGCCTGGTGGGAGGTGACTGGATCATGGAAGCAGATTTCTCCCTTGCTGTTCTCCTAATAGTGAGTTCTTACAAGATTTGCTTGTTTACAAGTGTGTGTCACCTTCCCCCTCATTCTATTCCTCCTTCTCCAGTCATGCAAGACATGTCTGCTTCCCCTTTGCCTTTGGGCCTGGACTGTAAGTTTCCTGAGGCTTCTGCAGCCTTGCTTCCTGTACAGCCTGTGGAACTGTGAGTCAATTAAACCTCTTTTCTTTATAAATTACCCAGTCTCAGGTAGTTCTTTATATAGCAATGTAAGAACAGACTATTACAGCTAGTCTTCATGAAGACTTAGCCTCGGCCCTGTTCTCTTTCCTCACCATGTACTCTTCCTACATGATTCTGGCTGCTGTTTCAATTGCCACGCGTACACTGGTACATCCAAATCCACATGTCCAACCAGTACTCTCTCCTGAGTTTCCCATATACCTAACTTCCTCTTCACCTTCCAACTCAGCATCCTTTAAGTACCTCTATGAATTAGTCTATTTTCACAATGCTGATAAAGTCGCATCTGAGACTGCGTAGTTTATAAAGAAAAAGAGGTTTAATGGACTCATAGTTCCACGTGGCTGGGGAGGCTTCACAATCATGGTGGAAGGTGAAAGTTTCATCTTACACGGCAGCAGACAAGAGAGAATGAGAGCCAAGCGAAAGGGGTTTCCCCTTATACAACCATCAGATTTCATGAGACTTATTCATTACCACAATAACAGTATGGGGGAAACTACCCCCATGATTCAATTATCTCCCACCAGGTCCCTCCCACAATGCATGGGAATTATGGGAGCTACAATTCAAGATGAGATTTGGGTGGGGACACAGCCAAACCATATCACTCTACTTAACTCACTAACCTATAGCCCTTATAGAATACTATTCTAAATTCCAAGTATATGTATCAACTCACTTAACCCTCATAAGAATCCTGTGAAGTTGGTAGGTTTATTGTACCCCAGTTTACAAAACAAGAATGTGAAGCATTTTCTAAAATTAAACTTACTTTCCTATCTACCTCAAAACTTATCTCTTCCCATGTTCACCACAACATACCCAGGCACCCAGCTTCAACAATGAAAGCTATTTCTCTTTTCCATCTGCTGTCATTCCTCACCAAGATTACTGAAACCATGTCATCAGGATCTTTCTGGTCTCTCCAGCTTTCAATTCATCTTTTATCTGCCTGCTAGGGCAATCTCTCTCAAACTCAAATAGGGTTAGACATCTTCCGTCTGTCTTTCAGATGACATCTCTTCTGCACAAGGCCCAGCAATCCTTTTGCACATGGAAGGCCCTGCCATCCTCTTCACCTTATTCCCTACTGCTCAGGGTTCTATACACCCAGCTCCCTTCACACCTACTACCTAGAGTCCCTTAAATGAGAAAATGTTCTCATATTTCTTCATCTTTGTACGTGGTATTCCTCTACCCAGAATACTTGCCCTTCAAGTTCCAGCTAGTGACAACATGTGATGTCCCCTATAAGCCTTCCTTGACAACTATACCCATCACCACACTTTTTTCCCCCTCCTGCAGCACAGCAGTCTACTCACACTCCCAACTTAGCAATCAACACACCCTTGCTGGTTTACTTTCTCATATTCATAGAGGCAGGAGGCAGAGAAATTCTAGGCAGACAGGGGCAGCTCCCCAGCAAAACCCCACCTTCAAGGCAAAACCCCTGAAACCCGCAGCTCAAAGTGAGAACTTCTATCCCTGTTTACCCGCTCTCTCCTAATTAGTTCTTTCTGAATCATGTCTTTTTACCAATCGAATGTTGCCTTTTCCAAAACTATCTATGGCCTGCCCCGCCCCCACATCCCATTCCCGTAAAGACCCCAGACTCACTCGGTAGAGGACACAAGCGGCTTGACTGATGTATTAGTCCATTTTTACGCTGCTAATAAAGACATATATGAGACTGGGCAACTTACAAAAGAAAGAGGTTTAACTGGACTTAGAGTTCCACATGGCTGGGGAAGCCTCACAATCATGGCGGAAGGCAAGGAGGAGCAAGACATGTCTTACATGGACGGCAGCAAAGAATGCTCGTGCAAGACAACTCCCCCTTATAATAACCATCAGATCTCCTGAGACTTAATCACTATCATGAAAACAGCATGGGAAAGACCTGCCCCCCATGATTCATTTCCCTTCCACTGGGTCCTTCCCACAACATGTGGGAATTCAAGACGAGACTTGGGTGGGGTCACAACCAAACCGTATCAACTGGAGACTTCAGAGAACAGCTCAGTCTACCGTCATATCATCCTGAACATACCCAATCTCGTCTGATCTTGGAAGCTAAGCAGGGTCAGGCCTGGTTAGTACTTGGATGGCAGACCGACAGCTGGACTTTGGAGGAGAGATGGCTTAACTTTGGAGAAAAGCTGATTGGGGACGGCCAGACTTCAGAGAAGATTATCTGCCCGTCCTGTCCCCTCTTCAGCTTCCCTCTCTGCTGAGAGCCACTTCCATCGCTAAATAAAATTATCCACCTCCACCATCCTTCAAGTGTCCATGTGACCCAATTCTTTTTGGACAGCAGACAAGAGCTTGGGACCAAGTTTGGGTACCCAAAAAAGGTTGTCACAATGACCCTTTGCCCTCGCTGCTGGAGGGCAGCTCTCCCACACCATGAGGCAAAGGGCCCACTGAGCTGACGACACACCGCCGTCCATGGATGGTGGAGCCAAGAGAGCACTGTAACATGCCCTCTGGGGCTTTGGGGGTCACAGACACCACCACCTGGGCACCACTGTGGGGCCCACACAGAGCCTGCTCCTGCCGGCACTCAAAGTGGCTGGCTGGATCCTGTACTCACTTGCCCAAACACTCCTGCCCCCAAGAGGTTGAGCATGGCGGGCTGAATAAATGGGGTGCCCCCACTGCAAGATTTACAAAGGGGTTGAGAAAAACTTCTGCATCAGTATTACCCACTGCACTAGGCATTACATTTAGACAGGGTCTCTTTTTTCCCTATACCCTAACAATCATCACCATATACATAATACACAGTAGGCACCCAATAAATGCTTCTATTCTACATAGAGGAAATGGGAGCCTGAGCCTTACAGTGTGAATTCCAACATCAAACTATAATTTGCATTCTCCCTTTACATTAATGTAAAGCCATAATAAAATTCTAAGCCCCCCAACCATCTGAAAGGACCACTTCTTTTGGCCAAGGGCATTCCAAGGTTAACCTTAAAAACTAGGTCAGGATATGAAAGGAATATGAAAGGAAGGGGGAGTCAGACATAATTATACTCTCCTCCCAGGTTGGAATTCAGGCACAGCTGACCAGCATTAGCATCAACATAGACCTTAAGACTGACAGAACAGACTCTTTCAAGTCTGATAAGAAACATTTACTATCAACTCCCCCTGAAGCAGGCTACCTGAAGGTTTCATCTGCATGATAAAACCTTGGTCTCCACAGCTCCTTACCTTAACCCAGACATTCTTTTTTGTTGATTCCAGGTCTTCAACTCTTTGAACCAACTGCCAATTAGAAAATCTTTAGGCTGGGGGCAGTGGCTCAAACCTGTAATCCCAGCACTTTGAGAGGCCAAGGCGGGCAGATCACATGAGGCCACAAGTTCAAGACCAGCCTGGCCAACATGACGAAACCCCGTCTCTACTAAAAATACAAAAAAATTAGCTAAGTGTGGTGGTCCTCACCTGTAAACCCAGCTACTCAAAAGGCTGAGGCAAGAGAATCACTTAAACCCGGGAGGCAGAGACTGCAGTGAGCCGAGACATCACACCACTGCACTCCAGCCTGGGCAACAGAGAATCTGTCTCAAAAAAAAAAAAAAAAAAGAAAAAAGAAAAAAAAGATTTAAATCTGCCTGTGACCTGGAAACTGCCTCCACTTCCAGTTGTCTCTCCTTTCTAGACAGAACCAATGTATACCTTACATGTACTGAATGATGTCCCATGTCTCCCTAAAATGTGTAAAACCGAGCTGTACCTGGATCACCTTAGGCACGTCTTCTCAGGATCTCCTAAGAGCTGTATCATGGGCCATTGGTCACTCATATTTCGCTCAGAATAAATCTCTTCAAATACATTACAGAGTTTGACGCTTTTTTTGACACAAAGAACAAATGAGCCCAACAGAGACTTAGTAACCTGCCTGAGGTCACTTTGCTCAGTAAATGGTGGAGCTACAATTTGAAACTACTCCAAAATCCGTGCTTGTAAAGCAGCATATTCCCCACCATCACTTTTCTTTCTTTAATAAAGTGTTAATTTCCAATAGAGATACATAAAGCCCAACGCTGATGGCAGAATTCATACATTAGGTGAATTCAACAATAACTTAGCAGGCCGGTCACCCATGAGAACAGCTGGAGGTCATGTTTTGGCACTGGAGAACAATACAGAATTGGCCAAGAAAAGCAAGCGACTGTACACAAACTAACAAAGATCTTCTGTCTCTGGCTAGGTTCAATTAAAGCTGGCTAAATTCATCTCCCAGAGAAAAATCTTCTTTTAAAAAGTAACCCAAAAGTTAACCTCCCAGAGAAAACCTTCTTTTAAAAAGTAATGCAAACTTCTCACCAATTTACAAAAGTGAATCTTCAGCAAATCACTTATTTTGCCTTTCAGAGCCAACATTCCAAAAATTTTGAAACCCTACGGTGTATGGAGCAGAAAAGGCCAGGATTCAAGCGAGGGCTCTGCATGTGAAGTCCAATTTTACTGCTTACCAGCTGTGTGAGTTTTAAGTGGCCTGGCTGAAGTATTCAAATGTCGACAACAATTGCCCTGTTGTTACTGGGAAGAGTAAATAACAATGTATGTAAAGCACCTGAGCATTACAGGCCTATTAAACGACCTAATATACCTAAGGCACCTGAGCACAGTGCCCGACCCAGAGCAAGGACTGAATAAACATCAATTCCTTTCCTTTTAGGTAAGTCTCCACTCCCTTTATCTCACACACTATCATGAATACACAATCTCTGTTGTGAGAAGCTACATCTAGCCCCCTGTTTCAAATAAAAATCAAGTTCCTTCTTCCAAATAAAAACTTTTCTAATGATTCAGACAAACCCTGACCACCAAAGAGCTGTGAAGCTGCAGGCAGCCTAGGGATTCAGTAAATTCAAGGCTGAAGTTAGGCCAACGGAGCAACAGTAAAAATTAACATCCGGCTGGGTGTGGTGGCTCATGCCTGTAATCCCAGCACTTTGGGAGGCCAATGCGGGCGGATCACTTGAGGTCAGGAGTTTGAGACCAGCCTGGTGAACATGGTGAAACTCCATCTATAACAAAAATACAAAAAATTAGCCAGGCGTATGCGCCTGTAGTCCCAGCTACTCGGGAGACTGAGGTGAGAGAATTCCTCGAACCTGGGAGGCAGAGGTTGCAGTGAACCGAGACTGCATCACCGCACTCCAGCCTGGGTGACAGAGCAAGACTCCATCTCAAAGAAAATTAACATCCCTCCAGGATGGTCTCCTCATCAATCCGGGGCAACAAGAGCCTCTGAGTGCTGCTGAAGTGACCAACAGACGTTCACTTTTCAGAAAAACACTCAGTGAATTCATTCAGCTCTCTACAGTAAGTGCAAAGCCCAGTGGCCTATGAGGGTCTCCCAGACACTTTCCCGTCCTCCTTCCCAGAGTCATGGAAATGTGAAAGAGATAAACTAGCAAAATCAGAGAGCACCATGCTTCAGACATGATCATGAAAAAAGAGTAGACCGGGCGCGGTGACTCACGACTGTGGTCCCCGCACTTTGGGAGGCTGAGACAGGCGGATCGTGAGGTCAAGGGATCGAGACCAACCTGGACAACATGGTGAAACCTCGTCTCTATTAAAAATACAAAAATTAGCTGAATGTGGTGGTGCACGCCCGTAGTCCCAGCTACTTCAGAGGCTGAGGCAGGAGAATTGCTTGAACCCAGAAGGCGGAGGTTGCAGTGAGCCAAGATTGTGCCACTGCACTCCAGCCTGGGGACAGAGTAAGAACAAGACTCCGTCTTTAAGGGAAAAAAAAAAAAGAAAAAAAGAAAAAAGAGTAAGTCCTTTATGCCAGTTGTCAAGCAAAAGTGACAGCACTGTGAATATGGGACAACCTTTCAGGACTTACAAAGTATTTCATATCTAATTACGAATCCTAATTGCCAGATTCCTAAGGCGAAAAGTGCTGCTTCTCCAAGATGTACTAGGATCCATTTCAACCTGATGATTCTATCACCTTACTTCAATACCACATCGGGAGCCTGAAGAACAGGCTTTCAAGTTGCACAGGGGCAATATAACCCTAAGACTAAATACACAAATCAGGAAAACTTTTACTTTCAAAATTACACAATTACACAACCAATTTAAACTCAAGACAAATGTCATTTAAAAAAAAAAAACTTTATGCGTTTTTGGTAGCTGGGGACTGACACACCAAAAAAAGTCTCCCATATATCAAGAGAATAAACATTGTGTTTCTACATATATCTATAAATGCCAAACTAAGAAAGTTGATTAGAATTAAGAGCATGTTGTAATTTAATTTTGCAAAAAAATTAAAATCATAAATGAGTTTTCTAAGTTTGACTTCAAGATAACTTAAAAACTAAACCTGAGTTTTGAAACTATGGATGAACTTATTAGTTTAGAAATCACTGTGGTATACCCTTCTTCCAAACAGAGAAGACTGGTTGTTAAAGCCCAAACAGGTCTAAACTGATGTTTTAGAGAATCAAGAATATCTTCAGTCTTTCCTAACCTTGTCTTCTAAAGGAACCTGACAATTCCCTCCTGTGTGGCCCCTATGCACCCTGAAGACACACACCTAAGTCAGCCCTTCCGCACTTGCTATTCCATGTGCTTCATTCCTCTTGCCATGAGCCCTCCGAGGGACAGGCTGGCTTTGTCACACCTGCCTTTCTCCCCTGGCACCTACCTCCCTTCCTGACCCAGAGGACAGGCACCCAAGGACAGCCTGTCTGGAGCTGAAAATACACCTAAGTCCCCACTGCCAAAAATAGGGCCGAGGACACACACCCAATGGCCAACAGTGGCCTGTCAAAAATGTTTTTAAAACTCAGAAAACCAATTTCTTCACACTATTCTCAAAAATATATGCATGTTTAAAGGAAAATCACCTTTACACTGCATGTGAATTCTTTATTCTTTACACAGAAGTCTCTAGGTGCTTCCCAAATATTTTAGACAGGTGCTATGGAAAACATACTGGTTTTTCACTATACATGAGTAAAAGATATTTTATTTTATGTACCAGGAATTAATACATTAAGAGTACAAGAGGTTTCACACATCCACTAGGTCCAATCCTTTCATCTTTGGGTCTCAAAAAATCACTTGTCCAAAATCATTCTTAGCTGGTCAGAGGAAAAATCAAGAACGCTCTTGCTCATACAAGAGGGCTCTACTTCCCGGAGCTGCCACCTCCACAAGAGTCCAGGAGTTATTTTTATGTTGACATGTTTACCAGCACTCCCAAGCCCTTTCTTACATGTTGTCCAACACATTTTAAAGTTGACAACCCAACGTTTTCAGAAAAATAAAATATAACCTGATTGTATCAGGCATTTAAACTACTAATTATACTAAAATATTAAAGTAGCTTCATTTTTTCAGCACATTATTAAAAAGAACGGTGATACTTGATACAAAATACTGACATTGAGGATTTTTTTTTCCCATATGCAGGTTTGTTATATTGAAACCTATTAACACCCTAATACATACTGACAAGACAATGAATTAACAACTAAATGTACATCTGCCCACCTAGTTCTGCAATATTATTGACTAACAGATAACTAATTGCTAACACATCTCGGTTTTCTCCACAGTTCTCTGAAGCTTGCAAAAAAATGTATATATTACTTACCAAAAACAGAGAACCATATTCAAAAGTCTCATTCATAATCTCTGGTTTCAGCTCTTGTTTTTCCATAGATGTCCCATTTTCTTTTTCACCCTTCTTTTCAGGGCTATTCCTATCAATGTGGGGAACGTATGTCATTTCCAAACATTCTGCACTTTCCATTTTAACAGGGAGTATGCCTTTGATCTTCTGAAACAACGCAGAAACGGACCCGGTCTCGCATGCTGAGTTAGAAGAACTGGCTTTGTCAACATCCTCCTGATTCGATTTCACGGCAGATGTTGTTCTTGGAACCCTGTGTGAAGCATTTTTAGCATGAGTTGTAACATGCACAGCCTGGCCAGTAATGAGTTTATTAAACTGCTGCTTATGCGTCTTGTTAATTAGAATTTCTGCTTTTTTGTCTGCATTCAAGTCAGCTCTTGGTGTTCTGCTCAAGACTGTTGGCTGTCTTGAGGAAACCACGGATGAGGGTGATGAGGCACTGGTCAGCTGAGGTCTGGGTGTGACCTTAGATAAAGCAGCATCTCTGGACTGCAACACTGGTCTAGACATAACTTTTGCTTTGACATTCTTGAAGTTTGGTCTTGGGTAACTTATAATTTCAGTTTTTCTAACTTTGCAACCTATTGGGGTATTCGTTTTGGTTGCTGATTTTCCTAAACTAGGTTTACACAGGTTCACAGGTGCCTCCTTCGAGTTTGGTATGTTTTTAAGCCCTCGATTACTCTTCTCCACTTTCTTAGATTTCTCGGTTGCTTTAATCGGTGAAACAGAAAAGGTTACTTTTGTGGGTTCTAGGACTGGTGTTGACATGCATATCGTGCTGTCTGTGCTAATGACCATATCATTTGCATCCCAGGTCAGTCCACATGACAAGCCCACCTTTTGTTCTGGCGGGCTACTTAGAATCAATTCTGAGGTACGATTTTGGTTTTCCAAATCCTTTCCTTTGGAGGCCATTTGTGTGTCTTCAGTGTCAGTGACTTTATGCTCTGGGTTCAGCACTTGGGCTTCGCTTTTATCAAAAGCTGGCACCATTAAAGGGCATTCATCATCAATAAGACAATGGGACACTGTCTCTCTCAGATTTTGGCCCATTTCCTTTTGCCTGTATGAGCTCTGTGAATGTGGTTCGCTATTGGATTCATCTTGGGATAAACAAAAGAACTCTTGTAAGGCAGAACCATTGGGGACTTCCATGCCATCAGAAACTGGTGTTAGAGCTTGTGTCTCTTTTTCTCCAACTAGTCCTTGCTGTGATCCATCTGTGTACTCACTGGTGACCTTTCCTGAAGAACATGGACACCGATTTCCAATATCTGAAACAAAAACCTCACTTTGCATCACCACATCAGAAAATGCTGTGTAAGTCACGTCTTGAGCTTCTGATGGTGTGGCTTGAGGGTTTTCAAAGCTTTCTCTGTCGTAAGTAGTTTCTGTTGCATGCATCTTATCAGAATGGGAAGATGTCCAAGTGGAATAGGATAAAGAAGATGTATTTCCACTTCTCCTACCAGCTGGTGGCAGGCTTCCAGTGGTGTGGAAGGACTGACTCTTTCCGATGGCATGACGTGATATAAAGGTGCAGTTAACTTTATCCACTGTCATATCAAATGTCTGGTTTAGTTCCAAGGAAGCAGAGTAGCCTGTACAGTTCAAATCGTCATTAGGCTTCCACACAAAAGGCAAACATGGCTCAACACTCTGGCCCTGAACTGCTTCTAGGGAATGACAACTGTGTTGCAGATATTTGGGCTTCTCGGTACCTACAAGTGCAGGAGACTGACAAATGGAATCTTTATGCATATCTAACACCTGCTTACTAAAGAAATCACTAGAAGACTTTTCAGGATCAAATACTTCAACACCCTGAAGGCTTAAAGAAATATTTTCACCAGTAACCACAGCAGGGTCAGTTTCATAATCAACCACCATGTCATCTGGGTTGGCAGAATTCCAATCCACACTGCTGGCTGAGGAGTTTTGTGTAGGTGGTGATTTTGGGTTGTATGCATGTGTATTTCCATCTTCATCACTGGTAAAGAAGGTTTGCAATTCATCTTCTATTTTACCATCTGAATTATCATCAGTCATCCTGAATAGTAACCTTAAACCTCTGCCATTTTATGTCTTCTTCAATTCCTTTTAAATGAGAGGGTGGGAAAAATGGTCTGTCTTCTAGGTTTTTCAGCACAGTTGAAAGTTTTTCAGTCTAAGTTGCTCTGAAGATTAAATGGTTTGTTGTTCCCTGGAAGAAATAAAATGTTTAACTCAAGTAACTATTAGAAAAATTAACAGGCCACCCCTTAGTTTCAATCACTAAGTGATTAGTTTCAACCACTTTATGTTCACATTTAGAACCCACAACTATTGATGTGGGTAACTGAGATATAATTACGCAATCTATCACCCCTTTTCAAGACACTTTTTACATGTGAGGGAATGGGGCAGACTGGAAGATGGGTCATTTCTCGTTAACCCTGTCCCTGACTTTATAACTGATATGCCTCTTCCCCACTCCTAGGGACTTGTCATAGAGAGAAGGAGCTAAAACTGGCAATAGTTTTTCCTTCTTCTTGGCTGATAGAGTGACAATTCACCCATATTTGCTTATGATGTCACTTCCCCTTCTTCTAAGGGCACCAACTCTATTGGATCAGCACTCCACCCTTATGACTGCATTTAACCTTAATCACCTCCTTAAAGGCTCTGTCCCAAAATATGTCTGTTGTCCCAGGATGATTAGTAATCATGTCCCTTTCATTCTCAGAAGGGCCCCCTATCATTTCCACGCAGAGTGAATATTAGACCATGAAAGCCCAGCAAATGAGCTGAAGATTAATCAAGAACTCACGTTTCTCCTTTGTTTTTATTCTTATCTAAAACATATGCCATTTCCAAATTGAAGGGAAAAAAAAGCTGTCGATTCTTAAAGGCTAAAGTGGTACCCTGGTGGAAGTCCCTCGAAATGTGAGACAGTTACCATATGTTGTGGACGAAACTGTTCCCCTCCCCCTCTCCAATTCATATGTGAAGCCCAACCCCCTCCTTATGTTAACCATGTTGGAGACAGAGCCTTTAAGGAGGTGAGTAACGTTAAATGCAGTCGTAAGGGTGGAGTGCTGATCCAACAGAACTGGTGCCCTTAGAAGAAAGGGAAGTGACACCAGAATGCTCTCCCACCTTTGATTCATCCCCTCTCTCTACAAAATTAGGGTACACTGAGAAGAGGAGGAGAGCTCTCACCAGAAACCAAACCCTGAAAAGAACCTTAATCTTGAACTTTCCAGCCTCCAGAACTGTGAGAAAATAAGTTTTTGTTGCTTAAGCCATCCAGTGTATGATAATTTGTTATGGTGGCCAAAGAAGACTTAAGTACCACATGACTCAGCAATTCTACTCCTAAGAATCTACTGAAGAAAATGAAAACATGTCAACACGGGAACTTGCACACAAATATGCATGATTCTTAATAGAAGCACTATTCAGGCCGGGCGCAGTGGCTCAAGCCTATAATCCCAGCACTTTGGGAGGCCAAGGCAGGCGGATTACCTGAGGTCAGGAGTTCGAAACCAGCCTCAACATGGAGAAACCCTGTCTCTACTAAAAACACAAAATTAGCCGGGCATGGTGGTGCATGCCTGTAATCCCAGCTACTCAGGAGGGTGAGGTAGGAGAACTGCTTGAACCTGGGGGGCGGAGCACAGCTGTGGTGAGCCGATTTCCTGCCATTGCACTCCAGCCTAGAAGCACTATTGATAATACTCATAAAGTAGAAACCCACATGTCCATCAACTGAAGAGCAGAAAGCAAAATGTGTTGTTATGCATTCAACAAAATATTCTTCAGCAATAGAAAGGAATGCAATACTGACACATGGTACAATGTGGATATAATATTACACTTGAAAATGTTATATCAAATGAAAGAAGTCAGTCATAAAGGTCTACATACTATACAACACTATTTACATGAAACGTCCAGAACAGGCAAAGCTAAAGTGGCTGCTAATTGGGATGATGTTTCTTTTGCGAGTATGTTCTAAAACTATATAATGATGATGGTTGTACAATGTTATATACTGAAAACTACTGAATTGTACACTTAAAAATGAAACCTTTAAAAACACCCACGAAAGCATTCAAATCTAAAACTTTTTGCTTTTTTGAGATGGAGTCTCGCTCTGTCACCCAGGCTGGAGTGCAGTGGTGTAATCTCGGCTCACTGAAACCTCCATCTCCTGGTTTCAGGCAATTCTCCTGCCTCAGCCTCCTAAGTAGCAGGGACTACAGGTGTACACCATCATGTGTGGCTGATTTTTGTATTTTTAGTAGAGATGGGGTTTCACCACGCTGGCCAGGCTGGTCTCGAACTCCTGACCTCAGCCTCCCAAAGCAGTGGGATTACAGACGTGAGCCACCATGCCTGGCCACCTTTGGGAAATAACTTAAATTTTATTATGCTTTTGGTCAAACTGCAGTGCCTAAGAAAGGTCCAAATGTTCAAGCTAGGACTACAAACAGGTCATTCTGAATTCTACAATGAAGGCTGCATGATTCATATACTGATGGAAAGTGTAAATTTGTTACCTCTTTTTACTACCGCGAACAGATACACACACACTTGAACCGATTTTCCAATCCTAGCATTCAACGTCAATCCGATGTCACAGTACTGTTGTAAAGAAAAAAAATATATCCATGTGGGAGCGAAAAAATGCCATTCTGTGTGTTAATTCAAATTGCTGAATGAAGAGTAGGTCTCATTTTTCTACCTTGCAACGTTTTCTCTGTATTCAAACTTCAGTGGCCTGAATAAAACCAGAATAGGAACTATGTTAAAACCGAAACGATCAGTTTTCTTCGCTAACAGGGCTCTGTGTGTTTCTGGCCAAGCATCCTGATACCAGCCTTTAATGGAATAAAGAAAGGCTGCAAAGTTGATTTCAACAGCATGTGCACACACACACACATCCAAAAGGCGATTTTGAATCCAAAAATGAGGGCTGCATGATTTATATCCTAATGGAAAGTGTAAATTTGTGAACTCTTTTTACCATATAACTCCGTGGTGAAATCACTGAATGGTTTATTGGCAAGAGCCTCAATAAAAGCTTTTATGAAACATAAATTAACATTTTTAATCCTCCAGTATAAAATATGTCCAAGCTAAATGTTTAAGTCAAGAAATATATTTATTCATGTTTAGGATTACATATATGGGATATATTTTCCAAAAGCACTTAAATATGCTACACCTTTCTGCTTCCCTAACAGCTAATACTCAGTTTTAACAGATTGTGGCATAAGCAAATGTATGCAAAGTGCACTGCAAACATGCGCTTAGCATAGATCGTGGGAACTGTCTTTGTAAATAATTATTAGCTTCAATTAACGTAATTTTTATTACCCAAGTTCCCTCTTCTGAAGTACATAAAAGATCATTTTTAAAGTTCATATAAATTGAATAAAGGGCTCATATGTCAAAGTTATTTTTTATTTATTTATTTTGAGACGGAGTCTGGCACTGTTGCCCGGGCTGGAGGGCAGTGGCGCGATCTTGACTCACTGCAACGTCCGCCTCCCGGGTTCAAGTGATTCTCCTGCCTCAGCCTCCCAAGTAGCTGGGATTACAGGCACCCGCCACGACGCCCAGCTAATTTTTTGTATTTTTAGTAGAGACGGGGTTTCACCGTGTTAGCCAGGATGGTCTCGAACTCCTGACTTCGTGATACGCCCACCTCAGCCTCCCAAAGTGCTGGGATTACAGGCGTGAGCCACCATGCTCGGACCCAAAGTTATTTTATAAATACGTATATAAGAGGATAAATAACTGTATCACTAGTCCTATGTTTGTTTTTACCAGTTGTCTTTTTTTTATTTTTCTTTGAGACAAGGTCTCACTTTGTCACCCAAGCTGCAGTGCAGTGATATGACTACAGCTTACTGCAGCCTCAATCTCCTAGGCTCAAGTGATCTTCCCACTTCAGCCTTCCGAGTAGCTGTGACTACAGGTATGTGCCAGCATGCCGAGCTAATTTTTTAAAAAATCCTTTTGTAGAAAAGAGGTCCAGCTTTTCTCATTTATAAATAATACTAAACCGAAATCTTCACAATCTTTGACATCTGATCATTTGCCAAATTGCTATATTTAAAAAGGGGGCAGGATTCTCTATAATGTGCATGTTACTATATATGTATATTTTATATATATATAAGTTATCTTTATATATTTATATATAAAAATATATAATATAAAATATATTATATATATTATATACTGAGTTTTACTTTTAAGACTCTCATATTGTGGTCAGCATTGCCTTCGAGGCATTTTCCCATGTCATTATAGTATAAAAACATTGTTAATGGTTGTGAAACGCCACTAAAGGTTAAATGTTTTAGATTTACAAGCTAGTGGTTTACAAGAGTAATAGAAAAATAAAGAAGGCATTAACCATTCAACTTTCACGTAACTTTTTAGTACACTTGGGTTTATGATTTTTTTTTAATTCACAGAAAGAGGTTGGGTGTGGGGGCTCATGCCTGTAATCTGAGCACTTTGGGAGGCCGAGGCAGGAGCAACATTTGAGCCCAGGAGTTCAAGACTAGCCTGGGCAACACAGCAGGACCTTACCTCTACAATTTTTTTTTTAATTAGTAGGGTGTGGTGATGCACACCTGCAGTCCCAGCTGCTCAGAAGGCTGGGGAAAAAGGATCACCTGGGCCCAGTAGTACCACCACACTTCAGGCTGGGTGACAGAGATCCTATTACTATTAAAACAAAACAAAACAAAATAAAACAAATTTCAAATTGGTGAGCAAAGAGACTAAAAAACCCAAAAAATGTGTTCATAAATACTTAAGGAGTGTTTTGATATAAAATAAATTTACTGACATCTCTTCTACTTTGTAGACAAGAGTAAAAAATTAGTGGTACAGAGATTTGGATATCAAAAAGGTTCTGTACTTAAGCTCATCAGTTCCAGGAAGCTGGAAGATCCACCTCACCATTCATGAAAAGAAAACAATGGCTTTAAGCCACCACCACCACCATGCAGACAAAGCCACGGACAGAAAAGGGGTGACCAGCCTTAGCTCAGGAGTTTGTCAAGAGTTAAAAGTTGACCATTTTGTTTACTGCCTATTTTACTTCTCCCCAACTTTAAGAATGGGTCCTAACCTTCCACCACTTGCTAGACACATACATTCTTAGACTTAATCTCACCTGACTCATAAGCAAAGTCTTCATATTCCTGTAGTTGCTATTTGTAAAGCCTTCAAAGTTACCATCTTAGAAATATTTTTATTTCTAATAAAAATGTTAATTTTTAGATGCAGAAAGTTAAAAAATAAAAAGAGAGTGTGTGGTGGAGGAAAAAAAAACGAACGAACAAACTTGAAACATACCATCCTCACCCAAAGGGATAATTTGTCAAGTTCTCTTTTGGTAGCACTACCTACCAGAACAAAGGTGTAACACCAGAACAAAGGTGTAACACCAGAACAAAGGTATAACACTTATATAACAAAGCAGAATGATCAAGTTTCCTTTCTAAGAGAATCATTTGGGAAAATGAGATCTTTTTCAGACAACATTTTGGACCATAGAGAACAAATTCCCCACTTATTAAGATTTGGGAATGTAAAGAAACAGGTCCTCTTAAACGGTTACCAAAATATGTATTTCCCTAAGGATTTATAAGGTTAAAAATTAGTAAACATGTGCTGAAAGATGGTCAAAGAACTACTAGTACAAGCTTTGAGGAAAAATTCCAATGCCTTTGGGGAAAAAAGTTTCTAAATCTACTTTCTATATCTTAGCTTAAAAGTGATTGTTTATTCCCCAAAGACAAAAAATTCCATTATTTCCTCATGTGAAGAGACACACCTGAAGAACTGAATCATTATATTAATTACAATTATTATCATATAATAGAATTCATTATCATTACCATATTAATGCTAAAAGAAATTTTAGAGATCCAATTCAAACTTCATTTTACAAATGAGGAAACCTCTGAGAAATAAACTGCGTGACGTGGCCAAATCAGCTGTCAACAGCAGATGATACAACAGTTGTGTGCCTTATTTCACTAACTGAACTAGAAACTCACTAGAGGCTTATAGAAGAGTAGATGTCTTCTATACCTTCCTATTACCCACAGTGTCTAGCTGAATAATTTGGACTTAATATAGTTAACCTTGTAACACCGTATTATGATTATAAAGTCAAGAATGTTTCCAAAAGTAAAACATAAAAGCTGGCTTCATTACTTTATAACCACACAGAACTTAATTTTACTCCTTATTTATGTCAATATACGGCACGCCAGTCCTTTAAGACATCAACACAAATACAGTTATAATTTATACCTTCCCAAATCATAAAGTAATTATCAATCTTCTTAAAAGTTTTTAAGAACTCACAAGTCACAATAGGAGTTTACTTCTGTAGGCTTTAAAAGTCAAAATATTACCTGATCTTCAACCTCCCTTGAATGAAAAAGATGACATTGGCACATCTAAGCTATCATTTTATCTCATTAAAAATTAAGCAGTTGAGGCTGGGTGTAGTGGCTCAAGCCTGTAATACCAACACTTCGGGAGGCCGAGGTGGGCGGATCACTTGAGGCCAGGAGTTTGAGACCAGCCTGGCAAACATGGTGAAAACCCCGTCTCTACCAAAAACACAAAAATTAGCCAGGTGTGGTGGCAGGTGCCTGTAATCCCAGCTACTCAGGAGGCCGAGGCACAAGAATCGCTGGAACCCAGGAGTCGGAGGTTGCAGTGAGCCGAGATCACGCCACCGCACTCCAGCCTGGGTGACAGAGCAAGGCTTCGTCTCAAAAACAAAACATAACAAAAACAAAAATTAAGCAGCTGAACAAAATGCCATTAGCAGCATGTATTATAAAAAATATATTCATAAGTCTCCACCTCCTGTTAAAACCATTCAAGGTAACTAATAGTTCTACTCTAAGCCTCAACTTACTACTATTTTTCATAATTCAAGCTTACATTCTTAAATTTGCTCTTGCAGCCTACCTTTCATCAAACTCAATAACCACCTCAAGCACTAGGTTTAACAGAGCATGTCTACCACCTAGGAACCAAGTAGCCGAGTGCCTGATGGTCACTTTCCTAAAAGCAAAATGATTTTCCATGAAGTTGTTTAAAAAAACAGCAGGAAACTAGAGTTGATTTAATGCATTTCAAAATGGAAGACTATGAAGTAACACAAGTTATACCTTAAATAATTTAGAAAACAAGTATAAATTTGAAATTACATCCTTTTATTCTGAAACAGTATTTCTCTGACTTTAATGTGCCTACAAATCAACTGGGCCTTTGGCTGGCCAACTGACTGATTCAGAAGGCAAGGATGGGGCCTGAGATTCTGCATTTCCATCCTTCTCCCTGGTGATACCGATCCTTTTGGTCCATGGACCACCTTGGATTAGCAAAGATGTGGTAAAGAGCTTTGAGAAATACCTGTCTAGCTGACCAGATCAATAACAACAGTGGCTGTCAGGGCTGGCTGCTTTCACATCCAATGGTACCTTTTTTTTTTTTTTTTTTTTGAGATGAAGTCTTGCTCTGTTGCCCAGGCTGGAGTGCAATGGTGCGATCTTGGCTCACTGCAACCTCCACCTCTCATGTTCAATTCTCTGCCTCAGCCTCCTGAGTAGCTGGGATTACAGGCGCCCACCACAACACCCAGCTAATTTTTTGTGTTTTTAGTAGAGGCAAGATTTCACCATCTTGGCCAGGCTGGTTTTGAACTCCTGACCTTGCGATCCACATACCTCGGCCTTCCAAAGTGCTGGGATTACAGGCGTGAGCCACCACGCCCAGCCGGTGCCATTTCTTAAAGTAGATACAGACTTGCCCTACATTAGGACTCTCAATTTATGCCTTTGAATGCTCCTCTCAAGACAGCTCATATTTTGCATCTAGAAGATAACTGGGAATGGTGCTTCCATACCACTTCAGCTTATTCCTTCCCTGTGGAAGGAACTTAATTTGTGTAACACTCCTGACTTTTGATTCACTTCATCCAGGAGAAGTGAAGTGACTTAGTGGATTTTTGTAAATTTATTAAGAATTAGCTGCACAAACTCAGAATGGCCCAACCTTTTTTTTTTCTCTTGGGAATGAGCTGCCCACCAGGGCCAGGATGAGGGTGCAGTGAGGGAGATACTCGCTGGAGGCACTGAACTGAAGACAACACGATTAACAGTACCCTACCCAGCCATCCTGGAGCCCGGGGCAAAGGGAAACACTAGTGACTGCGGCTGGCTGGTTACCTAACTCAGCTCCTCTTCTTTCTAGCACACAGATAATATGTTTCTATGTGTTTTGCAGGTAATGCTGTGTATTCCAGCCAGCAGAATGTGAGTGGACATCATAGGTACCACCTCTGAGTCTGGACCACAGAACTCACACATAATCCTTCACGCTCTTTCTTATGTGACTACACAGATGAACAAAGCAAGCCAAGTGTGGAAACATGTTCAAGATGGAACCACAAGATGGAACAAGCCTGGATCCCTGAATCCCTCCTTGGAGGATTAGTGACCACAAATCCTAAACACCCATCTAGATCTCAGCGAGCAAGAAATAAATTATTGTATGTGAAGCTGACTGTTTCAAAGGGTTTTTTGAGGGGGAAAGAAGCGTGATGATAGATACATTCTTAAATACTGTAACTACTTTGAAAGAAGGGAACAGTAGTTAACAACTATGTCATTTTAGTCATCTTTTGTTTCGTCAAAATAAAGATGTTACAGGCCTGCGCTTACTTAATATGAAAACACCATATGATCTACAAATCCTTGGGGATACGGAGAATCAGGGTAGCTGATGACATCTGACCTATCCTCTTACTCACTGATATTGTTCCGAAATCCAAGCTAATAGGTTCTGTTTGCCAGGGAAAGTGGTAATTTCTATGCACTTGCATTTTTATGACAGAACACTGCCAAAAAAAAAAAAAAAGCAGTAATTTCTCTGTACCTGCAGTTTTATGAAAGAAAACCCATTAAACAATAGTTTATAATAACGCATCCCCTACACACTGAACAATTTCCCTGTTCTGTTTCATCTTTAAATATTCCCCAGGTCTGCTTCTTTTAAGATGTCTTCACACGTTAATCTAGTCCAAGGGCTGGCAAGCCATTTCTGAAAAAGGCCAACATAAAATATCTTAGGCTTTATGGGACGTGCAGTCTGTGCTGCATTTATTCAAGTGTGCTATTGTAGAACCAAAGACGCCACAGATGATATGGAAATGAACAAGCGCAACTGCATCCCAGGAAAATGATTTACAAAAAACAGGCAGAGGGCCAGATTTGGCCATGGACCGTAGCTTCCTGATCCCTGAACTAGTCTATGCCCTAATCCAGAGGTCTCTAACCTTTTTGGCACCAGGGACTGGTTTCATGAGAGACCATTTTTCTGCGGATCAGGGGGAGGGGGATGATTCAAGCATATTACATTTACTGTACACTTTATTTCTATCATTATTACATTGTAATATATAATCAAATAATTATACAATTCATCAGAATGGAGAATCAGTGGGAGCCCTCAGTTTGTTTTACTGTAAGTAGACAGTCCCATCTGGGGGTGACGGGAGACAGTGACAGATCATTAAGCATTAGATTCTCATAAGTAGCTCGCAACCTAGACACCTCACGTGCACAGTTCACAATAGGGTTTGCACTCCCAGAAGAATCTGATGCTTCCGCTAATGTGACAGGAGGTGGAGCTCAGGCGGTAACGCAAGCGATGGGGAGTGGCTATGAACACAGATGAAGCTCTGCCCTCTCGCCTGCTGCCTACCTCCTGCTGTGCAGCCCAGTTCCTAACAGGCCGTGGCCCAGGAACTGGGGAAGCCAGCCATAAAGAAGGAAAACCAGCTGTCACTGGCCGGGCGGAGTGGCTCACGGCTGTAATCCCAGCACTTCGGGAAACCGAGGCAGGCAGATCACCTGAGGTCAGGAGTTTGAGACCAGCATGGTAAAACCCTGTCTCTACAAAATATACAAAAATTAGCCGGGCGTGGTGGCATGTACCTGTAATCCCAGCTACTAGAGCGGCTGAGGCAGAAGAATCGCTTGAATGCGGGAGGCACAAGTTGCAGTGAGCTAAGATTATGCCACTGCACTCCAGCCTGGGCCACAGAGCAAGACTCTGTCTCAAAAAAAAAAAAAAAAGACTAGCTGTCATGTATACTTCACCATCACTAAAATACAGACACACACCCACACACACAGATATATATACATATACATATACATATATACACACACACACACACACACACACAATTCCTTTGGTTTTATTTCTTGGCTCTTTCAGAGACAGGTCAACTCAATTCAAGGACAGTATA